>NC_135826.1:3259646-3631835 GCF_964213995.1 Mustelus asterias | reverse complement strand
TGGACTAATTCCTTGGATGAAGGGGTTAGCCTGTGAAGACATTTCGGCTGAGCAGGTTGGGCCAATATTTATTGGAGTCTACAATTGGTAATTGAAGGCACAGTGAGAAGTCTCACAACATCAGGTTAAAGTCCAACAGATTTATTTGGAGTCACGAGCTTTGGGAGCGCTGCTCCTTCATCAGGTGAGTGGAGGTATGTTCACAAACACGGCATATATAGGAAGACTTCACATTCCAATCTGTGACTATCTTGCAATTGTGTCTTTGCCTATATATGCTGTGTTTGTGAACCTCCCTCCAGGGGTCTACAGTCTATCCAGTACAGTCACATCCCAAGGGTCTACAGTCTGTACCTAGCACAGTCGGACCCCAGAGGTTTAAAGTCTGTATCTAGTACAGTCACATCCCAAGGGTCTACAGTCTGTACCTAGCACAGTCGGACCCCAGAGGTTTAAAGTCTGTATCTAGTACAGTCACATCCCAAGGGTCTACAGTCTGTACCTAGCACAGTCGGACCCCTGAGGTTTAAAGTCTGTATCTAGTACAGTCACATCCCAAGGGTCTACAGTCTGTACCTAGCACAGTCGGACTCCAGAGGTTTAAAGTCTGTATCTAGTACAGTCACATCCCAAGGGTCTACAGTCTGTACCTAGCACAGTCGGACCCCTGAGGTTTAAAGTCTGTATCTAGTACAGTCAGACACCAGAGGTCAACAGTCTGTATTAAGCACAGTCGGACCCCAGGGGTCTACAGTCTGTATCTAGTACAGTCAGACACCAGGGTCTACACTGAATTTGGTATGGTCAGACCCTGGGATCTGTTGTTTTATTCACACTGAGATCCATTGAAGGAGTGTCTACTTACAACAAAACCCACTGAAGTTCACTTGGAAAATTAAAATTGACAAATAATAATTTGCCCCTTCGCCCTGACGATTACGGCTGGGAGGTCACAGCACTGGCCACGGGGAGTCTGAAGGATGAGTCACTGGGAGTGACAGCGTCATAGATAACTTCACCACAGAACAAAGACACAACAGTCTTTCAGGAACGCAATGCTTTGTGCAGCTTGCGTCTCACAACCGAACCCAACTGTGTGGGCGAGGAAATGGGAGCGGGAGAATGGAAATATTCGAGACACAAATCAGAGATAGAGATCAAAGTTCTGAATCCTGAGTTCACTTTATTATTATCCACATGGAAATTTATTTTCAGTACCTTGCTTGTTTGTGAAAATATTATATAAATAAATAGCAAGAATAAAAGAAATAAAATTGTCCTGTCACAGAAATCTAACAAATGAAATAGGGATTAAAAATGATTAAAGTAGTGAGTCCCAGCCTGAGTGCATATCCTCATCCATACACTCAACTTCTGTTAAAGTTCTGACCGAGGATAGCACACAGACTGGAAAATCTCGCCCGAGGACAACAGACATTTCCATTGTCCGCCCCTCGCCCGCTCCCATTCCATGGTGGGCAGGCGGTAGAATTCCGATGGTTAGCTTTCAGCGGCTAGTGAATGATCCGTTCACTTTTACACCATCAACAGGTTAGAGGGCACCAGCAGAAGGCGCTCCTCAGCCCAGCTGTCCTCCCACACTGCCTCAGACTCCTCCCCAGCAGGGAACCATTACTGTGGGACAGCAAGATGGCGGCTCCTCACCTTTATTTCCAGACAGAATTTGACGCTTCCTCTCCCACTATCCGTGTGCCAAATATCCAGCTTGAACCTCACGATCGGAAGGTGGATCTCCCTCTTTTTCTCCAGCCTCATCCAATAATACTGGACCTCAGAGTTATTGTACCCATCCCGCAAGCCTGCCGCCTGTGACGTGTCTGAGCTCCATTTGGACACTACCCACCCCATTCAGAGGCTGTGTGCACAGTCACCGAGCGGGGTGAACCATCCAGGTGAGTTTCACATATCGATGTAAAAGCCCCTATCCCTCCCTCAGTGGCCTCACCCAGTCCTCCTTCCTCATTGCCACCCCCTTGTGTCTGACATCCCCTCATCCCCTCCGCTTCGCACGCACTGCACCCACCCCCCCACCACACCGCCCCCCACACCGCCCCCACCACACCCTCAGCTGAAATGTTAGTTTCTGAAAGTGGGGGTTGGCATGGTTACCGCTGCACAGTGCTGTCCCTCTGGACAAGATCACAAAGATCAGGAACAGACCAAGCCTACAGCTCCAGCAGTAACCCACTCATCACAATAAGAGTGGGACAGCACTGCGGGGCAGGTAGGCTGAGTGTGTTGTAGTCACCTCCAACTCACCTCCAACTCACCGCCAACGCACCTCCAACTCACCTCCAACTCACCTCCAACTCACCGCCAACGCACCTCCAACTCACCTCCAACTCACCTCCAACTCACCGCCAACGCACCTCCAACTCACCTCCAACTCACCTCGAACTCACCTCCAACTCACCTCGAACTCACCTCCAACTCACCTCCAACTCACTTCCAACTCACCTCCAACTCACCGCCAACGCACCTCCAACTCACCTCCAACTCACCTCCAACTCACCGCCAACGCACCTCCAACTCACCTCCAACTCACCTCGAACTCACCTCCAACTCACCTCGAACTCACCTCCAACTCACCTCCAACTCACTTCCAACTCACCTCCAACTCACCGCCAACGCACCTCCAACTCACCTCCAACTCACCTCCAACTCACCTCCAACTCACCTCCAGCTCACCGCCAACGCACCTCCAACTCACCTCCAACTCACCTCCAACTCACCTCCAACTCACCTCCAACTCACCGCCAACGCACCTCCAACTCACCTCCAACTCACCTCCAACTCACCTCAAACTCACCTCAAACTCACCTCCAACTCACCGCCAACGCACCTCCAACTCACCTCCAACTCACCTCCAACTCACCTCCAACTCACCTCCAACGCACCTCCAACTCACCGCCAACTCAGCTCCAACTCAGCTCGAACTCACCTCCAACTCACCTCCAACTCACCTCCAACTCACCGCCAACGCACCTCCAACTCACCTCCAACTCACCTCCAACTCAGCTCGAACTCACCTCGAACTCACCTCCAACGCACCTCCAACTCACCGCCAACGCACCTCCAACTCACCTCCAACTCACCTCCAACTCAGCTCGAACTCACCTCCAACGCACCTCCAACGCACCTCCAACTCACCTCCAACTCACCTCCACCTCACCTCCAACTCACCGCCAACGCACCTCCAACTCACCTCCAACTCACCTCCAACTCAGCTCGAACTCACCTCCAACTCACCTCCAACTCACCTCCAACTCAGCTCGAACTCAGCTCGAACTCACCTCCAAGTCACCTCCAACTCACCTCGAACTCACCTCCAACTCACCTCCAACTCACCTCCAACTCACCTCGAACTCACCTCCAACGCACCTCCAACTCACCTCCAACTCACCTCCAACTCACCTCGAACTCACCTCAAACTCACCTCCAACTCACCTCCAACTCACCTCCAACTCACCTCCAACGCACCTCCAACTCACCTCGAACTCACCTCAAACTCACCTCCAACTCACCTCAAACTCACCTCCAACTCACCTCCAACGCACCTCCAACGCACCTCCAACTCACCTCAAACTCACCTCGAACTCACCTCAAACTCACCTCAAACTCACCTCCAACGCACCTCCAACGCACCTCCAACGCACCTCCAACGCACCTCCAACGCAGCTCCAACTCACCCCGCGTGAACTCACCTCTGACTTGTACAAGCCACTCATTTTCAAACAGGTTTGTGGACGACATTTTTTCCTATTGCCGTGGTGCGAGATGGGAAGGTGTGGGGTGATTCCAGCGAGTCACTGCTTTAATGAGCATTTATGAGGTGTTAATGGATGTTAATGATGCTCATGTCCCTAGGCAGTGGGATAACTGAGCCGCCATTAACCCGCCATTGGGAGAACGGCACACTGACTTTACGCTGGTGGGTTTCTGACTTTTGGCCTGCCGCTAAATTCTTCTCTCCCACCCCTCGGGAAAACTGCAGCGGGCAAGATGGGAGAATTCCATCCCATGTGTGCACTTTAGACCAGGTAGGGGAGCCTACGGCCTAGTGGTATTATCGCTAGACTATTAATCCAGAAACTCAGCTAATGTTCTGGAGACCCGGGTTCAAATCCCGCCATGGCAGGTGGTAGAATTTGAATTCAATAAAAAATATATCTGGAATTAAGAATCGACTGATGACCATGAAACCATTGTCGATTGTCGGAAAAACCCATCTGGTTTACTCACGTCCTTTAGGGAAGGAAATCTGCCATCCTTACCTGGTCTGGTCTACATGTGACTCCAGAGCCACAGCAATATGGTTGACTCTCGACTGCCCTCAGGCAACTAGGGATGGGCAATAAATGCTGGGCAGCCAGCGAAGGCCATGTCCGACAAATAAAAAAAAGGGAAAAAAAGCTGGCAGAATGCTTTATGTGGTTAGATATCCTTTAGGCGAGATGAGGACTCTCCTTGACATGGTCCCAAGACATCTATGGATGATGTGAGTTAGAAATGAATGTGAATGTACATAAAACCTGCATAAACTCATGGAACTGTCCAGAGAATTGTTAAGATACTCTTTGAAATGTAACTCTGAATACAGGTGCTTGTTTTCATAAGAGATTGAAGAAAGTTCAAAATCGTAAATTGGGTTGCATCAATGAGAGTGTTTTCTTAAAAATAGTGAATTCATTGATAAACACTGAACAACTTTATTTCATCTCAGCAGGGGCCCTGAAGTCTGCCATTGGTGGATACTGGGTGAGTTGGCACAGTGGGTGTATTGGTGGATAGTGGGTGAATTGGCACAGTGGGTGTATTGGTGGATACTGGGTGAGTTGGCACGGTGGGTGTATTGGTGGATACTGGGTGAGTTGGCACAGTGGGTGTAAGGGTGGATACTGGGTGAGTTGGCACAGTGGGTGTATTTGTGGATACTGGGTGAATTGGCACGGTGGGTGTATTGGTGGATACTGGGTGAGTTGGCACAGTGGGTGTAAGGGCGGATACTGGGTGAGTTGGCACATTGGGTGTATTGGTGGATACTGGGTGAGTTGGCACAGTGGGTGTAAGGGTGGTTACTGGGTGAGTTGGCATGGTGGGTGTATTGGTGGATACTGGGTGAATTGGCACAGTGGGTGTATTGGTGGATACTGGGTGAGTTGGCATGGTGGGTGTATTGGTGGATACTGGGTGAGTTGGCACAGTGGGTGTATTGGTGGATACTGGGTGAATTGGCACAGTGGGTGTATTGGTGGATACTGGGTGAGTTGGCACAGTGGGTGTAAGGGTGGATACTGGGTGAGTTGGCACGGTGGGTGTATTGGTGGATACTGGGTGAGTTGGCACGGTGGGTGTAAGGGTGGATACTGGGTGAATTGGCATGGTGGGTGTAAGGGTGGATATTGGGTGAGTTGGCACGGTGGGTGTAAGGGTGGATACTGGGTGAATTGGCACAGTGGGTGTAAGGGTGGATACTGGGTGAGTTGGCACAGTGGGTGTATTGGTGGATACTGGGTGAATTGGCACAGTGGGTGTAAGGGTGGATACTGGGTGAGTTGGCACGTTGGGTGTATTGGTGGATACTGGGTGAGTTGGCACGGTGGGTGTATTGGTGGATACTGGGTGAATTGGCACAGTGGGTGTAAGGGTGGATATTGGGTGAGTTGGCATGGTGGGTGTATTGGTGGATACTGGGTGAATTGGCACAGTGGGTGTATTGGTGGATACTGGGTGAGTTGGCACGGTGGGTGTAAGGGTGGATACTGGGTGAGTTGGCACGTTGGGTGTATTGGTGGATACTGGGTGAGTTGGCACGGTGGGTGTATTGGTGGATACTGGGTGAATTGGCACAGTGGGTGTAAGGGTGGATACTGGGTGAGTTGGCACGGTGGGTGTATTGGTGGATACTGGGTGAGTTGGCACAGTGGGTGTAAGGGTGGATACTAAGTGAGTTGGCACAGTGGGTGTAAGGGTGGATACTGGGTGAGTTGGCACGGTGGGTGTATTGGTGGATACTGGGTGAGTTGGCACAGTGGGTGTAAGGGTGGATACTGGGTGAGTTGGCACAGTGGGTGTAAGGGTGGATACTGGGTGAGTTGGAACGGTGGGTGTATTGGTGGATACTGGGTGAGTTGGCACAGTGGGTGTAAGGGTGGATACTGGGTGAGTTGGAACGGTGGGTGTAAGGGTGGATACTGGGTGAGTTGGCACGGTGGGTGTATTGGTGGATACTGGGTGAGTTGGCACAGTGGGTGTAAGGGTGGATACTGGGTGAGTTGGAACGGTGGGTGTAAGGGTGGATACTGGGTGAGTTGGAACGGTGGGTGTAAGGGTGGATACTGGGTGAGTTGGCACGGTGGGTGTATTGGTGGATACTGGGTGAGTTGGCACGGTGGGTGTAAGGGTGGATACTGGGTGAGTTGGAACGGTGGGTGTAAGGGTGGATACTGGGTGAGTTGGCACGGTGGGTGTATTGGTGGATACTGGGTGAGTTGGCACAGTGGGTGTAAGGTGGATACTGGGTGAGTTGGCACGGTGGGTGTAAGGGAAAGGGTGATGGGTGAAGGGTACATCTTTACCAAATATTGAAATATTGAAAATTAGTGGGTGAAGCCTGGGGCTGACAGCCTAGCATATCCAGTTGGTGATGAGTCTTTTTCTTTCAGAAGGCAGTGAGCCACAAAGAGTGTTGGATGACTAATGGACAGGTCATGTGATGAAACCTCCAGGAATACACTTAACCCCAGTTGGCGGCACTGCTGGACAGGCTGGCTAGGCCTGTCAGTGCATTTGCTTTGACTTTTTAGCACATAATCTGAACCCAGGCTTCAGGCTTGACTTGGTGGGAGCACAGTATCCCCTGAGGCAGAAGTTGTAGGCTCAAGTTCTACTCCAGAGGTGTTATATATTTAAGTAGTTGCATGATTGCTTTAAGAACAGGTCACATGATTTGATGGTGATGTCATTGGGTGTTTCAGAGGTTCCTGCTTTTAGTTTCAGTTTATACCCTGCGCAGTTTACAGAGTCATCGAGTCGTACAGCGCAGGAAAGGCCCTTTAGCCCATCGCATCTACACCAACAATAACTACCACTAAAGGCGCGCTAATCCCATCTCTTTTAATAAACCTGTTGTGTGTTATTTTGAATCTATGTGTGCAAACTACATCTTTTTCCTTTTGTTTAAAACCCACAATTCTGAGGTTTGGGCTGACCTTCCTCGAGGGAAGAGCTGCACTTCCCAGAGCATGCCCCTTTCCAAAGAAACCTTAAACTGAAGCCCGGTCTGGCGCCTCAGGTGTGAGTTATCTCTGCACTATTTGAAGAAGAGTCGGGGAGTTATCTCCAGAATCCTAGCCAAGAGTAATCTCTTCCACCAGTGTCAATATAAAGCGATGATCAGGTTACGATGGAGGGAATTTGCTGAGTGAGTACTGGCTGCAACATTCCCTACATTACAGCAGGGACTACACTTCAGAAGTACTTCATTGCCTGGAAGGGGTTTTGGGATGTTGTGAGGTTGTGAAAGGTGCCATACAAATAAAAGTCTTTCTTTGAGTCACTCAAACTAAAGCTACCCTATTGCTATGAATAAGAGGTCAGCCCTGCTGTCAGTTGCATGTGTTAGACTGGACCGGCCCTGCACAGTATAACTTTTCTAACCCGGGCATTCCTACACAGCATTTTAGAAAGCATACTGGTTAAAGTTCCCATTGAATAGATTGAGATATTGGCTAGGATTCTCCAACCTCGCCCAGGCTGGGATCCTCCGACCTTGCCTGCAACTGGGGATTCTCCGAGCTTTCCCGGGGCTGGGATTCTCCGACCTCGCCCAGGCTGGGATTCTCTGACCCCGCCCTGGCTGGGATTCTCCGACTCGCCTGCAACTGGGGATTCTCCGAGCTTTCCCGGGGCTGGGATTCTCCGACCTCGCCCAGGGCTGGGATTCTTTGACCTCGCCCAGGCTGGGATTCTCTGACCTCGCCCAGGCTGGGATCCTCCGACTCGCCTGCGGCTGGGATTCTCCGACCTCGCCCAGGCTGGGATCCTCCGACTCGCCTGCAGCTGGGATTCTCCGACCTCGCCCAGGCTGGGATTCTCCGACCTCGCCCTCGCTGGGATCCTCTGACTCGCCCATGGCTGGGATTCTCCGACCTTGCCTGCAACTGGGGATTCTCCGAGCTTTCCCGGGGCTGGGATTCTCCGACCTCACCCAGGGCTGGGATTCTCTGACCCCGCCCATGGCTGGGATCCTCCGACCTCGCCCATGGCTGGGATTCTCCGACCTTGCCTGCAACTGGGGATTCTCCGAGCTTTCCCGGGGCTGGGATTCTCCGACCTCGCCCAGGCTGGGATTCTCCGACCTCGCCCAGGCTGGGATTCTCCAGTCCCGCTGCAGTGAATGGAGCGCCACATTCTCCGTTCTCACTGGCAGCAGTAGTGGGGTGAACGAGACGAGAGAATCCGACCATTGTTAAGGTGAGAGGTCAGTGTGAGAGCTGTAAGCAGCTTGTCAGTGGAATAAGTGTGCAGGAAATCAAACCTCTTTTTTTGTGTATTGTAGTCAGTAAGCAGTAGGCTCCTTCCCTGGATTTTACCCTCCGGTTTCTGTTCATTAAGAAAAGGACTGCTAGCCGATCCAGGTGCAGATTTTGGCATTTGTTGGCAAAAGTTGAACATCACACAGCACTGATTCTCCATCCAGAACATGTGCTGTGTGAGCTGGAACACCCCAGAGACACAAAGCAGACTGTTTGCTGAGGCCTCTTTCCAGCTCACTGCATCGGAGCCAATCTAAACTGGCATCCAGAGCAGAGAGACTTCAGTCAAGAGTTAAGACTGGAATAAACACACTTCAACTGTTTACCATGCGCTTTTTCATCCGAACCAGCTGTTACTGAAAAGCCAGATCACGGGGGAAAGGCACAGAGAGAAAAGGAGTGAGAGAAAGAGACAGAAAATGAGACAGATGGATAGATCAAACAGGAATGGTAGCCACCAGGACCACTTAGACAGTAACGGGCAGTAAAACAGGGGCTCATCATCCCCTTCACAACCAGGCTACAGCCACCGCCATTTTTCAAAGGGACCTGTCTCCAGGTGTCCAAACAAGTGCCTGATTCAGGTGTTGGGCCCCTTTTTATCTTGTATCTGAAATTCCATTGGTCGTCCATTCAACTGGTTACACCAGAATCTTGCCATTCCCAGCCCCTCACCCAGCACTGACCCTGGCCACGGTTTGTGCAGTCAGTGAGATCACATCAGTTACATGGCACCATTCCAAGTGGCAGCTGGAGCCTGGGGTGGCCACATGGGTTGCCCATGTGTGGAATTCACTGCGCAAGCCTGACCTTAGCTTCAGCAAGAGGATCCGACCCAGGCCAATAGGGTCAATGACCTCATCTCTCTGACTGTCGCACCGAACCCTCTTCCAGTGCGGGAGTCAGGGTTTCCTGATATCAGGATGCCCTCTCCTTCAACCCCACCCCGTCCCGAACCCACCAGCTGGCTAGACATCCCCTTGTGAGGAGGCAATAGGGATCAAAACAGGAGCGCCATCCCTTAGAGCTCAGATTGAGACTCTCGGGAATACAGGCGTCAGGAACAGGAGGAGATTCAGATCCTCAGGGTTTGCCTCCAAATCAGTCAGATCAAGGCAGATCATTATCTCGGGCCCGATTTTCCCAACAATTTGAGCCCGTTTTCGGGCGTGAAATCGCGGTAAAATCCGGCGTGAGGCCTTTATCGCGATCTGCACCCGCGTCCAAGCAAATTGCGACTTTACCGACACCCGATACGGGCGCGGATCCGTACCACGCCCGAATCGGGCGGCCCGACAATTGAAATGCATCAGCATGCATTTAAATCGATTTAATGAACTGCCCGCCCAACTCTACCATCAAATCCCATTTTACCTTCTTCTGTTCCGCTCCGGATCTGCGCTTTTAGCGACCTGCAAAATAAAAATCCGAAGCCAATTTATATTTAGCAAGGGAACCTCCGAAGCGGGTTCAAAGTCTGCAATGGCTCTCTGACCCAGATCATCCTCTGGGAGGGTGGGGTGGGGGGAGGAGGAGAGGGGCGGCTCAGATGTATCTCTAGTTGGGGGGGGAGGAGGAGGGGGCGGGTCGGATGGATCTCTGGGGGGGAGGAGGGAGGCGGGTCGGATGGATCCTGGGGGGGGAGGAGGGAGGCGGGTCGGATGGATCTCTGGGGGGCAGGGGGGTCCGCATTTAAGCCATGTAATAGTAGAAATAAAAAGAGGAATCTGTTTTTTCATTCCCTGTATCCTTCCTGTAGAAACACATTTTAATACTGGCACGGTAGCACAGTGGTTAGCACTGCTGCTTCACAGCTCCGGGGACCTGGGTTCAATTCCCAGCTTGGGTCACTGTCTGTGTGGAGTTTACACATTCTCCTCGTGTCTGCGTGGGTTTCCTCCGGGTTCTCTGGTTTCCTCCCACTGTCCAAAGATGTGCGGGTTAGGTTGATTGACCATGCTAAAATTGCCCCTTAGTGTCCTGGGATGCGTAGGTTAGAGGGATTAGCGGGTAAATATGTAGGGATAAGAGGATAGGGCCTGGGTGGGATTGTGGTCGGTGCAGACTCGATGGGCCAAATGGCCTCTTTCTGCACTGTAGGGTTTCTATGATTCTGTGAAATGGATTAGATCATAAATAAAAAACACAACTTATTAATGACATCACAATAATATGTGCATTTGTCAAAGTTCCACTGATGTTAACACCAGTCAGACAGGCCAGTGATGGTTGTTTCTAAAATCCAACATTTTGAAGACTACTATTTCTTCCAGAATTTGCTATAATTGTCAACTTTAAATTCATCTTCAAATTGCTCCTCTTTCATTCTAGCTCTTTTGGGAACACGTTTGCGCATTCTTGCTTTCCTTTCAGCTTCTGGCAGAAGGGAAACGTCGACTGGCATCATAATTTTTTTAGGCTCCTTGTATCAGATATTGATAGTGGAGCCATCAGGTCGAACCAGCAGAACAGGATACAGCCTGGCATAGACCTGCCTTCCAAAGCGAACTACTGATGTTCTGTTTGAATTGTTCTGCCTGGGTACGCTGGACACAGGATACACAGCAAGAAGCAATCTTTCAGAAACATTTAGCTGTAAAGAAGGCACAAACCGCCACAGCCGCACGCTCCAGCCCAGCGCCCGGGCGCGCTTTTTCAATTTTTTTTCGAATTGCGCAGGCGCAGTTCAGAGCTCCGATCGTTCCGGCCGCACTAAGCCCCGCCCACAGCGCGGATCGGACTGGAGCCGGCTGAAAGCGTATGGGCGCGCTGGAAAGAGGATTTCGAGGTCGGATCTGTACTACGCCCAGATTCGTCACTCAGAATCAAAATGGTAAAATCGGGCCCCTCAACTCCATGTGGCTGTCTCTGATCCAGATCCCTTCATATCCTCACCCACAAAGAACTCAGCGGGACAGGTTGGACCGATACACATTGGCGCTTAGAAAAACGTGTTTCTTATTGCAACATGTAAAACCCTGAGGTGAATTGATAGGGTAGATACCGCCGGATGTTTCCACTTGTGGGGGTGTAAAAGATTGATGGCTTGAATTAACAAAGGCTTTATTTCCACCAATAAAAAGGTCAAACTGAATCAACAACACAACTGAGCAACTCTCTGATGCACGACAATTAAGCACGTGGAACCAAGGCTTCGATATTGAAGGCTTTTATTGTGTAACAATGGAACTACTAACACGAATACACCAGTTCAGACTGAAGGGGTCCTGCCGGAGCAGAGGGTCTTATACCTCGCCACCGGAGGCGGGACCCCACTGGAATGTGCCATGATAACACTTATAACAGGTAAACACCCTAACCCAACAACACTGTACAACCCCCACAGTAACAACACCCTAGCCCAACAGTAACATAATAACAACCCCCAGTGGTGAACCAACGATGGTTCACCACATTCACCCCTCCTTTAAGAACAAAAGGTGGCGGGGTGCAAGAAAAAAAACAGGTCATATAAACAGAATTCACAAGTCCAGACGGTCTGGAGGACCGCACCGACGCTGTGATCTCCTCAACACCGGTTGCGAAACCGGAGCAGGTGCTTGCGGTGGCGTTCTCTCCAAAACAACGTCCGGCTGTCCCCTCAAGGACTCCCGGGCCGGCTGGCCCTGGTGAGGCGATGGTGCAGGGGATCCTGGAACCTTTGGTGGTGGTGGTGGTGGTGATGATGGTGGCGCCGATCTCCGAGTCTCAGGCAAGCTGTACATGGGAGTAAAAGTGTTATGCACTGGTCCCGGTGCTGACCGCGCCACGTCTGGGGAAGCAATGAGGAGTAGTGGATTCGTGACTGGGGGAATAGGAGCGACAGGAGTTGCTACGTCCCCTGCGGGCGCCAGGTCTCTAATGGAGACAGTGTCCTCTCGCCCGTCAGGATATGCCACATAGGCATACTGAGGGTTGGCGTGGAGGAGTTGGACCGGTTCGACCAAGGGGTCGGACCTGCGAGCCCTCACATGTCGCCGCAGAAGGACGGGTCCTGGGTACGTCAACCAGGCTGGCAATGAGGTTCCCGAGGACGACTTCCGAGGGAATGAGAACATCCTCTCGTGGGGAGTAGCATTGGTTGCCGTACACAGGAGGGAGCGGATAGAATGGAGCGCATTTGGAAGGACCTCCTGCCAACGGGAGACTGGAAGGCCCCTGGATTTCAGTGCCAGTAGGACAGCCTTCCAGACTGTAGCATTCTCCCTTTCCACCTGTCCGTTACCCCTAGGGTTGTAGCTCATGGTTCTACTAGAGGCAATCCCGAATGAGAGCAGGAATTGCCTCAAGTCGTTGCTCATGAACGACGAGCCCCTGTCGCGATGAATGTAGCAGGGGTACCCGAACAGGGTAAAAAGCTCACTGAATGCCTTGATGACGGTGGCAGTCGACGTGTCCGCACAGGGGACAACAAATGGGAACCGGGAGTACTCGTCTATTATGTTGAGGAAATAGACATTCCGGTCCGTTGAGGGAAGGGGGCCCTTAAAATCCACACTCAGCCTCTCAAAAGGGCGAGTGGCCTTGACCAATTGTGCCCGGTCTGGTCGATAAGAGTGTGGTTTGCATTCTGCGCAAATCCGACAGCTTCTCGTCACTGACCTGACATCCTCCACCGAGTAGGGCAGGTTGCGGGCTTTGACGAAGTGGTAGAGTCTGGTGACTCCAGGATGACACAGATCATTGTGGAGAGCCTTCAAGCGGTCCTCCTGCATGATGGCGCATGTTCCGCGCGAGAGGGCATCCGAGGGCTCATTGAGCTTCCCTGGACGATACATAATATCGTAATTATAGGTGGAGAGCTCAATTCTCCACCGCAAGATCTTATCGTTCTTGATCTTGCCCCTCTGCGTGTTGCTGAACATAAACGCCACGGATCGTTGATCCGTGATCAGGGTGAACCGCTTCCCTGCCAGGTAATGGCGCCAGTGTCTGACTGCCTCCACAATGGCCTGAGCCTCCTTCTCCACCGCTGAGTGCCGAATTTCGGGGCCTTGAAGGGTGCGGGAAAAGAACGCGACGGGCCTGCCTGCCTGGTTTAGTGTGGCGGCTAGGGCGAAATCAGATGCATCACTCTCCACCTGGAAAGGGATGGATTCATCCACCGCATGCATCGTGGCTTTCGAGATGTCGCTTTTCAAAGCCTTGAAGGCCAATTGGGTCTCCGGCGTAAGTGGGAAGGTCGTGGACTTAATGAGCGGACGAGCTTTGTCCGCGTAGTTGGGGACCCACTGTGCATAATACGAAAAGAACCCGAGGCATCTCCTCAGTGCTTTCGTGCTAGCGGGCAAGGGAAGTTCAGTAAGTGGGCGCATACGGTCTGGATCAGGGCCAATGACCCCGTTTTCTACCACGTATCCGAGGATGGCTAACCTGCGCGTACGGAATACGCACTTCTCCCTGTTATAGGTCAGATTCAGGCGAGATGCAGTGCGCAGAAAGTGTTGGAGATTCGTGTCGTGGTCCTGCTGGTCATGGCCGCAGATGGTGACGTTATCCAGGTACGGGAAGGTAGCCCGCAACCCGTTCTGGTCCACCATTCGGTCCATAGCACGCTGGAAGACCGAGACCCCATTGGTGACACCAAATGGAACCCTGAGGAATTGGTATAGACGACCATCCGCCTCAAAAGCCGTATATTGTCGGTCCTCTGGGCGGACGGGGAGTTGATGGTAGGCGGACTTAAGGTCTATGGTAGAGAACACTCGGTACTGCGCAATCTGATTGACCATATCAGAAATGCGCGGGAGAGGATACGCATCCAGCTGCGTATAACGATTAATGGTCTGACTATAGTCGATGACCATCCGAGGTTTGTTCCCGCTTTTGACTACCACGACCTGCGCTCTCCACGGACTAGCACTGGCCTGTATGATCCCTTCCTTGAGGAGCCGCTGAACCTCAGATCTAATAAAGATCCGGTCCTCAGCGCTGTAACGCCTACTTTTAGTAGCGATGGGCTTGCAGCCAGGTACCAGATTCTTAAAGAGGGATGGTGTAGTGATTTTCAGGGTGGATAGATTGCATGCGGGGCGCTTTGGGCAATTTGGAGGCTGCGGCTGATTCCCTACTGCCAGTGAAGGGAGTGGCCCACCGTACTGTAGGATCACACTCTTCATGTGGACCATAAAATTTAGTCCGAGGAGAATTGGCGCACTAAGGTAAGGTAACACAAGGAGCCTGTATTGCTCGTAAATTGTGCCCTGTACCTCAAGAGTTACCATACATCGTCCTTGGATCGGTACAGACCGGGACCGTGATGCCATGGAAATTGTCTGCTTGGCAGGGAGAACCCGGAGTCCACACCTTTTAGCAGTTTCAGGGTGTATGAAACTTTCGGTGCTCCCACTGTCAAACAGACAATTCACAGTTCGACCATTTACCTTTATATCCATCATGGAATTCTCAAGCCTGTAGTGCTTGGTCTGGTCCAGGGAGATCGACGCCACCGTTGGCCCCTGGGCGTCACTGCATGCCGCCGATGTTGATGCTGAGGACCCCTGCTGGTCGCTCCTAGTCGTCGTGGACCATGATGGCCGCCCCCAGGAATCGCACGTGGGCGAGGGCGCCAAACGCAGCGACTCCTGGTGGTCTTCCTCCTCCTCCGTCAGCCACGATGGCGCCGTCCTGGGTTCGCACGTGGTCGGACCTCGTGGGTACTGCGACGCCGAAGGAGATTGTCTCCGTTCTGGAGGGTTACAAGCTGCACTGCCGTTTTTAGACTTAGACCAAGCTGCACTGCCGTTTTTAGACTTAGACCTGCAGACTTTGCCGTAGTGGCCTTTTTTACCGCACTGGCTGCAGATTGCCATTCTTGCCGGACACTGTTGCCGTGGATGCTTGGCCCCACCACAAAAATAGCATCGCTGGCCACCTGGAGCTGCCGCCGTCGTCGGATCGATCTGGGAGCGCGGGTTAGCGGGGCGAGGAGGGAGCTGAGCTTGCTCCTGCCACGTTGACTGCACGTGGTCCTCGGGGTACAGCGCCAAGCTCTTCGACGCCGCTTCCAGCATCCCAGCCATCTCCATTGCTTGGGTCAAGTCGAGATTCCCCTTTTCCAGCAATTTAAGCCTGATGTACGAGGACCCTACCCCTGCTACGAACGCGTCTCGGGCGAGGTCGTACATATATTGTTCGGCTGATACGTCTTTACAATCGCAACCCCTGGCAAGCTGCAGGAGCTCATTGGCATAGTCCTCCATGGTTTCGCCCGACTGTCGACGTCGTGTAGCGAGGAGGTAACGAGCGTGTATCTCGTTGGGTGGTTTCGTGTATCGTTTTTTTAGGAGCTCGACGGCCCTCGGGTAAGTGGGAGCTGCACGAATGGCGAGATAAATCGTGTCGCTTACCCTTGTGTGGAGGACCTGGAGTTTATCACTGTCTGTAGTGATAGCTACAGAGGCTGCCAGGTAGTCCTCGAAACACTTCCACCAGTGGTCGAATGTGTTAGTGGCACCGACCGCACGTGGGTCCAGTGCCAGACGATCCGGTTTTAAGATCTGTTCCATACTCTTTTTTTTTTGTACAGCTGTGAGTTTTCTGTTACACAATAAAATTGATGCGCGACAATTAAGCACGTGGAACCAAGGCTTCGATATTGAAGGCTTTTATTGTGTAACAATGGAACTACTAACACGAATACACCAGTTCAGACTGAAGGGGTCCTGCCGGAGCAGAGGGTCTTATACCTCGCCACCGGAGGCGGGACCCCACTGGAATGTGCCATGATAACACTTATAACAGGTAAACACCCTAACCCAACAACATAGTACAACCCCCACAGTAACAACACCCTAGCCCAACAGTAACATAATAACAACCCCCAGTGGTGAACCAACGATGGTTCACCACACTCTCCCAGGCTGCAACTGGGGGACCTTCTCCAACCGGGATGCATGCCCTCGCTCCTGATTGGCTCAGCTTCCTGCTTTGACAATCCATAGGATCCGGCCCGATCATGTGACCCTCAGATAACACCCCCTTAAAGGAACCACGCTACCACACTCCTTCCCCTTTAACTCCAGAATCCACCAATGGAGGATCAAAGAACAGGATTAGTAAGGCAAACAATTTATTTCATTAAAGGACAACAGGAATGCCCCTGGGAAAACCTCACAGTAAGTTTAGTCCGTCTGGAGACTCCCGGGCTCTGTGATTGGCTCTTCAAATTGCAATGGGGCAGAGCAGATAGAGGCTTAGTCTTTGTCCCGACGGAAAAAGGTGGAAGAGAGAATGTCCGGGGTGTGTGGGGTCCTTAATTGTGCTGGCTGCTTTGCCGAGGCAGCGGGAAGTGTAGACAGAGTCAATGGATGGGAGGCTGGTTTGCGTCATGGATTGAGCTATATTCATGACCTTTTGTATCCACGCACACAGATGCACACACAAACACACACATACATGTGCGCATACACACATACACGCACTCACATGCACATATTCACACACACATACACACGCATGCACACACACACTCACACACATACACACAGACACGCATGAACAAACACACACACACACAAATGCACACACATGCACACACACACACCATCCTCATAATGTGCACCACTGTGCTGCCACCTCTGCTGAGTGGGACAGGACATACCCAGAGATAATGGTGGCAGTGTCTGGGATATCTGTAAGGTATGATTCGGTGAGAATGACTGGGACAGGCTAGTGCTTGACTAGTCTGTGAGACAGCTCTCCCAGTTTTCACACAAGGCCCCGATATGTTATTAAGGAGGGTTAACGGAGCTGGATTTGCCTTTATCATTTCCAGTGCCTCGGTCGTTCTGGATTATGGCTTTTTGTAGCGATTGACACAACTGAGTGGCTCACTGCCTTTGCGTTCTCAAGTCTTACGTTAATGCAGGTGCAGCAGATAATAAAGAAAGCAAATGGAATGTTGGCATTTATAGCTGAAGGAATAGAATATAAAGGTAAGGAAGTATTGTTGCAACTATACAAGGCATTGGTGAGGCCGCACCTGGAGTATTGTGCACAGTTTTGGTCCCCGTATTTGAGGAAAGATGTAGTGGATTGGAGGCAGTTCAGAAGAGGTTCACTAGATTGATTCCAGAGATGAGGGGTTTGTCATATAGAACCATGGAACCATAGAAAATTACAGCTCAGAAACAGGCCTTTTGGCCCTTCTTGTCTGTGCCGAACCATTTTTTGCCTAGTCCCACTGACCTGCACTTGGACCATATCCCTCCACACCCCTCTCATCCATGAACCCGTCCAAGTTTTTCTTAAATGTTAAAAGTGCATTTACCACTTTATCCGGCAGCGCATTCCACACTCCCACCACTCTCTGCGTGAAGAAGCCCCCCCTAATATTCCCTTTAAACTTTTCTCCTTTCTCCCTTAACCCATGCCCTCTGGTTTTTTTCTCCCCTAGCCTCAGCGGAAAAAGCCTGCTTGCATTCACTCTATCTATACCCATCAAAAACTTATACACCTCTATCAAATCTCCCCTCATTCTTCTATGCTCCAGGGAATAAAGTCCCAACCTATTCAATCTCTCTCTGTAACTCAGCTTCTCAAGTCCCGGCAACATCCTTGTGAACCTTCTCTGCACTCTTTCAAATTTATTTACATCCTTCCTGTAACTAGGTGACCAAAACTGTACACAATACTCTAAATTCGGCCACCAATGCCTATATAACCTTACCATAACACTCCAACTTTTATACTCGATACTCCGATTTATAAAGGCCAATGTACCAAAGGCACTCTTTACGACCCTATCCACCTGTGACGTCACCTTTAGGGAATTCTGTACCTGTATTCCCAGATCCCTCTGTTCAACGACATTCTTCAGAGTCCTACCATTTACCCTGTACGTTCTACTTTGGTTTGTCCTTCCAAAGTGCAATATCTCACACTTGTCTGCGTTAAATTCCATTTGACATTTTTCAGCCCATTTTTCTAGTTGGTCCAAATCCCTCTGCAAGCTTTGAAAACCTTCCTCACTGTCCACTACACCTCCAATCTTTGTATCATCAGCAAATTTGCTGATCCAATTTACCACATTATCATCCAGATCATTGATATAGATGACAAACAACAATGGACCCAACACCGATCCCTGCGGCACACCACTAGTCACAGGCCTCCACTCAGAGAAGCAATCCTCCACAACCACTCTCTGGCTTCTTCCATTGAGCCAGTGTCTAATCCAATTTACTACCTCCCCATGTATACCTAGCGACTGAACCTTCCTAACTAACCTCCCATGAGGGACCTTGTCAAAGGCCTTGCTGAAATCCAGGTAGACAACATCCACCGCCTTCCCTTCATCCACTTTCCTGGCAACCTCCTCGAAAAACTCTAATAGATTGGTCAGACATGACCTACCACACACAAAGCCATGTTGACTTTCCCTAATAGGTCCCTGTCTATCCAAATATTTGTAGATCCTATCCCTTATCACACCATCCAATAACTTGCCCACCACCGACGTCAAACTTACTGGCCTATAATTTCCTGGATTTCTTTTGGAACCTTTTTTAAACAACGGAACAACATGAGCCACCCTCCAATCATCCGGCACCTCCCCCGTGAGTACTGACATTTTAAATATGTCTGCCAGGGCCCCTGCAAGTTCAACACTCGCTTCCCTCAAGGTCCGTGGGAATATCCTGTCCGGTCCTGGGGATTTATCCACTCTGATTTGCCTCAAGACAGCAAGCACCTCCTCCCCTTTAATCTGTAAAGGTTCCATGACCTCCCTACCTGTTTGCCCTATTTCCGTAGACTCCATGCCCGTTTCCTTAGTAAATACGGATGCAAAAAAACCCATTTAATATCTCCCCCATTTCTTTCGGTTCCATACATAGCCGACCACTCTGGTCTTCAAGAGGACCAATTTTATCCCTCACTATCCTTTTGCTCCTAACATATCTATAGAATCTCTTTGGATTTTCCTTCACTCTGTCTGCCAAAGCAACCTCATGTCTTCTTTTAGCCCTCCTGATTTCCCTCTTAAGTAGCTTCTTGCACTTTTTATACTCCTTGAGCATCTGATCTGTTCCTTGCTGCCTGTACATTTCATACAACTCTCTCTTCCTCTTAATCAGTGTTACAATCTCCCTCGAGAACATAAGAACATAAGAAATAGGAGCAGGAGTAGGCCATCTAGCCCCTTGAGCCTGCCCCGCCATTCAACAAGATCATGGCTGATCTGAAACGAATCAGTTCCACTTACCCGCCTGCTCCCCATAACCCCTAATTCCCTTATCGATCAGAAAACTATCTACCCGTGATTTAAACATATTCAACGAGGAAGCCTCCACCACTTCAATGGGCAGAGAATTCCAGAGATTCACTACCCTCTGAGAGAAGAAGTTCCCCCTCAACTCTGTTCTGAACCGGCCCCCCCTTATTTTGAGGCTGTGCCCTCTTGTTCTGGTTTCCCTTCTAAGTGGAAAGAATCTCTCTACCTCTACCCTATCCAGCCCCTTCATTATCTTATATGTCTCTATAAGATCACCCCTCATCCTTCTAAACTCCAACGAGTACAGACCCAATCTGTTTAATCTCTCCTCATAAGCTACACCCCTCATCTCCGGTATCAACCTGGTGAACCTTCTCTGCACTCCCTCCAAGGCCAATATATCCTTTCGCAAATAAGGGGACCAAAACTGCACACAGTACTCCAGTTGCGGCCTCACCAGTGCCTTGTACAGTTGCAGCAAGACCTCCCTGCTTTTATATTCTATCCCCCTCGTGATAAAGGCCAACATTCCATTCACCTTCTTGATCACCTGCTGCACCTGCAGACTGAGTTTTTGCGATTCGTGCACAAGGACCCCCAGGTCCCTCTGCACAGTCGCATGATGTAATTTTTCTCCATTTAAATAATATTCCAATTTACTATTATTTCTTCCAAAGTGGATAACCTCACATTTGCTAACGTTATATTCCATCTGCCAGATCCTCGCCCACTCGCTCAGCCTATCCAAATCTCTCTGCAGACTTTCCGCGTCCTCCACGCAATTCACTTTCCCACTCACCTTCGTGTCATCAGCAAACATGAATACCTTACATTCAGTCCCCTCCTCCAGATCATCTATGTACCAAGGTTCCTTATTCCTATTTACTTTGCCTTTAATCCTGACAGGAACATACAATCTCTGCACTCTCAAAATTTCTCCTTTGAAGGCCTCCCACTTTCCATTCACATCCTTACCAGAGAACAGCCTGTGCCAATCCACACTTCCCAGATCCCTTCTCATTTCATCAAATTTGGCCTTTTTCCAGTTCAGAACTTCAACCCGAGGACCAGATCTATCCTTATCCATGATCAGGTTGAAACTAATGGCATTATGATCACTGGATCCAAAGTGTTCCCTCACACTCACATCCATCACCTGCCCTAACTCATTTCCCAATAGGAGATCCAATATCGCATCCTCTCTAGTTAGCACCTCTATATACTGATGTAGAAAATTCTCCTGAACACATTTTACAAACTCTACCCCATCTAAACCTTTAACAGTATGCGAGTCCCAATCTATATGTGGAAAATTAAAATCCCCTCCCATCACAACTTTGTGTTTCTTGCAGTTGTCAGCTATCTCTCTGCTGATTTGCTCCTCCAATTCTCGCTGACTATTTGGTGGTCTATAATACAACCCCATTAATGTGGTCATACCTTTCCTGTTTCTCAGCTCCACCCATAGGGCCTCTGTAGACAAGCTCCCTAATCTATCCTGCCTGAGTACCACTGTAACATTTTCCCTGACCAACAATGCCACCCCCCCACCTTTTATCCCTCTGCCTCTATCCCGCCTGAAACATTGGAACCCTGGAACATTGAGCTGCCAGTCCTGCCCCTCCTGTAGCCAAGTTTCACTAATGGCTATAATGTCATATTTCCATGTGTCTATCCACGCCTTCAGCTCATCTGCCTTCCCCACAATACTCCTGGCAGTGAAATAGACACACCTCAAAAGGTTATTTCCACCACACTCAACCCTTCCATTTGTGATTTTACTTGAACTAACCTGTCCTTTTACCCCTGCTCCACTATCTGCTCTGGCACTCTGGTTCCCATCCCCCTACAAATCTAGTTTAAATGCTCTCCAATAACACTAGCAAACCTCCCTGCAAGTATATTGGTCTCCTTGTAGTTTAGGTGTAACCCGTCTCTCTTGTACAGGTCCCACCTGCCCCAGAAGAGGTCCCAATGATCCAAGAATTGGAAACCCTGCCCCCTGCACCAGTTCCTCAGCCACGTGTTCATCCGCCCAAGCATCCTACTCCTGCCCTCACTGGCACGTGGTACAGGCAGCAATCCTGAGATTACTATCCTCGGGGTCCTGCTTTTTAACTTCCTATGAAGAGAGATTGAACAGTTTAGGCCAATACTCTCTGGAATTTAGAAGAATGAGGGGAGATCAAATTGAGGTATTCAAGATGATAAAAGGTATGGATAAAGTAGACATGGAGTGGATGCTTCCGCTGGTGGGGCATTCGAGGACGAGAGATCATAGTCTTAGGATAAGGGGCAGCAAATTTAAAACAGAGTTGAGGAGAAACTACTTCTTCCAAAGGGTTGTGAATCTGTGGAATTCGCTATCCCAAAGTGCGGTGGGTGCTGGGACAGTGAGTAAATTTAAGGGGGTGTTAGACAGATTTTTAGTTGGTAATGGGTTGAAGGGTTATGGGGAGAAGGCAGGAAAATGGGGATGAGGAGCATATCGGCCATGATCGAATGGCAGAGTGTACCCGATGGGCCGAATGGCCTAATTCTGCTCCTATATTCATGAACTTATGAACAATGTCAATGGAACTGGGCAGGGAAGTTTAGTTTGTGATGCGGAGCCTCTTGTTTGTCCAGAAGGTTCTCTGATATCCCACTCATACCAGCTGCAGTGTCAGCTGACAGCAAGTTCCTCCAATGGAAAGCTTCCCTCACCATTCGCAAGCATGGGCACGACCTTACCAACTGTTCTCGCCCCGCTGCTGCCGTGCCAGCGAGGATGGAGAATTTGGCGCTCAGCCAAAACTCCATTCACTGCAGCAGGACTGGAAAATCCCGCAGGCGTCAACGGCTGGAGAATTCCCCCACATGTTTTTGCAGCCACACTGCCAGCATTCAGAACTTTAATTGTAATTCAGGTGAGAATTGGCAAAAGGAGAGAGAGTGTAAGTGTGCTCACTTGCAGTTTTTTTTTAAACATTCATGGGATGTGGGCATCGCTAGTTGGTCAGCACTTACTGCCTATTCCTAGTTGCCCTTGAGAAGGTGGTGCTGAGCTGCCTTCTTGAACCCGCTGCAGTCCATGTGGTGTAGATGCACCCACAGTGCTGTTAGGGAGGGAATTCCAGGATTTTGACCCAGCAACTGGAAGGAATAGCAAAATAATTCCAAGCCAAGTGAGTGGCTTGGAGGGGAGCCTCCAGGTTATGATGTTCCCATGTATCTGCTGCTCTTACCCTTCTAGATGGAAGTGATTGTGGGTTTGGAAGGTGCTGTCTAAAGAACCTTGGTGAGTTCCTGCACTGCATCTTGTAGATGGTACATAGGGCTGCCACTGTGCATCGGTGGTGGAGGGAATGAATATCTGTAGATGTGGTGCCAATCAAGCAGGCTGTTTTGTCCTGGATGGTGTCGAGCTTCTTGAGTGTTGTTGGAGCTGCACCCATCCAGGCAAGTGGGGAGTATTCCATCACACTCCTGACTTGTGCCTTGTAGATGGTGGATAGGCTCTGGGGAGACAGGAGGTGAGTTACTCACCGCAGTATTCCTAGCCTTTGACATGCTCTGGTCACCACAGTATTTATATGGCTAGTCCTGTTCAGTTTCTGGTCAATGGTGCCCCTCGGATGTTGAGAGTGGACGTGGGGGGCGGGGGGGGGGGGGGGGGGGCGGGTAGGGTGGGGTATTGCCATTTAAGGTCATGGGCAGATGGTTGGATCCTCTCTTGTTGGAGATGGTCTGGCACTTTCGTGGTGCAAATATTGCTTGTCACTTGTCAGCCCACCCCTGGATATTGTCCAGATCTTGCTGCATTTGGACATAGACTGCTTCAGTATCTGAGGAGTCACGAAAGGTCCTGAACATTATGCAATCATTAGTGAACTTCCCCACTTCTGATGGAGGGAAGGCATCGATGAAGCAGCTGAAGATTGTTGGGCCCAGGACACTACCCTGAAGGACTCCTGCAGAGATGTCCTGGAGCTCAGATGATGGACCCTCCACAACCACAACCATGTTCCTGTGTACCAGGTATGACTCCAACCAATGGAGAGTTTGCCCCCCGATATCCATTGATTCCAGTTTTGCTAGGGCTCCTTGATGCCACACTCGGTCGAATGCAGCCTTGATGTAAAGGGCTGTCACTCTTACGTCACCTCTGGAATTTAGCTCCTTTGTCTATGTTTGAACCAAGGCTGTAATGCGGTCAGGAGCTGAGTGACCCTGGCGAAACCCAAACTTGGCGTCACTAAGCAGGTTATTGCTGAGCAGGTGCTGCTTGATAGTGACCCCTTTACTGATGATTGAGAGTAGATTGATTGGGCGGTAATTGGCCGGGTTGGATTTGTCCTGCTTTTTGTGTACAGGACATTCCTGGGCAATTTTCCACATTGTCGGGTAGATGTCAGTGTTGTAACTGTACTGGAAGAGCCTGGCTAGGGGAGCGGCCAAGTTCTGGAATCTTCAGTAGTATTGCTGGAATGTTGTCAGGGTTCATAGTCTTTGCAGTATCCAGTGCCTTCAGCCATTTCTTGATATCACGTAGAGTGAATCGAACTGGCTGGAGACTGGCAGCCAAGTATTTATCCATTGTTACTTTGTCAATTCCACCCTCACACAGTTGACAAAAAGCAGTGACCTTCTGTTAGCTGCAGGTTTCTGATGCTATGTAGATGATTCGGGAATGGAGGGGTAGGCTAGTTGCTCCTCTGATGTTAAGGCAATGTTGCTGAGAGTTATAATATCTCAGCCCATATCAGGGAAGCGGTTATTTCAGATTGTTCAGCTGTTTGAACTCGCGCTACCCGAGGTTCTCACTTTCTGATCAGTTTCGCTTTGTCACCAGTTTATCAAAGCTCAACATTCCCTTTTACTGCTGACACTGCGTGTGAGTTTCAAACACATTTACCAATCACTAAAATATTCTTCCTCCTCGTTTCGATGTAAATGAGGTCAGCTTCCTTCACCCCATTGCAACATTTCCCAGCTCTCGGGACAAGGATCTGGCCACATTTCCTGGGAGAGGTGTTTGGATCATATACAAATTAAGATATCAGAATTACGCTTTGCTGGGGAGCTCCTTATAGCCAAGACATGCAAAGTCATGGAATCAGAGAATCCCTACAGTGCAGAAGGAAGCCATTCAGCCCATCGAGTCTGCACCAACCAGAATCCCACCCAGGTTCTATTCCTGTAACTCCACATATTTACCCTGCTTATCCCCTGACACTAAGGGGCAATCAACCTAACCCGCACATCATTGGACTGTGAGAGGAAACCGGAGCACCCGGAGGAAACCCACGCAGACATGGAGAGAATGTGCAGACTCCACACAGACAGTGACCCAAGCCGGGAATCGAACCCGGGTCCCTGGCGCTGTGAGGCAGCAGTGCTAACCACTGTGCCACCGTGCCACCCGCAAATGCGACTGATTTTTTCAGTGGGAGTTTCAAAATGAATCTCCCTCACTCTGTGCACTGGAGAGTGCACTCGCGTAAATCTTGTGAAAAATCAGTGGGCGGTGCCTATTCGCAGCAGCATAGCGCTGAGCGGGCCACTGCGCACGCGCCGATCTGTTAACGCCAAGATTGGCACGTGCAAAGTAGCACGCACTGACGGCCTCCTGATCGCTGGCCAGTCCCATGACCGCTCACACATCGCTGCCCCGCTGACCCTCCCCCACAGCCCAATCGCTGGCCCCCACCAAACAGGTCTGGCCAGCCTCAAGCCCCCACCCCTGACCCACCCTGATCTCTCTCCACCCCTCCCCCCCCCTCCCCACCAGCCGCAATCTCCCAATCTCTCTCCAATGATTATGTAGCTCTGGGCCAGTTTTTGGCACAGACCTAACAGCGGCAGTAATCTGGCTGCCGGAGAATCGCGGAAGTCATGACGCCCAACGGGGATCCCGCGAAACGGCCTCCGCTCGGGTCTCCTGGCCCGCTGTGCTACAGAAGCAGCGCAGTGTGATGGGAGAATCGCCCCGTTTTCTTCTGAAAAATAAAAGTAAAGTTTACTTATTAGTCACAAGTAGGCTTACATTAACACTGCAATGAAGTTACTGTGAAATCCCCCTTGTCGCCACACTCTGGCGCCTGTTCTTGTACACTGAGGGAGAATTTAGCATGGCCAATGCACCTAACTAGGAAGTCTTTCCGACTGTGGGAGGAAACCGGAGCACCCTCTGAGGCAGCAGTGCGAACCACTGTGTCACCGTGCTGCCCATTCCATGTTATTCTCTTTAAACATTTTACCAGATATAAAAAACATTGAAAATGGGGAAAGGCTGCTTGGCTGACAGTTATCCAGTTGAGTGATGAGTTGTTTTGCTTTCTAATTGGTGTAGGAAAGCAGTACGTCACAGGGATGGATGTGTTGGCGACTAATGGCTGGAGCGAGAAGGTCACGTGATGAAACCTCCAGGAATACATTTAATCCCAGTTGGCAACTCAACGCAGCACAGTGTCCAATCCCTACCTTCAAACTGGTTCAGTGAGGTCGTGATACACACGGAGACCTTCAGGTAATGGCTGGGAGGAAGAAAAGTCCAAAGCTGGCTTGCCAGCGGGGCTAAGTTCCCATACTCTGGCCAGAACTTTACCCACCTCCCCGCCCCCTCCCCCCCGCCCCCTCCTCCCCCCCCCCCCCCCCCCCCAACCTCCTCACCAGCTGCTTTTTCGACAGGAGTGGGGGGTAACGGTGCATGGTTTTGAAGGGATAGAATTCCCTCTGGCTTCCTGCCCTGACCACACAATAGGGCGGGAAAGGCCCTCAGACACGAAGCCCGTCCTTGCCCCAGTCGAGACCCTTCGCTGCTGGCAGGATTGGACTGGCATGGGGGAAAACCCAAATGAGACAGAACTATATCCCCGGGAGGGAAGGTGCTGCCAGTGCTGGGACTGCAGAGCTGCTGGCCAATCAGAGTGGCTGGCAGTTCCCTAAGGCGGGACTTCCTCCAGAGTGAGGGGCAGATGTCCTCCCTGCAGCCAATCAGCACTCACTCAAGCTGGAATGGCTGTGGGACACTTGGGGTCAGCAGGGATATATTTCCCGCCAGCTCTTTACATCACGGGAAGTGAGACACTCACCCTCGGAAAAATGCAGGCCTATATTTTTATAAAATATATAGAGATATCCTCGTGACTAATTTTAAAAGCTGGACAAAGGCCCTTAAAATGGCTGAAGCTGTCTGTCTGTGACCAACCAATGATAATGGCTTACATTACAGTTTTGCAGAAATGGACACCTTGTTCATAGAAATCATAGAAACCCTACAGTGCAGAAAGAGGCCATTCGGCCCATCGAGTCTGCACCGACCACAATCCCACCCAGGCCCTACCCCCATATCCCTACATATTTACCCGCTAATCCCTCTAACCTACCCATCTCAGGACACTAAGGGGCAATTTTAGCCTGGCCAATCAACCTAACCCGCACATCTTTGGACTGCAGGAGGAAATCAGAGCACCCGGAGGAAACCCACGCAGACACGAGGAGAATGTGCAAACTCCACACAGACAGTGACCCAAGCCGGGAATCGAACCCAGGTCCCTGGAGCTGTGAAGCAGCAGTGCTAACCACTGTGCTACCGTGCCTATCGTTACCTCTGAAGAGACTCTAATGACCCCCCCTGTGGGCTGCAGAGACAAATTCAAAGGGAAATATACAAAGGCCATCTCCATTTCATGAGCCAGGCCAGGCTAATCAGATCTGATTTGTCTGCTAGGACAAAGGACCCCACAACCTCCCTTTAAGGCTTAGTGGTTGGAACATTAACAATCTCAGGAACCCAGGCGAAGGGAGACACACCCCTTTGTCAAAGCTAGAGTTGAGGGGGGAGAGCCTTGTGACATGAAACTGTAGCTGGTGGAAACAGCAATATTGCCTTGTGCGACTGAAGAACCTCACTCTGCCATCCTTCCATCTATCAAACAATAGCTATTGTAAAATAGCTGTTGTCCTGCCCAGGCTAAATTCCTGGCCCCATCCATACCACTTCTACCTTAATATCCGTACCATCACCTACAAGACTGATTCATCTGTGTGTCCACCTTATCTTGGAAGTCATCTCTACAGGAAAAGTGAACTATCCAGCATCAGTTTTCAACCTGCCAACCTCTGCTATTGAATACACTACTGGGCGTCGATTCTGGACCCTGGATTCATGCTGAACAACAATCCTTTCCTCTGGTCTTTGTTCTGTAACTCTTTCTTTTATCCCTCTTTGATTGTATGAGTGAACAGAGAGCAAGTAGTGGCCCCTCCCGCATTTTGAGTGTGTGCAAATAAACTAACCCTATGAGTTCATCCTACCTCAGGTTTCCTGTGGAGTTATGAATAGGAAATTGGAATCACACTGAAACTGAGGAGTTTGAAGATTGTCACCTTTCTGTTTTGGGGCTGGGGGGTAATTTAGGGCCGTTTAAGTTACCCCACCCCCCCATCCATGTCCATGACTTGCGGATAGCGAAGAGCATTGTCGGGCAATACAGCAGGATATAGATAGGCTGGAAAATTGGGCGGAGAGGTGGCAGATGGAATTTAATCCGGATAAATGCGAAGTGATGCATTTTGGAAGAAATAATGTAGGGAGGAGTTATACAATAAATGGCAGAGTCATCAGGAGTATAGAAACACAGAGGGACCTAGGTGTGCAAGTCCACAAATCCTTGAAGGTGGCAACACAGGTGGAGAAGGTGGTGAAGAAGGCATATGATATGCTTGCCTTTATAGGACAGGGTCTCGAGTATAAAAGCTGGAGTCTGATGATGCAGCTGTATAGAACACTGGTTAGGCCACATTTGGAGTACTGCATCCAGTTCTGGTCACCGCACTACCAGAAGGACATGGAGGCGTTAGAGAGAGTGCAGAGAAGGTTTACCAGGATGTTGCCTGGTATGGAGGGCCTTAGCTATGAGGAGAGATTGGGTAAACTGGGGTTGTTCTCCCTGGAAAGACGGAGAATGAGGGGAGATCTAATAGAGATGTACAAGATTATGAAGGGGATTTTTAGGGTGAACAGTGGGAAGCTTTTTCCCAGATCAGAAGTGACGTTCACGAGGGGCCACGGGCTCAAGGTGAGAGGGGCGAAGTATAACTCAGATATTAGAGGGATGTTTTCTACACAGAGGGTGGTGGGGGCCTGGAATGCGCTGCCAAGTAGGGTGGTGGAGGCAGACTCGCTGACATCATTTAAGACTTACCTGGATAGTCACATGAGCAGCCTGGGAATGGAGGGATACAAACGATTGGTCTAGTTGGACCAAGGAGCGGCACAGGCTTGGAGGGCCGAAGGGCCTGTTTCCTGTGCTGTACTGTTCTTTGTTCTATGTTCTATGACACAATTAAGATTCAGGTCATTCCACCTTTACCTGCACATGTTACCTGAGTAAGGAAGTGGTGCTTTTTTTATTCTTTCATGGCTGGGCCAGCATTTATTGCCCTTCCCTTATTGCTCTTGAACTGAGTGGCTTGCTAGGCCATTTCAGAGGGCAGTTAAGAGTCAACCACATTGCTGTGGCTCTGGAATCACATGTAGGCCAGACCAGGTAAGGACAGCAGATTTCCTTCCCTACAGGACATTAGTGAACCAGATGAGTTTTTCCGACTCGCGATGAGAGTTTTGTGGTCACCATCACTGAGACCAGCTTTCAATTCCAGATTTTAATTGCATTTCTAACCATGTGTTTGGTTTCTTGATCACCTGGTTCATTACCTCATCAGCAGAATTAGGAGGGTTTGTTTTTCCTCACTAATAAGAATAAGATTTGACAGGTCGGAATGATGGGAAAGTATCTGGCGTGACAGGTAGTGTGAGTTCTGCTCTCTTTGTAAATCTCTGCTGACTATTCCTATTCGCAAATCATCTATTAAAGGTGTTCTTGATGATCCATTCAAACCCTGAGGACTCTCCATTCTCTCTCTCATGTCCTGCCAGCTATATTTGCAGTTTTGTTTACACAGCACCTTTTATCTTTGGGCACAGTTGTTTCTTATGTTGTGAGAAAGGTTGCCTCATCTTTTGGATTCCAGCCAGGGCAAGAAGCCAGTAATTTGGCTCCGAATTTGAATCCTCTATGCAGCCACTGAATGGAGCAAGCTTGAATTAACTGTGGTTGTCTCTTTTGGCAATAACTGTCCCAGTGCCACTGCCATGAAAAGATGGATAAAGAGTTGTCGACATTCCAGGGACAGAGTACAAGTGTGAAGCTGTGTACTGTTTGGCAGTGCCCTCTTTCACCCTCTGATTACTATGTTTATGAGCTCTCAATATTAATCCATCCTTTCAGGATGGAATCATCGCTACAAACACCTCCAACCCCGCCGCCCCCCCCATGGCCACTCCCATTGCCACGACTACCCCACCAACCCCAACTGCCCCCCCCCACAACTCCATCAACTGAGGGGATATCAAGGGTAACCCTATACTGGGGTCTGTACTGCAGGGGTCTCAGGGTAATTCTGTACAGGGATCTGTACTGAGGGGGTATCGGGGTAACTCTGTACTGGGGTCTGTGCTGAGGGGGTATCGGGGTAACTCTGTACTGGGGTCGGTACTGAGGGGGTATCGTGGTAACTCTGTATTGGGGTCTGTACGGAGGGGGTATCAGGGTAACTCTGTATTGGGGTCTGTACTGAAGGGGTATCGGGGTAACTCTGTACTGGGGTCTGTACGGAGGGGGTATCAGGGCTGAGGGGGTATTGGGGTAACTTTGTATTGGGGTCTGTACTGAGGGGCTTTTAGGGTAACTCTGTACTGGGGTCTGTACTGAGGGGGTATCGGGGTAACTCTGTACTGGGGTCTGTACTGAGGGGGTATCGGGGTAACTCTGTACTGGGGTCGGTACTGAGGGGGTATCGGGGTAACTCTGTATTGGGGTCTGTACGGAGGGGGTATCAGTGTAACTCTGTACTGGGGTCCGTATGGAGGGGTATCGGGGTAACTCTTTTTTGGGATCAGTACTGATAGGCTACCAGGGTAACTCTGTACTGGGGTCTGTACTGAGGGGGTATCGGGGTAACTCTGTATTGGGGTCTGTATGGAAGGGGTATCGGGGTAACTCTGTATTGGGGTCTGTACTGAGAGGGTATCGGGGTAACTCTGTTTGGGGTCTGTATGGAGGGGGTGTCAGGGTAACTGTAGTTTGCACAATTGTTTCTTTGCCAATTACATTGAAATGTCTCCTCTGCTCGAGGAGCTTTCCAGTTGAATCTGTATTTCTCTGTTATCTGTTCCATTAAATCCATTGTAATTTTGAGTGCTTTGATGAAGTCTCTCGTTGACCTTTCCTGCTCCGAGGGGAATGACCCCAGGTTTTCCAATCGCTGCACATTCTATGATGGAGGAGCCCAGCACATCAGGGCAAAGGTTATGGCTGAAGCATTCGCAAAATCCATCGCCACGGGTGCCTCCTCCAGAGGGCCCCAGTATCACAGATACCAGCCTGAGGGCATTGGGTACTGCAAAGGCAATGGGCCCTGATAACATTCCCGCAATCGTACTGAAGACTTGTGCTCCAGAACTTGCCGCTCCCCTGGCCAAGCTCTTCCAGTACAGTTACAACACTGGCATCTACCCAACAATATGGAAAATTGCCCAGGTATGTCCTATACACAAAAAGCAGGACAAATCCAACCAGCCAATTACCGCCCAATCAGTCTACTCTCAATCATCAGTAAAGTGATGGAAGGGGTCATCGACAGCGCTATCAAGCAGCACCTGCTCATCTTCCTCTGTGCCATGTATGACTCCAAAAGCAGTCCATGTCCAAATGCAGCAAGGTCTGGGCAATATCCAGGGGTGGGTTGACAAGTGACAAACAATATTTGCACCACAAAAATGCCAGACCATCTCCAACAAGAGAGGATCCAACCATCTGCCCATGACCTTAAATGGCAATACCCCACTCCCCCCCCCCCCCCCCCCCCCCCCCCACACCCCCAATCTCAACATCCCGGGGATACCATTGACCAGAAACTGAACTGGACTAGCCAAATAAAAGGTAAGCTACCTGAGCATGTCAAAGACTGGGAACCTTGTGGAGAGTAACTCACCTCCTGTCTCCCTAAAGCCGATCAACCATCTACAGGTATGACTCCAATACCTGGCACATAGGAAGATGGTTGTGGAAGGTCAGTCATCTCAGCTGCAGGACATCTCTGCAGGAGTCCCTCAGGGTAGTGTCCTCGGCCCAACAATCTTCAGCTGCTTCATCAATGATCTTCCCTCCATCGTAAGGTCAGGAGTGGGGATGTTCGCCGATGATTGCACAATGTTCAGCAGCATTCGCAACTCCTCAGATACTGAAGCAGTCCATGTTCACCTCTCGCACAATACCCAGGTTTGAGCTGACAAGTGGCATTTACATTCACACCACACAAAGTGACAGGTAATGACCATCATCAGTAAGAGAGAATCTAAACATCTCACCTTGATATCTAATGGCATTAACGGTATGATGGCACAGTGGTTAGCACTGCTGCCTCTTAGCGCCAAGGACACGGGTTCAATTCCGGCCTCGGGTCACTGTCTGTGTGGAGTCTGCACATTCTCCCCGTGTCCGCATGGATTTCCTCCGGATTTCCTCCCACAGTCCGAAGATGTGCGGGTTAGGGGGATTGGCCATGGGAAATGTGTGGGGTTATATGGATAGGGTAATGGGGAGAACCTGGGTGGGATGCTCTTTCGGACAGTCTATGCAGACTCAATGGGCCGAATGGCCTCTTTCTGTGCTGTAGGGATTCTATGATTACCATCACTGAATTCACCACCATCAGTAACCTGAGTGTTAATATTCCCCTAACAACACATGGACTGCCGTGGTTCAGGAAGGTGGCACACCGTCACCTGTTCAAAGGCAGAGAGATGGGCAATAGGATGAGAATGAAACCTAGCCTTGCAGCGAGACTCAACCCCATGGAGCTGAGGACCCTCAAACGGGGAACATTTTCTAATCAGTGCCTCTGTACCTTCTCCCTGGCATGATGTATTCTGGGAGGTTTCATTCCGATTCCCAATTGCTCACCCTCCCCACCCCCAGCTCCCACACCCACCACTGGCCACCCCACATGTCAATCCTCCCTGTCTACCCTCTTCCAACACCAATTGGAAAGTGAACAGTCTGAGCTACCTGACTGACAGTAAAGACTCATCCAGTCGAGCAGCCTCCCCCCCCCCGCCGCCCACACACCCTATCAGCCAGAGACAAATCAGTTCAAAAAAACTGGCAGAAAAAACACATCCTTTATTTACAGCCCCAAGGTTTTACCTTCAGTTGTGTCTGAGAGATTAAGAGAATAGAATCCCTACAGTGCAGGAGGAGGTCATTCAGCCCATTGGGCAGTATTTTACCATCGCGTTGCGCCTGTTTTCGGGCGCGCAAAATGATTAAAGCCGGGTGTGAGGCGGGTAGTGGGATCTACGCCCATTTCCGCGCCGGTTCCCACTTTACCAAGGCCAAAAGGTGGGCGCGATCGGGAGCCCGCCCAAAATGGGCGCAACATCAACTTAAATATTTTTGCACGCATCTCAATCCACTTAATGGGCTGGAAGGGCCCGGTATGGGCACGAACCCTTCCTCCTCTCTTGGGGTTCCAGTGGGCCCCTGGGTCACTCCATGGGACGGCGGTGCTTCTGCAGTGAGCTCCAGAAGCTCCGGCGTCACCTGACACTACCAGTCCTGGAGGACCACCTGCGTCCTACCCATGGTGGTCACGCCCTCTGCAATGGCCGCTTGAGTCAGGGGCCACCTGTCAATGGCGGCAGCAAGTGACCTCTGAGACTGGGCCACACTCTGCAAGTCCCTCAGCCATGGCCCTCTGAGACTGGGCCATGCTCTGCAAGTCCCTCAGCCGTGGCCCTCTGAGACTGGGCCACACTCTGCAAGTCCCTCAGCCATGGCCCTCTGAGACTGGGCCACACTCTGCAAGTCCCTCAGCCATGGCCCTCTGAGACTGGGCCACACTCTGCAAGTCCCTCAGCCGTGGCCCTCTGAGACTGGGCCACACTCTGCAAGTCCCTCAGCCATGACCCTCTGAGACTGGGCCACACTCTGCAAGTCCCTCAGCCATGGCCCTCTGAGACTGGGCCACACTCTGCAAGTCCCTCAGCCATGACCCTCTGAGACTGGGCCACACTCTGCAAGTCCCTCAGCCATGACCCTCTGAGACTGGGCCACACTCTGCAAGTCCCTCAGCCATGGCCCTCTGAGACTGGGCCACACTCTGCAAGTCCCTCAGCCATGACCCTCTGAGACTGGGCCACACTCTGCAAGTCCCTCAGCCATGACCCTCTGAGACTGGGCCACGTTCTCAAGGGCTGCTGCCGTAGCCCGCTGTGTCTCAGCGCTGTCCCGCTGGCTCTCGAGCCTCTCAGCCATGGGCCGCAGAACCTCAAGAATCCTGTTCAGCCCCCCAGCAGTGGCCTGCTGTGACACAGCCGTGGCCCTCTGGGACTCCGCTGTAGCTCACTGTGACTCGGCCATCACTTGGAACCTGCCACTCATGGTGAGGATTCCCTGCCCCAGGCTTTCCACTGCAGACACCACCCTTGCAGTGTTGGCCTGGGAACATGCAAGACAGGCAATAGCTGGTCCACCTGAAAGCTTTGGGACTCCTCCCAACAGTCTCGCAGTGGGTCCAGTGCGGCCGTCAGCCCCTCCTGCATTCCTTGGCTCTGTTGCTGCATCTCCAGCAGCTGAGGGAGAAGTGATCTCAGAGGCCCAACGTGCAGCCTGGGGCCAGCTGAGTCCTCACCTCCGGCAGGCTCCCGTGTGCCAGAGGCCTCGGATGTTCCTCCCTCCACACAATGTACATTGTCAGATGTGTCGTGCTCACTAGGGAGTGACCCAGAAGCCTCAACACTAACTGGACTCACCAACGTGTCAGTATCCGGGATGGTGAACTGTGAGGTGGAAGCTGATGCCAAAAAGGTGCCACCCTCGAGCTCCCTTCACCCCTATCCTCCTAGGGGTCTTTGGAGCTGTCAGTCTCAGGGCGGGAGCCACAGTAGGGGCCTCGATTCCAGATGGCCCAGGCACATCCGCATCTCTTCCTGCAACACAGGACACAAGGTTAAGTGGAAGGGAGGGAGAGGATTCTGGGATGCCAGGAAGTTGCTTGACACTTCCCCATTGAACATAGAATAAAGAACAAAGAAAATTACATCACAGGAGCAGGCCCTTCGGCCCTCCAAGCCTGCATCGACCATGCTGCCCCATCTGAATTGTAACCCGCTACCCTTCCGGGGACCATATCCCTCTATTCCCATCCTATTCATGTATTTGTCCAGACACCCCTTAAAACTCACTATGGTATCTGCTTCCACTACCTCCCCCGGCAGCGAGTTCCAAGTACCCCCCACCCTCTATGCAAATAAACATGTCTCGTACATCTCCTTTAAACCTTGTCCCTCGCACCTTAAACCCACGCTCCCGAGAAGTTGCCTCAAATTGAGTGGCGGATTGACAGGTGCTCACGTCTTGACTCCAGCCCGACCATGCTGTCACTGACAGCCCGCATCTCCCCTTCCCCTGACAGCTCCAGCACCCGCCCCTCAAAAGGGGGTGAGGACCCGGAGGTCTGCCTCACCACCCCCTGTCTTCGCCCTCTGGCGACTGTTATGGGCATTCTTCTCCTGTGGAGACAGAATGAGCCCCGAAAGAAATGATAGCGTGACTCCTGCAGAGTATCAGGTGGTGGCCCCAAGAGGGCAAGCACAGTGGGGCTCTTGGGGCAGAGGTGGTGCAAGGAGGTGCTCGGAGGTCAGGGGCTGGAAACATGCAGGGTGCTGGGGGGTATCGGGGGGGGTGATTTGGGAGAAGATGCAAGATGGGGTTAAGCACTCACCCTTGCCGCCGGGATGAGGTCATTGACCTTTTAGCAGCACTGCTTCCCTATTCTGGGGGCCAGTGTCCTGGCACTGACCAAAGCGGCAACTGCCTCCAAGGTCGCATTGCTATCAGCCCCCCTGGTTCTGCATCCTGCTGGGGGGGGAGGAGGGTGCCCTGCCTCTCCTCTGCTGCCTCCAGCAACCTGCTGAGGTCACCCCCAGTAAATCTGGGCGCTGACTTCTTTGCTATGCTTTCCTGCACTGCCTGCCTGCCTGTCCATCCTTGGGGTTTTTATGGAGCTGCCCCTCGTTAGGGCAGATCAGCTGCAGGCGGTTTGTCAGAGCATTCCAGCAAGTTCCATGCAGTTTGCTTGTTAGCATTGAGGGGAAGGCAAGTGAGCACTTGTGGGGTGGGGGCGGTTGGTGGATCAGTGCCTCCATGATGATTGGGGACAGGGGAGAGAGAGGGAGGTCTCACACAGCCATCAGAATCAAGGGGAGATGGGGGCCTTGTGCGGGAGGGTGGGGGGTGGGGGAGAGGGTGGAGGGGGGGGGATCACTCTGCCTGAGATCAGTGAGGGGGAGAGGGAGTCTACTGCCACTCTGGCTGTGATTGTGGGGGGAGGGAGGCCGTTGCCACTCTGCTGAGGCTCGATGGGGGGGAAAGAACATAAGAACATAAGAAATAGGAGCAGGAGTAGGCCATCTAGCCCCTCGAGCCTGCCCCGCCATTCAATAAGATCATGGCTGATCTGTAGTGGATCAGTTCCACTTACCCGCCTGATCCCTATAACCCCTAATTCCCTTACCGATCGGGAATCCATCTATCCGTGATTTAAACATATTCAACGAGGTAGCCTCCACCACTTCAGTGGGCAGAGAATTCCAGAGATTCACCACCCTCTGAGAGAAGAAGTTCCTCCTCAACTCTGTCCCAAACTGACCCCCCTTTATTTTGAGGCTGTGCCCTCTAGTTCTAGTTTCCTTTCTAAGTGGAAAGAATCTCTCCACCTCTACCCTATCCAGCCCCTTCATTATCTCATATGCATCTATAAGATCCCCCCTCAGCCTTCTAAATTCCAACGAGTACAAACCCAATCTGCTCAGTCTCTCCTCATAATCTACACCCCTCATCTCTGGTATCAAGGGGGGCTGCTGCTACTCTGCCTGAGATTGGTGGGAGGGAGGGGGGCCGCGATCAGTCTGGGTGGTGGAGATGGGGGGATTGGGGGGGGGGGGTCAGTAGTGTTGTGGAGATGGGGCAATATCCATGGGGGCCAGGGGGAGGCATTATCCAGCCCGGGAGGGGTGTGGCAGGGGAGCAGCATTATTTTTTTCAGTGCGCGTGCAGTTGGAAGCGCCGATCAGAGCTGCAGGGTTTTGGGTGCTTAAAGCCTCACCCACAGGATTCTGCAGCGCGATTCGGACTTGCTGCTATTTTTTCAGGCAGAGTGCATATGGGGGCGCCTAAAAACAGGCCCAAAAGATGGATCTGAAACACTCCCAGTTTCAAGTTCGCCCGGCACTTGGACAAAAATGGTAAAATACCGCCCATTGATTCCAGACCAACTCTCTGTCTTACCCAGAACCTCTACCCCATCCTATCCCTGTAACCCCACACATTTAGCATGACCAATCCACCTAACCCGCACATCTTTGGAGTGTGGGAGGAAACTGGAGCACCCGGAGGAAACCCACGCAGACACGAGGAGAATGTGCAAACTCCACACAGACAGTGACCCGAGCCGGGAATCGAACCCGGGACCACTGGAGCTGTGAAGCAGCAGTGCTAACCACTGTGCTACCGTGCCGCCCATATTTACCCGCTAATCCCTCTAACCTACGCATCTCAGGACTCTAAGGGGCAATTTTTAACCTGGCCAATCAACCTAACCCGCCCATCTTTGGACTGTGGGAGGAAACCGGAGCACCCGGAGGAAACCCACGCAAACACGGGGAGAATGTGTAAACTCCACACAAACAGTGACCCGAGGCCGGAATTGAACCCGGATCCCTGGCGCTGTGAGATCACTGCTGTGAGACAGCAGTGCTAACCACTGCGCTATAGTGCCGCCCATGACCCAGATTGATGTCCAATCCCTAGAGGATTGGCAATTCTTCTCTCACTGAGGCCTTTGACATCTTTCCTAAAACTAGGGCCTGAGCAGTGGTTCCGAGGGGTTGGTTCGCCATGTGAAACCTTCGATTTTGTGTTCTAATCATAAAGGCAAGGCTTCAGAATGCTTTAGTGACCTCGCCAGCTGTCCACTTTCTGGGTCTGGGCTCCACGGCCTAACTTCCCACAAGCCTATTATGAGGCCTCTTCCTGCTCGCGTTCCCCTTCAGCGAGTGGCTGGGTGGGACCCAGAAGTTGAGCAAACCTGGGGGCAGTTACTAAACACCGAGACCCTGCCCGAGGAGCCCCGACTAACCAGCTACGCAGGGCTGCCCGTCATAGAATAAGCAAACTGTTGTCTTGGAAACCTACTGGAACACAACAGTCCCCTCCCAGTCGCTGTCTGAGGGATACCCACGTCCCCTTATCACAGAGAAACACAGCTGGAATCTGACAAAAACTTGTTTGTCAGGAACATTCCTTCTTGGTTTCAGATTTCTAACCACCACACTGACTGAAGGGTTCCTGATATTGCTGGGTCATTTGTGTGTCATACTGCAAGCAGCCATATAGCCAGTTACACCCTCTTTAACATCTGCTACCATGCACATCCCCAAATCGCATCAGCATCACTGAACAAACTCCAGCACCGCGCGCTGACAGAGTGAGAGAGGATAGGGGAGTGTCAGTGGACTCATATTACACAGAACCAGAGTTCAGCTACAACACCACTGTGGCATTTTGCAAATTCACATTCTGTTCAAATAGAACATTTGGAAAAATACAATTCCTGGTATCGAGGAAATAGCTAATGAAGCATTCGGACTGTTTCTCTGCAGATTAACTCACGGTGGCACAGTGGTTCGCACTGCTGCCTCACAACGCTAAGGACCCGGGTTCGATTCCCGGCTTGGGTCACTGTCTGTGTGGAGTCTGCACGTTCTCCCCGTGTCTGCATGGGTTTCCTCCGGGTGTCCAGTTTCCTCCCACAGTCTGAAAGAGGTGCTGGTTAGGTGTATTGGCCGTGCTAACTTCTCCCTCAGTGTACCCGAACAGGCGCCGGAGTGTGGCAACTAGGGGATTTTCACAGTAACTTCATTGCAGTGTTAATGTAAGCCTACCTGTGACATTCATCCTTCATCGTATCTGAGTGAAGAGAGAGGCTCAGATTTCACAGCTACCCAGGGGCTAGCAAGCAGAGAGAAGGGCCATAAATCAGGCTCATGCCCTGGGCTCCACTCCTTCCTGCTCCCCCACACTGCGATTTTACCAGCACCAGAGAGGACCCACCTGTAGGCTCATTGAAGCCACAAAGTGGCTAATTAGCGGCTGTCATTGGGACGTTACCTGCGGGGGAGGGGGGGGGGGTCAAATGTCCAGGCTCTCGGGTTTCAATGGACGAGCGGGTGGCCAGTAAAGGAGGGCGACACCTTTAAGAAACATTCTGTGCCCATTGGAGCCGCCCCAAGCTCACCCCACAACCGCTTTACCACCCCAGCCCTCCAATCCCCTCACTCACGCCCCCTCCCCCCCTCGAGCCAGGGCCGGCCAGCCTGGCCCCAGAAAGACCCAATTTAAGTTCAAGTCCAGACTCGGTCACGTCTTGGGGACTGACTCATTCCCAGCGGTGGCCATTCTCCCGATGATGGTGTGGGGACCAGGGAGCTGCCGACCATTTGATTGGAGGTGGGATTTACCCCCCAGTGGGGGCAGAATGCCTTCTCCAAGGCAATAACCACCCGGCAGCCGCTAAACAACAACGGTGTGAAACAATCACTCGGTCAAAACAAGCTCACCAACTACCCCGGGGGGCTTCAATGGCCTCTGGTCCCACTGGCGATGCCATCATATCTGGTCACCATTGGTGGGGACCATCTCATAGAAATCATAGAAACCCTACAGTGCAGAAGGAGGCCATTCGGCCCATCAAGTCTGCACCGACCACAATCCCACCCAGGCCCTACCCCCACATATTTTACCCGCTAATCCCTCTAACCTACACATCACAGGACTCTAAGGGGCAATTTTTTAACCTGGCCAATCAACCTAACCCGCACATCTTTGGACTGTGGGAGGAAACCGGAGCACCCGGAGGAAACCCACGCAGACACGAGGAGAATGTGCAAACTCCACACAGACAGTGACCCGAGCCGGGAATCGAACCCGGGACCCTGGAGCTGTGAAGCAGCAGTGCTAACCACTGTGCTACCGTGCCACCCACACAGCTGAGGACCTCCGCCGCGGAGGCAGGAAAGGTAAGTGAATCTGGAGTATTACATCCCCGGCCTCACCAATCATATTTAAATAAGCTTATAAATATTTAAATCAGCCTCACACTCTTCCCAGGCGTGAAGCTGATTACATCAATAAAGGTCGCCTGGAGTGTCGCGAATACCTGCGATTTTTAGCCTCCTGCTCAAATTTCCCGCCCTGTTCTGCTGATTGACCAGTGGGCGGAAAGACAGAATGGTCAAATGGGCAGAGAAGTGGCAGCTGGAATTTAACCCTGAAAAGTGTGAAGAGTGAGGAAGGTGTAATTTGATAAGGAAGTACTCAATGAATGGTAGGACACCAGGAAGCTCTGTAGAACAAAGGGCCCTTGATGTGTTTGTCCATAGATCTCTGAAGGTGGAACAGCATGTTAGTAGGGTGATGAAAAAGGCATATAGGACATTTACCATTATCAGCCGAAGAATAGATTACAAAAGCAGGGAAGTCATGTGGGAGTTGTATGGAACTTTGGTGAGGTCACAGCTGGAGCACTGTGTACAGTTCTGGTCACCACATTATCGGAAGGATGTGGACGCACTGGAGGGGGTGCAGAGATTTACCAGGATGTTGCCTGGGATGGAACAGTTAAGTTATGGAAAGAGGTTGGATAGACTTGGGTTATTTTTGTCAACCGGGATCTTGGGTTCATGTCACGCTATCTGTAACCCCCACAACTTGCCTGGGCTTGCAAAAGCTCACTAGCTGTCCTGTCTGGAGACAATACACATCTCTTTAACCTGTGCTTAATGCTCCCTCCACTCACATTGTCTGTATCTTTAAGACTTGATTAGCTGTAAAGAATCGCATTCCAATCATTATTCTGTAAATTGAGTTTGTGTCTCTGTATGCCCTGTTGGTAAGAAGTTTAACAACACAAAGTTAAAGTCCAACAGGTTTATTTGGTAGCAAAAGCCACTAGCTTTCAGAGCGCTGCTCCTTCATCAGGTGAGTGGGAATTCTGTTCACAAACAGGGCATATAAAGACACAAACTCAATTTACAGAATAATGGTTGGAATGCGAATACTTACAACTAATCAAGTTTTTAAGTCTTAAAGACTGGGAGAGTATTGGAGGCAGGTAAGCTCGCATCCTTTAAAAAGTATCTGGATGAGCACTTGACACATCATAACATTCAAGGCTACGAGCCAAGTGCCAGTAAATGTGATTAAGTGGGAGCTGAGGTGTTTCTCGCATGTTGGTGGAGACTCGATGGCCCAAAGGGCCTCATCTGCACTGTGTGATTCCATGACTTAATATTACGGCCCTGTGTATACTTTCTAGACAACCAATGCTTGTGAAATGCTTCAAAGGTTTCCCGAAAAAAGGCTTAATTGCTTTCTTTAACCGGAAAAGATTCTTGTGGAGGTTGTCCAGGGGGGAAAAGAAATGTTTTTCCTCCACATTGCGAATGTGGTAATGCAGCCCAGTTTCCCATCAGCAGAAATCCTTTATTATAAACCAAAGGAAAAGCCACACCCACGGCTTACACCAGCAAGGCTGTACCCGGGGAACCGACACCAGTAACTCTGTACCCGGGGAACCTACACCAGCAACTCCGTACCCGGGGAACCTACACCAGTAACTCTGTACCCGGGGAACCTACACCAGTAACTCTGTACCCGGGGAACCTACACCAGTAACTCTGTACCCGGGGAACCTACACCAGTAACTCTGTACCCGGGGAACCCACACCAGTAACTCTGTACCCGGGGAACCTACACCAGTAACTCTGTACCCGGGGAACCGACACCAGTAACTCTGTACCCGGGGAACCTACACCAGTAACTCTGTACCCGGGGAACCTACACCAGTAACTCTGTACCCGGGGAACCTACACCAGCAACTCCGTACCCGGGGAACCTACACCAGTAACTCTGTACCCGGGGAACCTACACCAGCAACTCCGTACCCGGGGAACCTACACCAGTAACTCTGTACCCGGGGAACCTACACCAGTAACTCTGTACCCGGGGAACCGACACCAGTAACTCTGTACCCGGGGAACCTACACCAGTAACTCTGTACCCGGGGAACCTACACCAGTAACTCTGTACCCGGGGAACCGACACCAGTAACTCTGTACCCGGGGAACCTACACCAGTAACTCCGTACCCGGGGAAGCTACACCAGTAACTCTGTACCCGGGGAACCGACACCAGTAACTCTGTACCCGGGGAACCTACACCAGTAACTCTGTACCCGGGGAACCTACACCAGTAACTCCTTACCCGGGGAACCCACACCAGTAACTCCGTACCCGGGGAAGCTACACCAGTAACTCTGTACCCGGGGAACCTACACCAGTAACTCTGTACCCGGGGAACCTACACCAGTAACTCTGTACCCGGGGAACCTACACCAGTAACTCTGTACCCGGGGAACCTACACCAGTAACTCTGTACCCGGGGAACCTACACCAGTAACTCCTTACCCGGGGAACCTACACCAGTAACCTGTACCCGGGGAACCTACACCAGTAACTCTGTACCCGGGGAACCTACACCAGTAACTCCATACCCGGGGAACCTACACCAGTAACTCCGTACCCGGGGAACCTACACCAGTAACTCTGTACCCGGGGAACCTACACCAGTAACTCCTTACCCGGGGAACCTACACCAGTAACTCTGTACCCGGGGAACCTACACCAGTAACTCCTTACCCGGGGAACCCACACCAGTAACTCCTTACCCGGGGAACCTACACCAGTAACTCTGTACCCGGGGAACCTACACCAGTAACTCTGTACCCGGGGAACCTACACCAGCAACTCCTTACCCGGGGAACCCACACCAGTAACTCCTTACCCGGGGAACCTACACCAGTAACTCTGTACCCGGGGAACCTACACCAGTAAGTCTGTACCCGGGGAACCTACACCAGTAACTCTGTACCCGGGGAACCTACACCAGTAACTCCTTACCCGGGGAAACTACACCAGTAACTCTGTACCCGGGGAACCTACACCAGTAACTCTGTACCCGGGGAACCTACACCAGTAACTCCTTACCCGGGGAACCTACACCAGTAACTCCTTACCCGGGGAAACTACACCAGTAACTCTGTACCCGGGGAACCTACACCAGTAACTCTGTACCCGGGGAACCTACACCAGTAACTCTGTACCCGGGGAACCTACACCAGCAAGGCTGTACCCGGGGAACCTACACCAGTAACTCCTTACCCAGGGAACCTACACCAGTAACTCCATACCCGGGGAACCTACACCAGTAACTCTGTACCCGGGGAACCTACACCAGTAACTCCTTACCCGGGGAACCTACACCAGTAACTCCATACCCGGGGAACCTACACCAGTAACTCCTTACCCGGGGAACCCACACCAGTAACTCCTTACCCGGGGAACCTACACCAGTAACTCCGTACCCGGGGAACCTACACCAGTAACTCTGTACCCGGGGAACCTACACCAGTAACTCCTTACCCAGGGAACCTACACCAGTAACTCCTTACCCGGGGAACCTACACCAGTAACTCCTTACCCGGGGAACCTACACCAGTAACTCCTTACCCGGGGAACCTACACCAGTAACTCGTACCCGGGGAACCTACACCAGTAACTCCTTACCCGGGGAACCTACACCAGTAACTCCGTACCCAGGGAACCTACACCAGTAACTCCTTACCCGGGGAACCTACACCAGTAACTCTGTACCCGGGGAACCTACACCAGTAACTCCGTACCCAGGGAACCTACACCAGTAACTCCTTACCCGGGGAACCTACACCAGTAACTCCGTACCCAGGGAACCTACACCAGTAACTCCGTACCCAGGGAACCTACACCAGTAACTCCTTACCCGGGGAACCCACACCAGTAACTCCTTACCCGGGGAACCTACACCAGTAACTCCATACCCGGGGAACCTACACCAGTAACTCCTTACCCAGGGAACCTACACCAGTAACTCCTTACCCGGGGAACCTACACCAGTAACTCCATACCCGGGGAACCTACACCAGTAACTCGTACCCGGGGAACCTACACCAGTAACTCCTTACCCAGGGAACCTACACCAGTAACTCCGTACCCGGGGAACCTACACCAGTAACTCCATACCCGGGGAACCTACACCAGTAACTCCATACCCGGGGAACCTACACCAGTAACTCCTTACCCAGGGAACCTACACCAGTAACTCCTTACCCGGGGAACCTACACCAGTAACTCCATACCCGGGGAACCTACACCAGTAACTCCTTACCCAGGGAACCTACACCAGTAACTCCTTACCCGGGGAACCTACACCAGTAACTCCATACCCGGGGAACCTACACCAGTAACTCGTACCCGGGGAACCTACTCCAGTAACTCCTTACCCAGGGAACCTACACCAGTAACTCCGTACCCGGGGAACCTACACCAGTAACTCCATACCCGGGGAACCTACACCAGTAACTCCATACCCGGGGAACCTACACCAGTAACTCCTTACCCGGGGAACCTACACCAGTAACTCCTTACCCAGGGAACCTACAGCAACAGCCCGGGCTACAGCGACAAGTCTGTACCCGGGGGACCTACAGAAACAGACCGGGTTACAGCAACACGTTCTAACCTCCCGCTGTTACTTCCCATTGGCTGTGTCTCCGCTCGCTCAGTAAGGAGGTTAGTAATCCATGAAGCCCACGGGGAGATCTCTCCATAATCCCCCGTGTCCTCTGTGGGAGATCTCTCCATGATCCCCCGGGTCCTCTGTGGGAGATCTCTCCATGATCCCCCGTGTCCTCTGTGGGAGATCTCTCTGCGATCCCCGTGCCCTCTATGGAAGATCTCTCCATGGTCCCTCGTGTCCCCTGTGGAAGATCTCTCCGCGATCCTCGTGTCCCCTGTGGCCGTCACAACAGGTTCAAGCCCCACATCTTCGTAATCCAAGCAGACACTCCAGTGCTGTACTGATTGGGTGCTGCACTGTCAGAGGTGTTGTTTCAGATAAAATGTTAAATCGAGGCCCTGGCTGTCCTTGCAGCTTGGCATGAGAGACCCCACTGCACTCAAGACAAGCAGGGGAGTTCCACCCAGCATTGGCTGGATTCGGGGCCTGGATCTCTGCGTGATAAAATGTTTGACCAATCCACTTGCCACAACTCAAAAACTTTTACTGAGCTAGTAGACCTGGTGAAAAACCGCTATGATCCGAAGTCCTCTGTAATCCTCCAGAGATATCTCTTCAACACGCTGGGAGAATCCCTGGGGAATCTGTCGCTGAGTTTGTACGTCTGCGGAGGCAGAAGTCCCTGCACCATAATCCCTTTATTTACAAATTCTAACAGCAGTACACAGAGAGCTCGCAGTCAGCAGTCTACCTCCGGGGGTGTCAGAGGAACTGACACACCCGGTTAAATATAAGGCAAAGACTCCCTGATTGGCCATCAAGTGGATCCATAATCAGGGAGTTCATACTCCAATAGGCCAACCTCAATGTTTAATGATTGAAGTCATTAAAGAGTTCTTGGAAAATTGGCCGAACATTGTGAATTTGGGCTGCCTCTTAATGAAATGTTGCGAGACAGATTGGTACGTGGCATAAATAACCTAACCACCCAAAAGAAGCTGTCGGCAGAACCTGATTTGGGCTTTAAAAAAGCCATTGAAATAACCTCATCACTTGACAACACAGAGAAAGGGATCTCAGGAACTACAGGGGGCATCAGGCAGCAATGTCCTCCAACCAGAGGAAGGGACCTCATGTAATTACTCCTTACTGGAGAGTGCTTATGTAAATCAGGTGTTAAAGGACCCCTTCAATATAGAAACCCTAATGTCATCAGCCCACACTCAAGGAAAGGCAGTGACAACCCAAGAGTGTTAGAGAACATACTCCAGAAAGGTGCAGTTGTCAGATGACAGATTATTGCAAGCATTGTCAGAGGTCACAGCAAAGGTGAAGTTTCAGCAACAGGCAAAACATGTGCTGCCTAGTAAAGAAGCCGAGGCTGGTACCTGAGCGTACCGTGCAGGTATCCCCTCTTCCAGAGACAGGGATGTTACAACTGAATCGTATCATCGCAACAGAAGCTGCCCTGATAATAGTAGAATTACTGGTGAATGACCACCCGTGAAGACTCCATTATTGCAGAACAGGGGGGGCAATTCTCACAGCCTGTGCAGCTAATGCAGTGCAGCTGGCCAGGAGACTCAAGTGAAGTCTTCCCGCTGGACACCACAGCCTCCACGTGTCTCCTGCCACCGGATTTCCTCGGGTTTGCCAAGAGAGCTTGGGAAAAATAAAAGGGGCCAAGATCTGCGTTGACCTCAGTGTTTCAGAGCCAAGCCAGTCCCTTGCTCCCTGCTGGAGAAGGTGGAAACTGAACCAGGGCACCCTGAAAATGTGGGGATAATGAGGCCTGTGCAATTTCCAGAATGGGTTACATCTGTAGTTCCTGTTCTTAAGCCTGACAAATTGGATCATCTTTGTGAAGACTATAAACTAACAGTCAATTGGGTCTCCAAGCCTGATAGATACCCATGCCCCGAATTGAAGATTTGTATGTTACGTTTACAAGTGGCAAGATATTCTCCGAGTTGGATGTGAGCCACGCCTATCTTCAGCTTGAATTGGACGAGTCCTCCTGGTAACATGTGATGATCAACACATGTAAGGAACTCTATCAGCATACTCACTTGCCCTTTGGGGTCACGTCAGCGTGTGCCATTTTCCAAAGAGTTATGGAGAACATCTTTCAAGGGCCATCCCTGATAGCAGTATATGCAGATAACATCCTGCAACGATTTTCTAGAGCAAGAGTTGACTTGAAGCGGGAGAAATGCATTTTCCAAGCGGCTTAAGTAACTTATTTAGGCTACCAAACAGATGGAAAGGTATTACATTCAGTAGAGGATAAGGTAAAGGCCATCAAGGAAGCACCAACCCCAAGGAACAGCATGGAGTTAAAATCCTTCCTGGGATTAGTGAATTATTATGGGAAGTTTATCCTGAACTTGGCTTCCAGGCTGGCCCCTTCACACTTCCTGCTACTGGGGACGGTCCTGGGAAGCTCCAAACACAGGGCCTTTTTCTAAAGATAGACAACAGCTCATGTCATCTAACCCGCTGACCCATTTTGACCCCAAGAAAAAACTTGTGCTGACATGTGACGCTTCCCTAAATGAGATTGGGCGGCGCTGTCACATCGCAGGAAAGACGGGATGGAAAAGCCCATCGCGTTTGCCTCCAGGAGTGGAGCGAGGATATTCTCAGATTGAGAAAGAAGGGTTGGCGGTTGTACTTGGTCTGAAAAAGTTCCAACAATGTGTCTATGGCAGCTGTTTCATAATAGTTACTGACCACAAAGCCTTATTGGGACTTTCAAAAGAAGACAAGGCAATTCCCCACCCCATACCCCCCCCCCTCCCCCCGCCCCCCCTCCCCCACCCCCCCCCCCCCCCCCCCCCCCCGGCCCTTTGCCTCCACCTGGATACAGCGCTGTTACTTGTGGTCTATGAATATCTTCTGGAGCGCCGCTCCGCAACCTGGATAGCCAATGCCGTCGTGCTGAGTCCCTTCCTGTTGCCCACAAGCCTGGGTCCTTTACCAGCATCCGAAGAGATTGCGCTGACCCTAAATATTTTGGAGACTCTGCCAGTGTCCGCAAGGGAGGTTAACACACCAATCCAATCTTGCCTAAAATACGGCGTATAATACATGGTGAATTCCAAGGATGACCCTGTGAAGAAAGTAAAAAGTCTCACAACACCAGGTTAAAGTCCAACAGGTTTATTTGGTAGCAAAAGCCACTAGCTACCAAATAAACCTGTTGGACTTTAACCTGGTGTTGTGAGACTTCTTACTGTGTTCACCCCAGTCCAACACCGGCATCTCCACATCATAGCTAAGAAAGACCAGCTCAGTGTTGAGGACAGGATCATTCTCTGGGGTTCCCAAGTAGTTGTTCTGCCGCTGCAGGACGACGCCCAATATTAACAGAACGACAGAATGGCCACCCTGGGGTATCAAAGATGGAAATGCTAGCTAGAAGCTACATGTGGTGGCCTGACCTTGACTCAAAATCACCAACTTGGACTTGGTGAAGCAGTGTGGCTTGTGCCAAGAAAATCAAAATCTCCCTCCCCTCAGCCTCCCTACGTCTGTGGGAGTGTCCTGGCAGGCCATGGGTGCGTGTACATGTGGACTTTGCTGGGCCCTTTATGGGTTCCATGTTTTTAGCCCTGGTGGACGCTCACACCAAGTGCTTGGAGACGCACCACAGGGGCTCCATGACCTCCCAGGCTATGATCGAGAAATTACATCCAAGTGTCAGCATACATCAGACCATAAAACCATAAGACAGAGGAGCAGAATGAGGCCACTCGGCCCATCGAGTCTGCTCCGCCATTCAATCATGGCGATATTTTTCTCATCCCCATTCTCCTGCCTTTTCCCCATAACCCCTGATCCCCTTATTAACCAAGAACCTATCTATCTCTACCTTAAAGACACTCAATGACCTGGTCTCCACAGCCTTCTGCGCCCAAGAGTTCCACAGATTTACTACTCTCTGGCTGAAGAAATTCCTCCTCATCTCTGTTTTAAAAGATCGTCCCTTTAGCCTGAGGTTGTGCCCTCTGGTTCTAGTTTTTCCTACTAGTGGAAACATCCTCTCCACATCCACTCTATCCAGGCCTCACAGTATCCTGTAAGTTTCAATAAGATCCCCCCTCATTCTTCTAAACTCCAATGAGTACAGACCCAGAGTCCTCAACCGTTCCTCATACGACAAGCTCTTCATTCCAGGTATCATTCTTGTGAACCTCCTCTGGACCCCTTCCAAGGCCAGCACATTCTTCCTTAGATATGGGGCCCAAAACTGCTCATAATACTCCAAATGGGGTCTGACCAGAACCTTATACAGCCTCAGAAGTACATCCCTGCTCTTGTATTCTAGTTCTCTCGACATGAATGCTAACATTGCATTTGCCTTCCTAACTGCCGACTGAACCTGCACGCTAACCTTAAGAGAATTTTGAACAATGACTCCTAAGTCCCTTTGTGTTTCTGATTTCCTGAGCATTTTCCCATTTAGAAAATAGTCTCTGCTTCCATTCCTCCTTCCAAAGTGCATAACCTCACACTTTTCCACATTATATTCCATCTGCTGGTACATGGAATACTAGAAGTTCTGGTTTCCAATGATGGCACGGCCTTCGCTAGCAGTGATTTCCAGAACTCAGTGCCCTGCAATGATATCTGGCACCTCCGAAATGCACCTTATCACCCGTTGTCAAATGGACGGGTGGAATAGGCAGTGCAAACTTTCAAAAATGGTCTGAGAAACAACGTGTGGCAACCATGGAGACCAAACTGGGACAATTCTTGTCGACTATTGGGCCACGCCAGACACGGTAACAGATGTTGCCCCAACAGAGCCTCTAATGGGACAGCAGCTTTGTACCATACTGAGCCTACTGTCCAAAAGCTGGCCGGGAGGGTGCAGTCCCAACAGGAGAACCAGGCAATAAATCACCATTCCGCAAAGAACAGAAAGAACTTTCACAACAGGTGATCTGATTCATGGTCCCAGTTGGATCCCTGGGATCATTATAGAGAAAATGGGACCAGTATCTTACAAGGTCAAAGTTCAGGGTAAAACGTTAGAGAAACATTTGGACCTTAGGAGGCCAAGGAAATTTGGCATGTCCACTATGACTCTCACCAACTTTTACAGATGCACCATAGAAAGCATTCTTTCTGGATGTATCACAGCTTGGTATGGCTCCTGCTCTGCCCAAGACTGCAGGAAAGTATGAAAGGTCATGAATGTAGCCCAATCCATCACGCAAACCAGCCTCCCATCCATTGACTCTGTCTACACTTCCTGCTGCCTTGGCAAAGCAGCCAGCATAATTAAGGACCCCACACACCACGAACATACTCTCTTCCACCTTCTTCTGTCGGGAAATAGATTAAAAAAAGTCTGAGGTCACGGACCAACTGACTCAGGAACAGCTTCTTCCCTGCTGCTGTCAGACTTTTGAATGGACCTACCTCACATTAAGTTGATCTTTCTCTACACCCTAGCTATGACTGTAACACTACATTCTGTACTCTCTCCTTTCCTTCTCGATGAAGGGTATGCTCTGTCTGTATAGCGCGCAAAAAACAATACTTTTCACTGTGTCCGAATACATGTGACAATAATAAATCAAATCAAATCAAATCAAATCAGATCAAATCAGATCAAGGACCATCTCAAAGCCCGGGAGTCCTGGCCTGAGTGGGCCTCACTATTGGCCATGGAGATGGCTGCTGCCAGTGCCAACCCTCAGCTCAAAGCTGACTCCACATTAGCCCCTCTGGATAGTGAAGGTACAGACTCGGAGATGGAGGCTGAATTAGGGAACCTCCAGGCTGAAACAGAACCTGAGGAGGAACCCGCATTGGTAACCCTGTGTCTCCCCCTCCGGAAACAAAGGACCCCATTCGGATTACACCGCCTGACCCAGCCCCGCCTTCAACAGACCTCAGGCCCACCGCTAAGCGGCAGTGGTAATGACACCATAGGCTGCTCTCCCCTTTGAGGGGGAGAGCTGACTGGTGATGATTTAACCTGAGGGTCACCACACCTCAGGCAAGGGACAAGGTGGGTCTTAAAGAATAACCTCAGCCAGTACAGGAATTGAACTGATGTCATTCTGTGTCACTCTGGGTGGGGCTTAGAGGGAAGTGCCAAGTGGGCGTGGGCAGGGCCTGGGGGCAGAGAAAAGGGGGTGGGACTAGCTGCGGGTGGGGCCTAGGAGGTGATCAGTGGGGGTGGGGGGTCCCACTCTGTATCCAGCCAACTGAACTAACCAAGTCTCAGTTTCTCACAGTGGAGGTTGGTGGGGGAGACACGGACCTAAAGGGGGAGGGATGTTGTGACGGCCACAAAGGACACTAGTGATGTCCTTGCCAATGAGAAGTGGGAAGTGAGTAGTGGAGGTTTAAATACCTGTTGCTTTAGCCTGAATCGTTGCTGTAAGTTCCAGGTACAGACTTGCTAATTATAAGCCATGAGTGCGGCTCTTCATTTTGTTTCTGCGGTAACGTGGTCCCTTCAAAAGGGCGATCTTTCGCAGGCTGGGCCTATGAAGAGGCCACGCGTGAAGTCAAGCCAATCAGGAGAAAGGGCGCGTGTCCTGGGTTGGGGGGGAACCACAGTGGGAGCCAGGGAGGAGAAGAGAGTAGGTCTGTGTATTGGTTCTGTCAGACCCTTATCTTGTCTTTATGTATATTATATCAGTTAATAAACCATTCCTTGTTGAAGTCATAACCAGTCGCCTCTGACTTATTACACTGGCGATGAGGAAAAGCTTTTGTTAATATTCAGGAGATTGCAGTGTGTGGTTAGAGGAGGAGAGTGAGTGTTGGAGCTATGAAGAGACAGGTACAGACATCATATAAACATGGCTTTAATTGGAAAGACTGAGCCATTGTACCTAGAAGTGTAAAACTGGGGGAAAATTATTTCCTTCATCGCTAATGAGAGCACACGAAAGGTGTAAAAACGAAAGGTGATCCTGCTGACAGACTGTGACCCACAAACCTACAGCCAGTAACGCGTCTAACATCGACTGATGCTCCAGACACAAAGAGCCGGAATCAGCTGCTTTCAGTGTCCACGCCGGTGAGAAAACGGGAGTGTTTCCCGTTGGCACTGGCTGTGTCCATCAGGTGGGATTCACCCACCTGAATGATGTAGATGAGCCCATCCCAGGCATACACACGTGTGTCTTTATTCATGGACATGAACATGTGTGTCTTTACTCATGGACATGATGATGTGTGTGTGGCTGTGGAATATCAGCTGTAAACTGAACATGTCAGACAGACATTACACACACTGTCCAAACGCCGGGTACTCTGACCTCATCGTCCACTCCCAACACATTTGCAAAGTGACACCAGCAGTGTCTGGCTGGAGTCGCAGCCACACGGCACAGAGAGGGAGACTGGCTATCGATTCAGACTGTCAGCAGACTAACTGGTTTATCAGAGCATTTCAGAACATTCCAGTGCGGGTTTTAGTGTTTTAGTGTACCTTTTTGAAGTGTCTCTCAATAATAGTTTTGAAAGGTTAATGTCCTTGAGGAGTCAGCCTCAATTTGATTTACATTTCTGACAAGAGTTAATGATCAAACTCGTATTACCCTCATATTCTCATCTTGTATCTGCTCACAGGACCCGTTCCTCCTCGATAATAACATCTTACCCTCTTACTCTCTCTCACACACACACTCCTCACAGCCCAGCCAGCCCTCTCACACTCACACACACTCTCACACACACTCACTCACACTCTCACACTCACTCACTCACACTCTCACACACACACTCTCACACACACACACACACTCTCACACTCACACACACACACTCTCACGCTCACACACACTCTCACACTCTCACTCACACTCTCACACACACATTCTCACGCTCACACACACTCACTCACACACACACTCTCACACACTCTCACACACACACTCTCACGCTCACACACACTCTCACACACACTCTCACACACACACACACTCACACACACTCTCACACACACACACTCTCACACACACACACACTCTCACACACACACACACTCACACACACATACTCTCACACACACACACACTCTCACACACACACACACACACACTCTCACACACACACTCACACACACACACACACTCTCACACACACACACTCTCACACACACACTCTCACACTCACACACTCTCTCACACTCACACACTCACACACTCACTCACTCTCTCACACTCTCACTCTCACACACACACTCTCACACACACACACACACACTCACACTCTCACACTCTCAGACACACACACACACTCATACACACACATTCACACTGTCACCACTGCAGAACAGTTTGCCTCCACCAGAACATCTGATGGGAAGAAGATCACAGACTCCATGTCTTGCTCTTCCACACAAAAACTGAAAATGTTGGAAAATCTCAGCAGGTCTGACAGTGTCTGTGGAGAGAGAATAGAGTAAGAAGTCTCACAACACCAGGTTAGAGAATAGAGCCAAGGTTTCGAGTCTGGGTGACCCTTCGTCAGAGTGTCAGTGGGTTGCACTCTGACGATGGGTCATCGAGACTCGAAGCGCTGGCTTTATTCTCTCTCCACAGATGCTGTCAGACCTGCTGGGATTTTCCAGCATTTTCTGTTTTTGTTTTAGATTCCAGCATCCGCAGCATTTTGCCTTTATCCTGTTCTTCCACATTTGCTGCTGACATGTCTAAAAGCCACTGATATAGTGAGGGTGAGGGAGAAAGGGGTGGGTATCTTAGAGATCAGACCTGAAGCTACAACCAGCATCACAGAGTGCGCGTGTTACCAGAACTCCAGCCATGAGCACCAGAATTGAGCAGGCCAAGAACTGGAAAAGACACAAAATCCGAGATCCCATCATGTACAGACTGAAATGGAATAGCGAGCAGAATGATAACTGTTTCGACAGGAAAACAACCATTGATGGAAAGAACTAATGACACAAATGGTCACATGATCAGGCAGACACCCTGAGCCAATAGGCTCTGATGATTGACTGACCACTCCATAGAGTTCGGGAGAGAACAGGGAGAATTGGTCTCCCTGTGAGAGAGAGATGGGAACAAGTTGGGAGTGGCACGGTGGCACAGTGGTTAATACTGCTACCTCACAGCTCCAGGGACCCGAGTTCAATTTGGGCCTCGGGTCACTGTCTGTGTGGAGTTTGCACATCCTCCCCGTGTCTGCGTGGGTTTCCTCCGGGTGCTCCGGTTTCCTCCCACAGTCTGAAGACGTGTGGGTTAGGTGGACTGGCTGAGGCCCCACCCCCCACCTTCCGGCCTGAATCCCCCTGAGGCATTCTGGAGCACAGAGTGCCGGAGATTCACCCAAAAAACGGGGGACGGGGGACGGGGGACGGGGGGACGGGGGACGGGGGGACGGGGGGGGGGGGGACGGGGGACGGGGACGGGGGGACGGGGGACGGGGGACGGGGGGACGGGGGACGGGGGGACGGGGGGGAGCTGCTTTCCTGCCAGTCGGACAGTTTTTTGGGGAGTATTGCCCCCATTGGTATTTCTTCAGTACATGTCACACCTTCAGAATGTCCCAGTTTCAACAACGTTCTTTCAATATGTCCTCACTTTTAGTTCAGAGGACCTGTCACCCTTACACAGACTGGCCGATAGTCAGGGAGCCAGGCAGTAGATTAAAAAGCAGGTTCTCTCAGGTTGTAACCTCTGGATTATTCCCAGTGCCACATGCTTGCGAACACAAAAATAGGAGAATAGTGCAGATGAATGAGCGGCTTAAGGGTTGGTGCAGGAGGGAGGGTTTTAGATTCCTAGATCACTGGGAACATTTCTGGAGAAGGTGGGACCTGTACAAATGGGATGGTCTACATCTGAACCAGAGTGGAACTAACATCCTTGCTGTTTGGTGTTGGGAGGAGTTTAAACTAATTTAGCAGGGGGAGGAGACACAGAATGTTAGCAGAATAAGGACACAGAATCATACAGCAGAACAAACCAGTCAGAGGGGTGCTGCTGTATTAAGGTTCGAGGGAGTAAGGCCAGGCTGGATGCCTCTATTTTCACACCAGGGGTATTGTAGGTAAAACGGATAAGTTGAGGGCAATGATTGACATGTGGAAGTGTGATATTGTAGCCATTACAGAGACATGATTGAAGGAAGGACACAATTGGCAACTCAACATTCCAGGACATGGAATCTTCAGGTGAGACAGGGGAGGACGAAAAAGAGGAGAAGACATTGCATTGTTAGTTAAAGGAGTCAGTTACCGCAGTAAGAAGAGATGATATCTTGGAGGGGGCTTCAAATGAAGCTTAATGGGTAGAACTTAGGAATAAAAAAGGGGCTGCCACATTGTTAGGCATTTATTATCGACCCCCAGATAGTCAGCGGAAAATTGAGGAGCAAATATGTGTTCAGTTTGTGGGGGTGTGTAAAAACAATAACAATAGGGTTATTATATTGGGTGATTTCAACTTTCCCAACATTAACTGGGATAGCCATAGTGTTAAGGGCTTAGATGGAGTAGATTTCTTGAAATGTGTACGGGAGAATGTTTTAAATCACTATGTCGAAGGTCCAACAAGGGACGGCGCGGTGCTGGACCTGATTCTGGGGAATGAAGCAGGATAGGTGGTTGAGGAGGTGGTGGGGGACCATTTCAGTGTTCGCGATCACAACACGGTACAATTTTAAAAAAGTTTTGGATTGGGGTAGAGTAGATTTTAGTAAAATAAGACAGGGTCTGGCCAAGGTAGACCGGGAACAGCTACTAATGGGAAAATCTTCAGAAGAGCAGTGGAAGGTGGGGGGGGGGCATTCAAAAAGGAAATGGGGAGGGTGCAGGCCCAGCATTTTCCCTCTAGGGTGATGGGTAGGAATAACAAGCCCAGAGAACCATGGATGACCAGAGATATTCAGGATACAATGAGAAGGAAAAGAAAGGTTTTTAAATAGTACAAGGGGAGCAAATCAGTGGAGGCATTAGTGAATTATAGAAAGTGCAGAGTAGACCAGCAGAAAGCAATTAGGATTGCAAAGAGGGGATATGAGAAAGCTCCGACTGGCAAAAGTAGAGAAAATCCTAAGATATTCTATAAGTATATCAATGGGGAGAGGCTAGCCAGGGAAAGAGTAGGGCCCATTAGGGACCAAGGGGGCAATCTGTGGGTGGAGGCAGAGGACATTGGTAGGGTTTTGAATTAATACTTCACATCCGTCTTCACCCAAGAGAATGAGGATGAAGGTATGGAATTCAGGCAGAGAGACTGTGAGGTTCTTGAGCAAATTGACATCAGGAAGGACAAGGTATTGGAAGTGTTGGCAGCCTTAAAAGTGGACAAATCTCCAGGTTCAGATAAATTGTGTCCCAGGCTGCTGTGGGAGGCAAGGGAGGAGATTGCAGGGGCTCTGACCCAAATTTTCAATTCCTCTCTGGCCACGGGGAAGATGCCAGAGTGTTGAAGTAATAATTTTCTTGCTTCTTGACTATGATAGAAAGACTCAACAGAATTCGTTCCGATAAATAACTAGTCTTTATTTACGAAAGACTGCATGCAGTAGTGGCGGTAACTTGAGTTTAGAGAGCAGTTGTTACAACTTGCTAATTCCTTCTCAAGTCCACGCTTACATAAAGAATCAGTTCATTATTTATACATAATCATTATCAGTTTGCGCGACTAGAGCTTATTCAGGAATTCGATCAGTAATAGAATCATAAGCAATGTCATAAATCATGGCACAACCTGCTGACCTCCTAGAACTCTTTGTCTCATCATTCATACCCTTATCTTGTCCTTTGATAGAACAGAAAAAGGTCGGTGACTCCTTCATCCCTGACCTTATCTTGTCTTACTCATACAGCCCTCAGTTATGCGGAGTCAGCCTTATCAGATCTTACAGGGGTCAGGCATTTTGGAACAGCTTGGTCAGCTTTCCTTATATTGTACCAAATAGTTGACCAATTTTCCCATCATGCCATTACTTAATTCGTACAACTTCACAAGAGGACTGGAGAACAGCTAATGTGGTTCCGCTATTTAAGGATAGAGATAAACCAGGGAATTACAGACCAATGAGTCTCACGTCAGTGGTAGGGAAACTGTTAGAGAAACTTCTGAAGGAGAGCATCTATCTCCACTTGGAGAGGCAAAGCTTGATTAGGGATAATCAGTGTGGCTTCAGCAGAGGGAGGTCATGCCTAACAAATTTGATTGGATTTTTCGAGGAGGTGACCAGGTGTGTAGATGAGGGTAGTGCAGTTGATGTCGTTTATATGGATTTCAGCAGAGGCTTTGACAAGGTCCCACATGGGAGATTTGTAAAGAAGGTAAAAGCACATGGAATACAGGATAATTTAATAAAGTGGATTCAAAATTGGCTCAGTTGTAGGAGACAGAGGGTGATGACAGAAGGCTGCTTCAGTGACTGGAAGCCAGTGCCCAGTGGCGTACCACAGGGATCTGTGTTGGGCCCCCTATTATTCGTCATTTATATAAATGACATAGATGACTATATGGGGGGGGTAGGATTAGTAAGTTTGCAGATGACACAAAGATTGGCCGGGTGGTTAACAGTGAGGGGAGTGTCTTGGGCTACAAGGAGATATAGACAGAATGGTCAAATGGGCAGATAAGTGGCAGATGGAATTTAACCCTGAAAAGTGTGAGGTGATGCACTTTGAATCATAGAATCATAGAATCATAGAAACCCTACAGTGCAGAAGGAGGCCATTCGGCCCATCGAGTCTGCACCGACCACTTTGGAAGGAGTAATTTGACAAGAAAGTACTCAAAGAATGGTGGGAGACTGGGAAGTTCTGTGGAACAAAGGCACCTTGGCATGTTTGTCCACCAATCTTTGAAGTCAGCAGAACATGTTAGTAGGGTGATGAAAAAGGCATATAGGACACTTGCCTTTATCAGTCGAAGCATAGATTACAAAAGCAGGCAAGTCATGTTGGAGTTGTGTAGAATTTTGGTGAGGCTATAGCTAGAGCACTGTGTGCAGTTCTGGTCACCACATTATTGGAATGACATGATGGCACTGGAGGGAGTGCAGAGGAGATTCACCAGGACGCTGCCTGGGATGGAACATTTAAGTTATGAAGAGAGGTTGCAAAGATTTGGGTTGTTTTCATTGGAGCAGAGAAGACTGAGGGGCGACCTGATCGAGGTGTACAAGATTATGAGGGGTATGAGCAGAGTGGATAAGGAGCAGCTGTTCCCCTTAGTTGAAGAGTCAGTCACGAGGGTTCAAGCTGAGGGGCAGGAGGCTTAGAGGGCATGTGAGGAAAATCTTTTTTACCCAGGAGGTGGTGACAGTCTGGAATGCGCTGCCTGGGAGGGTGGTGGAGACGGGATGCCTCACATCCTTTAAAAAGTACCTGGATGAGCACTTGGCACATCATAACATTCAGGGCTATGGGCCAAGTGCTGGCAGATGGGATTAGGTGGGAGTTCAGGTGTTTCTAATGTGTCGGTGCAGACTCGATGGGCCGAAAGGCCTCTTCTGCGCGGTATGATTCTATGAAGCAGGGGCAGGTCGTCCCTCAGTCTACGATGAACACAAACCTGGTTGACACATAACTGCCCTCGGAAATGTTTGAGCCTGACATTGGATGCTAGGAATGAGTAATAAATCCCAGACTTTACAGCAATTCCCACATTCTGAGAATGAATGTAGAATTGAAAACAAAGAAGCAGAAAATATGCTGCAGCCATGAGCGAGAGTGCACGCAAGAAACCCTGTACACACATCCACATGGACAAAACACATGTCACCTCCAACCCTCCGCAGGTCCTCCACCCCGGGGCTCTGGTCAGCCCACATTCTTCATACGCTCATTATTCTTCTTATGGTCGTGCCTTCAGCTGCTTAGGCCCAAAGCTCTGGAATTCTGTCCATCAACCTCTCCAACTCTCTCTTTTCCTTTACGACGCTCCTTACAACCTCCCTCTGAATGAACATTTGGTCACCTGTCCAGATATCACCTTGTGTGGCTCAATGTTTTATGGCGTAAATGCAAGTTATTGTTGTTGTCCCCATCAGTGTATTCAGGCTCTGCCGCCCCTCCCCAGCTTCCTCAGCCTGCTGCTGTCAGGAAAGGAGACTGTTGGAATGATCCAGGTTCCCTCTGATCCTCATCACAAGCCCTGAAGGAATTGGTAACTTTTCAACCTCATTAATGCTGGTTGACTCCCAGGCTGATCTCACCACAAGTAAAAGAATGAAATCTCTTAATAATGATAATTACTCCAGTAAACGCGCCCAGTTTCAGCCACACCACAATCTCGTGTTCAGTTCTTTCTCTTTGACATGTAGGTCACTCATTGTCTTCCCTCTGACTCTCTAAGCCAAGTTACACCTGGAGACAGAGTTTCTGTTTATCAACGTAGAGTTTGCCCTCTTTTTCACAGGGACACCTGCACCTCAATGTATCCCACAGCAGGTAGGCACAGCTGGCATTAGCCAAGATCGAAGGGTATGTGTCATTAGTCTGGCATGTACCAGGATAAATCAGCAACTCAGATGGCAGAGAAAGATCCTTCCAATGTGGTAGACTGGCTGTCATTCACAGAGCCTGGGAGCTACCTCGTGTGGGCATCAGCGTATTCAGTACACTGGTAAATACGGGAAAAGGGCAGGGGTGGGTCCTGGGTAAGATGCTCTTTCGGAGAGTCAGTGCAGACCCGATGGGCTGAATATCCTCCTTCTGCACTGTAGGGATTCTATGATAATCTTCTTCAGGTGTTAGTTGAGGGGCAAACATTGGCCAGGACATCTGGAAAAACCTCTCAGCTTTATGTCAAAACAGTGCGACCCACTGAGAGAGCAGACCGGGCCTTGGTTTAATACCTCATCCATAGGACTGTATCTCCAACCGTGCCACAGTCCCTCAGCACTGACACTGAGTGTCAGCAGAGGTGTTGTGCTCAAGTGTCTGGAGCAGAACTTCAACCCTTGACCTTCGAGCTCAGAGGCGACTATTGTTGAGGCAAGATGTGTGCTAAATGCGAGAACTGATTGTGTGTTCACTCCTGCATCCTCAGGATGAACTCTTACAGTTGTTGCTTTACATGGGGTGGTGGGCACTGATTCCAGCCTCACCCAACCCAGCACATGAGGGCGTATGCTCACCTTATTGTATGCTTCTTGCAGCTTGAGGAGAAAGCAGAGATCAGAGGCGGCACCAGCTATACCTCTACTGATGACTAATTCCAGCACTCCTTGGCAATTAAGTTCAATTAATGCTTATTTACACTAGGCCTCTCCCAAAATAGAATGGAACCACTCAAATCAGACAACAAGGAGGTCCGTTGACACACACATAGATCCATAGAATCCCTACTGTGCGTAAAGAGGCCATTCGGCCCATCAATTCTGCACCAACTCTCTGAAAGAGCACTCCACCTCGACCCTCCCCTCCTCCCTATCCTTGTAACCCTGCGCCAATCCACCTAACTCACGCACCTTTGGGCTGTGGGAGGAAACCGGAGCACCCAGAGGAAACCTATACAGACACTGGGAGAACGTGCAGTCTCCACATAGACAGTGACCCAAGCCGGGAATTGAACCCTGGTCCCTGGCGCTGTGAGGCAGCAGTGCTAACCACTGTGCCATCCTTATCTCACAATGTGTCCTAGTTGTGTTGTACAACCACCGTGCTCAGTAAAATAGATTCAGAACAGATCTAGCAGCTCAAAACTGGGCACAGAATTAAACTTAGCCACAATCTGCAACCTCATGGCCCGGTATATCCCACTCTCAACCATTCCCACCGACACTGGGTTCAATGGAGAGTACAGGAGGGCATGCCAGCACAGCACCAGGCATACCTAAAAATGAACCAACCTGGGAAAGCTACAACATGATGTGCCAACCAACAGGAACAGCCTGCATTAGACAGAGCTAAGTAATTCCACAGCCAACGGATCAGATCTAAGCTCTGCAGTCCTTCCACATCCAATCGTGAGTGGTGGTGGACAATTAAACAACTCACTGGAGGAGGCGGCTCCACAAATATTCCCATCCTCAGTGATGGAGGAGCCCAGCACATCAGTGCAAAAGATAAGGCTGAAATATTCGCAACAATCTTCAGCCAGAAGTGCCGAGTGGATGATCCATCTCGGCCTCCTCCAGTGGTCCCCAGCATCTCAGATGCCAGTCTCCAGCCAATTCAATCCACTCCATGTGATATCAAGAAACAGTTGGAGGCACTGGATACTGCAAAGGCAATGGGCCCTGAGAACATTCCGGCAATAGTACTGAAGACTTGTGCTCCAGAACTTACCACTGCCCGAGCCAAGCTCTTCCAGTACAGTTACAACACTGGCATCTACCCAACAATGTGGAAAATTCAAAAGCAAAGTACTGCAGATGCTAGAAGGCTGAAATAAAAACAGAAAGTGCTCAAAATACTCAGTAAGTAAGGCAGCAGTGGAGAGGAAAACAAAGTTAGCATATTAGGCCTGTGACCTTTCATTAGAACTATCCATAATGTGGAAAATTGCCCAGGTATGTCCTGCCCACAAAAAGCAGGACAAATCCACCCTGACCAATTACCGCCTACTCTCGATCATCAGTAAAGTGATGGAAGGGGTCATCGACAGTGCTATCGAGTAGCACCTGCTCAGCAATAACCTGCTCAGTGACGCCCATTTTGGGTTTCGCCAGGGTCACTCAGCTCCTGACCGCATTACAGCCTTGGTTCAGACATGGACAAAAGAGCTGAATTCCAGAGGTGAGGTGAGAGCGACTGTCCTTAAAGAATCATAGAATCTACAGTGCAGAAAGAGACCATTTGGCCCATCGAGTCTGCACCAACAACAATCCCACCCAGTTCCTATCCCTGGAACCCCACATATTTACCCTCCTAGTCCCCCTTACACGAAGGGACAATGTGGCATGACCAATCAACCTAACCCGCACATCTTTGGAGTGTGGGAGGAAACGGAGAACTCGGAGGAAACCCACGCAGACATGGAGAGAATGTGCAAACTCCACACAGACAGTGACCCAAGGCTGGAATTAAACCCGGGTCCCTGGCACTTTGAGGCAGCAGTGCTAACTGTTGTGCCACCGTGCCACCCCCATGATATCAAGGCAGTATTTGAGTGTGGCACCAAGGAGTCAATGGGAATCAGGGGGCAAACTCTCCACTGGTTGGAGTCATGCCTGATACAAAGGAAGATGGTTGCGGTGGTTGGAGGACAATCATCTCAGCTCCAGGACATCTCTGCAGGAGTTCCTCAGGGTAGTGTCCTTGACCCAACCATCTTCAGCTGCTTGATAAATGACCTTCCTTCCATCATAAGGTCAGAAGTGGGGATGTTCACCGATGATGTTTAATTAGTTTAACCATCACTCCTTAACATCAATGGTATTATCATCAATGAGTCCCCCATTATCAACATCCTGGGGGTTACCATTGACCAGAAACTGAACTGGATCCAGCCATATAAAAACTGTGGCTACCAGAGCAGGTCAGAGGCTGGGAATACTGCGGAGCCTAACTCACCTCCAGACTCCCCAAAGCCTGTCCACCATCTACAAGGCACAAGTCAGGAGTGTGATGGAATACTCCCCACTTGCCTGGATGGGTGCAGCTCCAACAACACTCAAGAAGCTCGACACCATCCAGGACAAAGCAGCCTGCTTGATTGGCAACCCATCCGCCATCTTAAACCTCCACTCTCTCCACCACTGACGTACAGTGGCAACCGTGTGTATCATCTCCAAGATGCACTGCAAGAACTCACCAAGACTCCTTCAATAGCACCTTCCAAACACACAACCAGCACCACCTTGAAGGACTAGGGGCACATGGGAACACCACCAGCTGGAGGTTCCCCTCCAACTTTTACAGATGCACCATAGAAAGCATTCTTTCTGGTTGTATCACAGCTTGGTATGGCTCCTGCTCTGCCCAAGACTGCAAGAAACTACAAAGGGTCGTGAATGTAGCCCAATCCATCACTCAAACCAGCCTCCCATCCATTGACTCTGTCTACACTTCCCGCTGCCTCGGAAAAGCAGCCAGCATAATTAAGACCCAACGCACCCCAGACATTCTCTCTTCCACCTTCCTCCATCAGAAAATAGATACAAAAGCCTGAGGTCACATATCAACCGACTGAAGAATAGCTTCTTCCCTGCTGCTATCAGGCTTTTGAATGGACGTACCTCGCACTAAGTTGATCTTTCTCTACACCCTGGCTATGACTGTAACACTGCATTCTGCACTCTCTCGTTTCCTTCTCTATGAACAGTATGTTTTGTCTGTATAGCATGCAAGAAACAATACTTTTCACTGTATACCAATACATGTGACAATAATAAATCAAATCAAATCAAATCAAAAGGTCGGAGACAGATCACCCCCCCCCAAAAAGTGAAATGGTAAGTCCCCCCGAGGTCGAAGTATCCCGGATGGAGGCGAGGTGGGAGAATCCTGGCCGCGGGCAAGGTTGGAGAATCCCAGCTAGAGTATTGTCTCTTACTGAAACATCTTGCCAATATAGAAACACCCACCCCTTATACCTGATACACTGATTCACTTTATAGATAATAGCGATTCCTAAGCTTCAAACTGGCCTTCAGAGCTGCTGCCACTGAGCCTAAACTAACGGCTGGGATTCTCCGACCTCATCCGGGCTGGGATTCTCCGACCTCGCCCGGGCTGGGATTCTCTGACCACAGTCAGTAAGGATAGGCAACAACACCTCCTCCACGATCATCCTTAACACCGGTGTCCCACAAGGCTGTGTTCTCAGCCTCCTACTATACATCTAAGACTGTGTGGCCACATTCCCCTCCAATTCAATTTTCAAGTTTGCTGATGACACCACCATAGTGGGTCGGATCTCAAACAATGACGAGACAGAGTACAGGAATGAGATAGAGAATCTGGTGAACTGATGCGGCAACAATAATCTCTCCCTCAATGTCAACAAAATGAAGGAGATTGTCATCGACTTCAGGAAGCGTAAAGGAGAACATGCCCCTGTCTACATCAATGGGGACGAAGTAGAAAGGGTCGAGAGCTTCAGGTTTTTAGGTGTCCAGATCACCAACAACCTGACCTGGTCCCCCCATGCCGACACTATACTTAAGAAAGCCCCACCAACGCCTCTACTTTCTCAGAAGACTAAGGAAAGTTGGCATGTCAGCTACGACTCTCACCAACTTTTACAGATGCACCATATAAAGCATTCTTTCTCGTTGTATCACAGCTTGGTATGGCTCCTACTCTGCCCAAGACCGCAAGGAACTACAAAAGGTCGTGAATGTAGCCCAATCCATCACGCACACCAGCCTCCCATCCATTGTCTCCCTCTACACTTCCTACTGCCTCCGCAAAGCAACAGCATAATTAAGGACCCCACGTACTCCGGACATTCTCTCTTCCACCTTCTCCCTTCGGGAAAAAGATAAAAGTCTGAGGTCACGTACCAACCGACTCAAGAACAGCTTCTTCTTGCTGCTGTCAGACTTTTGAATGGACTTACCTTGCACTAAGTTGATTTTTCTCCACACCCTAGCTGTGACTGTAAGACTACATTCTGTACTCTCTCCTTTCCTTCTCTATGAACGGTATGCTTTGTCTGTATAGCGCGCAAGAAACAATACTTTTCACTCTATGTTAATACATAGAACCATAGAACCATAGAAAATTACAGCTCAGAAACAGGCCTTTTGGCCCTTCTTGTCTGTGCCGAACCATTTTTTGCCTAGTCCCACTGACCTGCACTTGGACCATATCCCTCCACACCCCTCTCATCCATGAACCCGTCCAAGTTTTTCTTAAATGTTAAAAGTGACCCCACATTTACCACTTTATCCGGCAGCTCATTCCACACTCCCACCACTCTCTGCGTGAAGAAGCCCCCCCTAATATTCCCTTTAAACTTTTCTCCTTTCACCCTTAACCCATGCCCTCTGGTTTTTTTCTCCCCTAGCCTCAGCGGAAAAAGCCTGCTTGCATTCACTCTATCTATACCCATCAAAATCTTATACACCTCTATCAAATCTCCCCTCAATCTTCTACGCTCCAGGGAATAAAGTCCCAACCTATTCAATCTCTCTCTGTAACTCAGCTTCTCAAGTCCCGGCAACATCCTTGTGAACCTTCTCTGCACTCTTTCAACCTTATTTACATCCTTCCTGTAACTAGGTGACCAAAACTGTACACAATACTCCAAATTCAGCCTCACCAATGCCTTATATAACCTTACCATAACACTCCAACTTTTATACTCGATACTCCGATTTATAAAGGCCAATGTACCAAAGGCACTCTTTACGACCCTATCCACCTGTGACGTCACTTTTAGGGAATTCTGTACCTGTATTCCCAGATCCCTCTGTTCAACTGCACTCTTCAGAGTCCTACCATTTACCCTGAACGTTCTACTTTGGTTTGTCCTTCCAAAGTGCAATATTTCACACTTGTCGGCGTTAAATTCCATTTGACATTTTTCAGCCCATTTTTCTAGTTGGTCCAAATCCCTCTGCAAGCTTTGAAAACCTTCCTCACTGTCCACTACACCTCCAATCTTTGTATCATCAGCAAACTTGCTGATCCAATTTACCACATTACCATTGACATAGATGACAAACAACAACGGACCCAACACCGATCCCTGCGGCACACCACTAGTCACAGGCCTCCACTCAGAGAAGCAATCCTCCACAACCACTCTCTGGCTTCTTCCATTGAGCCAGTGTCTTATCCAATTTACTACCTCCCCATGTATACTTAGCGACTGAACCTTCCTAACTAACCTCCCATGAGGGACCTTGTCAAAGGCTAACCTCCCATGAGGGACCTTGTCAATATACATGTGACAATAATAAATCAAATCAAATCAAATCCAATCAAAACCTCGCCCGCGGCTGGGATTCTCCGACCTTGCCCGCACTGGGATTCTCCGACTCGCCCGGGGCTGGGATTCTCTGACCCCGCCCCGCGCTGGGATTCTCCGACCTTGCCCGCGCTGGGATTCTCCGACTTGCCCGGGGCTGGGATTCTCTGACCCCGCCCCGCGACTGGGATTCTCCAACCTCGCCCAGGCTGGGATTCTCCGACCTCGTTGCATCTGGGATTCTCCAGTCCCGCTGCAGTGAATGGAGTTTCGGCTGAGTGCCAAATTCTCCATTCCCGCTGGCAGCAGTGGCGGGGCAAGTGTAACGGGAGAACTCCGGCTGATGTTTGAGGCTCACCCCAGCAATCAGAGGAGATGGTCTCAGATAGAGGAGGTGCCTTTTGAATGAAACCTTGACCCAAGGCTCCCTCCAACACTCTCAGGTGAATGTTAAAGATCCTGGGACATTCTGTTTTGAAGCAGAACAGGTGTGTTCTCTGCAGAATCCTGTCTCCCATCAATGTGTTGAGTTTGGATAATGATAAATGATGAGGTCCTTGGGTGCTGCATCTCACTGCAACAGTCTCCAAAATGGCAGCTTGAAGCCAGGAGCTAAAAGACAACTCCCAGGCCTCAGGCCTTTAACTGACTCTTGTCCACCTGTATAAGAGAGCCAGATCAGGCAGGTAACTAGTCACCTCCCTCTCAGGACTTCAGCCTTTGGGCTGGACTGGGCCTGGGTCCATAACAAATGTAATCTATTCATAAACAGTTGCAGGGTGAATGGGCCTGTTATTATTCATGTTTTTAATACATTTACTGCAAACTTCCGTTGCGATAGGGACAGTGACTCAGTCCAGATAACAAACAGCCCAGAAATCTGGCCCTTGAGTCCATCACCTGTACCCAACCTGTTATGAGTCACCTCTTCGAGCTTAACATTCCTGCTGCTTTTATCTTGGTTTGTTTTTACTTCAATCTCTGCGAACTGTTAAGGAATGATATTCATGGTCTCCTCTGCACGAAGCAGGATAACAGAGCTCTGAAAACGGTGGAATGAGGCATACGCCCCTGTTGCTGTTTTGGATGTGCTTGCCTCCATCTTGTTTGGGGGCTTTCACATGGGCTGTCCGTGGCATTGGCCTGTTCCAGGTGGGAGTCCCATTAGAGATTTCAAACCAGGCGGCCCAATATACATTAGAATCAGCTTTCTGTCCTGCCAATAGGAATGGATTGATCATTGGTTTGACCAATGACCATCCATGGGTGAAACCAATTAAAAATGGCAGTTACAAGTTGGCTGCTCAATGGAAACAGCAACGGTCAGTTTGTTGTGGAGTTTACAGGAAAAGCTGGATTTTCTATCTGCCTGCGTAACAAGCTAGCTGCAGTGAAGGTGCAGTACTTGGAGTTCACTAAACCTTCAAGGCCCGGATACTAGCTCAGACCTCGAGCTATCCAATAGGAGTGCGGATATTGTGAACTTCCATCTCTGGCTGACCCTCTTACAACAGAAAGGCAAAGCTGCCAACATTCACCTGTCCAGGTGTCAGCATTGACACTCTCATACGCACAGCACATTCTTCCTGAGGGTGAGGCCCTGTGGGAGTGCCCAAGGTAACCTGTCATGGTGTGTGTGTGTCAGTGTGTCAGTGTTTGTGTGACAGTCAGTGTGTGTGTGTGTGTCCAGGGACAGAAATTAATACCCTCTCCAGAGGATTTGCCGTTCGCAGAGTGGGGTGGTGGGGGCACATTTAATCGGATATGTGGATGGCCTACCCACCCACCCCCACCTACAGAAAATGCAGAGCAGTCACCACTGTAATGTAGGAAACGCAGCAGCCAATTTATGCACAGCAAGATTCCACAAAGCAGCAGTGAGACAATAATCAGATGGTCTGTTATTGTGACGATGACAGAGGGTAGAATTCTGGCCGGGACACTGGGGAGAACTCGCCTCCTCTTCCAGATCATACAATCCCTACAGTGCAGAAGGAGGCCATTCGACCCATCGAGTCTGCACTAACCACAATCCCACCCAGGGCCTATTCCTGTAACTCACAAATTTACCCTGCTAATCACCCTGACACTAGGGTCAATTTAGCGTGGCCAATCCACCGAACCCGCAAATCTTTGGAATGTGGGAGGAAACCTGGAAACCCTGTGTCTGCCTGGAATAAACCCACGCAGACACAGGGAGAACGTGCAAACTCCACCACAGACTTGGCTGGAATTGAACCTGGCACTGTGAGGCAGCAGCGCTAACCACTGTGCCACCGTGCTGCCCCAATACTGTCTTGGGATTGTCCCCCAGCAGCCAAGAGGGCGGAACAGGTTTCATATCCCAGCTGCAAAGTTACGTAAGCAGCTTCAGGAGGCTGTGTAATCTAATAATTTATTCCACTTTTGAACTTGGTGCTGCTGCTGATGGGAGGGTTGTGTGCAGGCAGCAGAGCAGTGAGCTGCCGTGTGTATACAAAACAACACCCCTCTCCAGCTACACCTGCCTCTCAATATTCCGGTTCAGCACGTTCCTCCAGCTTTAGCGATACGCTTCAACCTCAAACAAGGAAATAGCAGCCACGCCATCCAGCCTGTCACACACAGTGCTGACGCTGCCTACGCTCTTTGGGAAGATGTGCAACAGCCAAGTCCCTGAGAGGGCTGAGAAAAACTCTTTAAAAACACCAGGTAACCGTGTGGGGAGGGCAGTCTCTGGAAATGTCTCTGCAATCCCTCGGGATATTCACAGCGTGTCCGTGAGGGTTAGGAACTGATCTCTGCCCAGGGTACAATCCAGGTTCGTCCCAATCCAACACTCACACCCGAGAGAGCGGCATCCCAAAATCTCCCATCAGCACCTCAGCTCATCCCGTAGTAACCCACAGCCAATGAGGGACATTTCAAATGTAATCATTGCTGCAATGGAGGAAATACGGCAGCTAGTGTCTGCACAGCAAGATCCAAATATCATAACAGGAACTTCTAGTGATGTTATTGGGTAACGAACATTGACAGGGGAGAACTCTCCAGATGTTTTCCAGAGGGTCATTGAATCATTTTACTCACCTGAGGAGGAGGAAACTGCAGAGTACCACACTGTCAGAGGGTCAGTACTGAGGGAGTGCCGCACTGTCAGAAGGTCAGTACTGAGGGAGTGCTGCACTGTCAGAGGGTCAGTCCTGAGGGAATGCCGCACTGTCAGAGGGTCAGTCCTGAGGGAATGCTGCACTGTCAGAGGGTCAGTGCTGAGGGAATGCTGCACTGTCAGAGGCTCAGTGCTGAGGGAGTGCTGCACTGTCAGAGGGTCAGTACTGAGGGAATGCTGCACTGTCAGAGGGTCAGTGCTGAGGGAGTGCTGCACTGTCAGAGGGTCAGTACTGAGGGAATGCTGCACTGTCAGAGGGTCAGTACTGAGGGAGTGCCGCACTGTCAGAGGGTCAGTACTGAGGGAGTGCCGCACTGTCAGAGGGTCAGTACTGAGGGAGTGCCGCACTGTCAGAGGGTCAGTACTGAGGGAATGCCGCACTGTCAGAGGGTCAGTGCTGAGGGAGTGTGGCACTGTCAGAGGGTCAGTACTGAGGGAGTGCTGCACTGTCAGCGGGTCAGTACTGAGGGAGTGCTGCACTGTCAGAGGGTCAGTGCTGAGGGAGTGCTGCACTGTCAGAGGGTCAGTGCTGAGGGAGTGCTGCACTGTCAGAGGGTCAGCACTGAGGGAGTGCGGCACTGTCAGAGGGTCAGTGCTGAGGGAGTGCTGCACTGTCAGAGGGTCAGTGCTGAGGGAGTGCTGCACTGTCAGAGGGTCAGCACTGAGGGAGTGCGGCACTGTCAGAGGGTCAGTGCTGAGGGAGTGCTGCACTGTCAGAGGGTCAGTGCTGACGGAGTGCCGCACTGTCAGAGGGTCAGTGCTGAGGGAGTGCTGCACTGTCAGAGGGTCAGCACTGAGGGAGTGCTGCACTGTCAGAGGGTCAGTACTGAGGGAGTGCTGCACTGTCAGAGGGTCAGCACTGAGGGAGTGCTGCACTGTCAGAGGGTCAGCACTGAGGGAGTGCTGCACTGTCAGAGGGTCAGCACTGAGGGAGTGCTGCACTGTCAGAGGGTCAGTACTGAGGGAGTGCTGCACTGTCAGAGGGTCAGCACTGAGGGAGTGCTGCACTGTCAGAGGGTCAGTACTGAGGGAATGCTGCATTGTCAGAGGGTCAGTGCTGAGGGAGTGCTGCACTGTCAGAGGGTCAGTACTGAGGGAATGCTGCACTGTCAGAGGGTCAGTGCTGAGGGAGTGCTGCACTGTCAGAGGGTCAGTACTGAGGGAATGCTGCACTGTCAGAGGGTCAGCACTGAGGGAATGCTGCACTGTCAGAGGGTCAGTGCTGAGGGAGTGCCGCACTGTCAGAGGGTCAGTACTGAGGGAGTGCCGCACTGTCAGAGGGTCAGTACTGAGGGAGTGCTGCACTGTCAGAGGGTCAGTGCTGAGGGAGTGCTGCACTGTCAGAGGGTCAGTGCTGAGGGAGTGCCGCACTGTCAGAGGGTCAGTGCTGAGGGAGTGCCGCACTGTCAGAGGGTCAGTACTGAGGAAGTGTTGCACTGTCAGAGGGTCAGTACTGACGGAGTGCCGCACTGTCAGAGAGTCAGTACTGAGGGAGTGCTGCACTGTCAGAGGGTCAGTACTGAGGGAGTGCCGCACCGTCAGAGAGTCAGTACTGAGGGAGTGCGGCACTGTCAGAGGGTCAGTGCTGAGGGAATGAGGCACTGTCAGAGGGTCAGTGCTGAGGGAATGAGGCACTGTCAGAGGGTCAGCACTGAGGGAGTGCGGCACTGTCAGAGGGTCAGTGCTGAGGGAGTGCTGCACTGTCAGATGGTCAGTGCTGAGGGAATGAGGCACTGTCAGAGGGTCAGTACTGAGGGAGTGCCGCACTGTCAGAGGGTCAGCACTGAGGGAGTGCGGCACTGTCAGAGGGTCAGTGCTGAGGGAGTGCTGCACTGTCAGATGGTCAGTGCTGAGGGAATGAGGCACTGTCAGAGGGTCAGTACTGAGGGAGTGCCGCACTGTCAGAGGGTCAGCACTGAGGGAGTGCTGCACTGTCAGAGGGTCAGTACTGAGGGAGTGCCGCACTGTCAGAGGGTCAGTGCTGAGGGAGTGCTGCACTGTCAGAGGGTCAGTGCTGAGGGAGTGCCGCACTGTCAGAGGGTCAGTGCTGAGGGAGTGCCGCACTGTCAGAGGATCAGTGCTGAGGGAGTGCTGCACTGTCAGAGGGTCAGTGCTGAGGGAGTGCCGCACTGTCAGAGGGTCAGTGCTGAGGGAGTGCCGCACTGTCAGAGGGTCAGTACTGAGGAAGTGTTGCACTGTCAGAGGGTCAGTACTGACGGAGTGCCGCACTGTCAGAGAGTCAGTGCTGAGGAGGTGCCGCACTGTCAGAGGGTCAGTACTGAGGGAGTGCTGCACTGTCAGAGGGTCAGTACTGAGGGAATGCTGCACTGTCAGAGGGTCAGTACTGACGGAGTGCCGCACTGTCAGAGAGTCAGTGCTGAGGAGGTGCCGCACTGTCAGAGGGTCAGTACTGAGGGAGTGCTGCACTGTCAGAGGGTCAGCACTGAGGGAGTGCTGCACTGTCAGAGGGTCAAACATACATAGAACATAGAACAGTACAGCACAGTACAGGCCCTTCGGCCCTCGATGTTGTGCCGAGCTTTGTCCGACACCAAGATCAAGCTATCCCACTCCCTATCATTCTGGTGTGCTCCATGTGCCTATCCAATAACCGCTTGAAAGTTCCTAAAGTGTCCGACTCCACTGTCACAGCAGGCAGTCCATTCCACATCCCAACCATTCTCTGAGTAAAGAACTTACCTCGGACATCCCTCCTATATCTCCCACCAGGAACCTTATAGTTATGCCCCCTAGTAACAGCTACATTCACCCAAGGAAATAGTCTCTGAATGTCCACTCTATCTATCCCCCTCATCATCTTATAAACCTCTATTAAGTTGCCTCTCAACCTCCTCCGCTGTAAAGCGAAAAGCCCTAGCTCCCTCAACCTTTCCTCATAAGACCTACCCTCCAAACCAGGCAGCATCCTGGTAAATCTCCTCTGCACTCTCTCCAATGCTTCCACATCCTTCTTATAGTGAGGTGACCAGAACTGCACACAATATTCCAAATGTGGTCTCACTACGGTCCTGTACAGTTGCAGCATAACCCCACGGCTCTTAAACTCCAACCCCCTGTTAATAAACGATAACACACTATAGGCCTTCTTCACGGCTCTATCCACTTGAGTGGCAACCTTCAGAGATCTGTGGATATGAACCCCAAGATCTCTCTGTTCCTCCACATTCCTCAGAACCCTGCCGTTGACCCTGTAATCCACATTCAAATTTGTCCTACCAAAATGAATCACCTCGCACTTATCAGGGTTAAACTCCATCTGCCATTTTTCGGCCCAGCTCTGCATCCTATCAATGTCTCTTTGCAGCCTACAACAGCCCTCCACCTCATCCACTACTCCACCAATCTTGGTGTCATCCGCAAATTTACAGATCCACCCTTCAGCCCCCTCCTCCAAGTCATTGATAAAAATCACAAATAGCAGAGGACCCAGCACTGATCCCTGTGGTACACCGCTGGTAACTGGTCTCCAGTCTGAAAATTTTCCATCCACCACCACCCTCTGTCTTCTATGAGATAGCCAGTTACTTATCCAATCGGCCAACTTTCCCTCTATCCCACACCTCCTTACTTTCTTCGTGAGCCGACCGACTGTCAGAGGGACAATGCTAAGGGAGTGTTGCACTGTCAGAGGGTCAGTACTGAGGGAGTGCTGCACTGTCAGAGGGACAATGCTGAGGGAGTGTTGCACTGTCAGAGGGTCAGTACTGAGGGAGTGCTGCACTGTCAGAGGGTCAGTGCTGAGGGAGTACCGTACTGTCAGAGGGTCAGTGCTGAGGGAGTGCTGCACTGTCAGAGGGACAATGCTGAGGGAGTGTTGCACTGTCAGAGGGTCAGTACTGAGGGAGTGCTGCACTGTCAGAGGGACAATGCTGAGGGAGTGCCGCACTGTCAGAGGTCAGTACTGAGGGAGTGCCGCATTGTCAGAGGGACAATGCTGAGGGAGTGTTGCACTGTCAGAGGGTCAGTGCTGAGGGAGTGCCGCATTGTCAGAGGATCAGTACTGAGGGAGTGCTGCACTGTCAGAGGGTCAGTACTGAGGGAGTGCCGCAGTGTCAGAGGGTTAGTACTGAGGGAGTGCTGCACTGTCGGAGGGTCAGTCCTGAGGGAGTGCCGCACTGTCAGAGGGTCAGTCCTGAGGGAGTGCTGCACTGTCAGAGGGTCAGTCCTGAGGGAGTGCTGCACTGTCGGAGGGTCAGTCCTGAGGGAGTGCTGCACTGTCAGATGGCCAGCATATCGCACTATGAGATGCCTCAATTCCCTTTGTGATAGTTTTGCTATTTACAACATGTTGGCTGTGAGGCGGGGGGCTTGTGAAATGCAGTGATCCCCCTGTTGTTCATAATGATGATTCCGGATTATTTACACCATCACCAGGCACAACGACTTCACTCCAACACCAACCCCGGGAGTGACACATGATTCCCTTTTCCCTCTGTCAGTTGCTAACATGTTACTGAATCGTGAAGTGTTAGAAGGATGCAGAGCATCGATTTACAATAAAATAGAGTTAGCATTGAGTTTCATATTACCCAACTCAAATATTAATTTGTGAGCCAGATACCAACAGGATGTAATGTTTTTCTCTCTGTGGCAGGTAGGTTCCCACTCACTCTGAGTAAGTTCCAACAGAAGGTAAGCAATGGCAACAGGATAAAGCCCGGCCACTGTTTACAGCTCCCCGTCCGGATCAAACCTGTATTCCGTCTGACAAAGTGGAGCGGGTTATACGGAGATAAAGAGTTCTCCAGCAGGGTGATGGCATATTGGTGTGGGGGGTTGGATATATTGGTGTGGGGAAGTTGGGTACATTGGTGTGGGGGGGGGGTGTTGGGTATATTGGTGTGGGGGGGTTGGGGGGTTGCGTATATTGGTGTGGGGTGGGTGGGTATATTAGTGTGGGGGTTGGGTATATTGGTTTGGGGGCTTGGGTATATTAGTGAGGGGGGGTTGGGTATATTGATGTGGGGGGGTTGGATATATTGGTGTAGGGGGTGGGTCTATTGGTGTGGAGGGGTTGGGTATATTGCTGTGGGGGGTTGGGTATATTGCTGTGGGGGGGGGTTTGGGTATGTTGGTGTGGGGGGTTGGGTTTATTGGTGTGGTGGGGGGTGATTATATTGGTGTAGGGGGGTGGGTATATTTGTGTGGGGGGCTTGGGTATATTGGTGTGTGGGGGTGGGTATATTGGTGTGGGGGGTTGGGTATATTGGGGTGGGGGGTTGAGTATGTTGGTGTGGGGGAGGTTGGGTATATTGGTGTGGGTGAGTTGGGTATATTGGTGTGGGTGAGTTGGGTATATTGGTGTGGGTGAGTTGGGTATATTTGTGTGGGGGGTTTGAGTATATTGGTGTGAGGGGCTTGGGTATATTGGTGTGAGGGATTTGGGTATATTGGTGTGGGGGGGGTTGAGTACATTGGTGTGGGGGGGGTTGGGTATATTGGTGTGGGGTGGGGTTGAGTACATTGGTGTGGGGGGGGTTGGGTATATTGGTGTGGGGGGGGTTGAGTACATTGGTGTGGGGGGGGTTGGGTATATTGGTGTGGGGGGTTGGAGGATTGGGTATATTGGTGTGGGGGGTGGGTATATTATTGTGGGGGGTGGGTATATTGTTGTGGGGGCTTGGGTATATTGGTGAGGGGTGTTTGGGTATATTGGCGTGGGGGGTTGGGTATATTGGTGAGGGAGAGTTGGATATATTGGTGTGGGGCGTTTGGGTATCTTGGTGTCGGGGGGTGGGTCTATTGGTGTGGAGGGGTTGGGTATATTAGTGCGGCGGGTTGAGTATTTTGATGTGGGGGGGTTGGGTATATTGGTGTGGGGAGGTTGGGGGATTGGGTATATTGTTGTGGGGGGGTTGGGTATATTGGCGTGGGGGGTTTGGGTATCTTGGTGTCGGGGGGTGGGTATATTGGTGTGGAGGGGTTGGGTATATTGGTGTGGGAGGTTGGGTACATTGGTGTGGGGGGGTTTAGGTATTTTGGTGTGGGGGGGTTGGGTTTATTGGTGTAGGGGGGTGGGTATATTGGTGTGGGGGGTTGGGTATATTAGTGTGGGGGGTTGGGTATATTGGTTTGGGAGGGTGGGTATATTGGTGTGGGGTGGTTGGGTAAATTGGTGTGGGGGGGTCAGTATATTGGTGTGGGGGGGTTGGGTATATTGGTGTTTGGGGTTGGGTATATTGGTGTGGGTGGTTGGGTATATTGGTGTAGGGGGGTTGGCTATGTTGGTCTGGGGGGTTTTGGTATATTGGGGTGGGGGGGTTGGATATATTGGGGTGGGGGTTGGGTATTTCAGTGTGGGGGGGTTGGGTATGTTGGGGTGGGGGGTTTGGGTATTTTGGTGTGGGGGGTTGGGTATATTGGGGTGGGGTGGTTGGGTATATTGCGGGGGTTGAGTATATTGGTGTGGGGGGGGGTTGGGTATACTGGGGTTGGGGGGTTTGGGTATATTGGGGTGCGGGGGTTCGGTATTTCGGTGTGGGGGGGTTGGGTATATTGGGGTGGGGGGTTTGGGTATTTTGGTGTGGGGGGGTTGGGTATATTGGGGTGGAGTGGTTGGGTACAGCTCTCCTGACAGTGGTCAGGACCAGGGGCACAAAATGCACCACCAAATAGAAAGGGCATGTCAGAAAGGCAAGGTCACAGTGATCATGGGGGATTTCAATATGCAGGTGGACTGGGTAAATAATGTTGCCAGTGGACCCAAAGAAAGGGAATTCATTGAATGTTTACAGGATGGCTTTTTGGAACAGCTTGTGATGGAGCCCACGAGGGAACAGGCTATTCTGGACTTAGTGTTATGTAATGAGCCAAACGTGATAAAAGATCTTAAAGTAAGGGAACACTTAGGAAGCAGTGATCATAATATGGTAGAATTCAGTCTGCAATTTGAAAGAAGGAAGGCAGAATCAGATGTGAAGGTTCTACAGTTAAATAAAGGTAATTACAGGCGCATGAGGGAGGAACTGACAAAAATCGACTGGAAGCAGAGCCTAGTGGGAAAGACAGTAGAACAGCAATGGCAGGAGTTTCTGGGAGTAATTGAGGACACAGTGCAGAGGTTCATCCCAAACAAAAGAAAGGTTATCAGAGGGGGGATTAGGCAGCCATGGCTGACAAAGGAAGTCAGGGAATGCATCAAGGCAAAAGAGAGAGCCTATAATGTGGCAAAGAGTAGTGGGAAGTCAGAAGATTGGGAAGGCTATAAAAACAAACAGAGGATAACAAAGAGAGAAATAAGGAAGGAGAGGATCAAATATGAAGGTAGGCGAGCCAGTAACATTAGGAATGATAGTAAAAGTTTCTTTAAATACATTAAAAACAAACGGGAGGCAAAAGTAGACATTGGGCCGCTCCAAAATGACGCTGGTAATCTAGTGATGGGAGACAAGGAAATAGCTGAGGAACTTAATAAGTACTTTGCGTCAGTCTTCACAGTAGAAGACATGAGTAATATCCCAACAATTCAGGAAAGTCAGGGGGCAGAGTTGAATATGGTTGCCATCACAAAGGAGAAAGTACTAGAGAAACTAAAAGGTCTGAAAATTGATAAATCTCCGGGCCCAGATGGGCTACATCCTAGAGTTCTAAAGGAGATAGCTGAAGAAATAGTGGAGGCGTTAGTTATGATCTTTCAAAAGTCACTGGAGTCAGGGAAAGTCCCAGAGGATTGGAAAATCGCTGTTGTAACCCCACTGTTCAAGAAGGGAACAAGAAAAAAGATGGAAAATTATAGGCCAATTAGCCTAACCTCAGTTGTTGGCAAAATTCTAGAATCCATCGTTAAGGATGAGATTTCTAAATTCTTGGAAGTGCAGGGTCGGATTAAGACAAGTCAGCATGGATTTAGTAAGGGGAGGTCGTGCCTGACAAACCTGTTCGAGTTCTTTGAAGAGATAACAAATAGGTTAGACCAAGGAGAGCCAATGGATGTTATCTATCTTGACTTCCAAAAGGCCTTTGACAAGGTGCCTCACGGGAGACTGCTGAGTAAAATAGGGCCCATGGTATTCGAGGCAAGGTACTAACATGGATTGACGATTGGCTGTCAGACAGAAGGCAGAGAGTTGGGATAAAAGGTTCTTTCTCAGAATGGCAACCGGTGACAAGTGGTGTCCCGCAGGGTTCAGTGTTGGGGCCACAGCTGTTCTCTTTATATATTAACCGATCTAGATGACGGGACTGGGGGCATTCTGGCCAAGTTTGCCGATGATACAAAGATAGGTGGAGGGGCAGGTAGTATTGAGGAGGTGGGGAGGCTGCAGAAAGATTTAGACAGTTTAGGAGAGTGGTCCAAGAAGTGGCTGATGAAATTCAACGTGGGCAAGTGCGAGGTCGTACACTTTGGAAAAAAGAATAGAGGCATGGACTATTTTCTAAACGGTGACAAAATTCATAATGCTAAAGTGCAAAGGGACTTGGGAGTCCTAGTCCAGGATTCTCTAAAGGTAAACTTGCAGGTTGAGTCCGTAATTAAGAAAGCAAATGTAATGTTGTCATTTATCTCAAGAGGCTTGGAATACAAAAGCAGGGATGTACGTCTGAGGCTTTATAAAGCACTGGTTAGGCCCCATTTGGAGTACTGTGAGCAATTTTGGGCCCCACACCTCAGGAAGGACATACTGGCACTGGAGCGGGTCCAGCGGAGATTCACACGGATGATCCCAGGAATGGTAGGCCTGACATACGATGAACGTCTGAGGATCGTGGGATTATATTCATTGGAGTTTAGGAGGTTGAGGGGAGATCTGATAGAAACTTACAAGATAATGAACGGCTTAGATAGGATGGACGTAGGGAAGTTGTTTCCATTAACAGGGGAGACTAGGACGCGGGGGCACAGCCTTAGAATAAAAGGGAGTCACTTTAGAACAGAGATGAGGAGAAATTTCTTCAGCCAGAGAGTGGTGGGTCTGTGGAATTCATTGCCACAGAGGGCTGTGGAGGCCGAGACGCTGAGCGTCTTCAAGACAGAAATTGATAAATTCTTGATTTCTCGAGGAATTAAGGGCTATGGGGAGAGAGCGGGTAAATGGAGTTGAAATCAACCATGATTGAATGGTGGAGTGGACTCGATGGGCCGAATGGCCTTACTTCCGCTCCTATGTCTTATGGTCTTATGGTCTTATATTGCGGGGGTTGGGTATATTGGTGTGGGGGGGGTTGGGTATACTGGGGTTGGGGGGTTTGGGTATATTGGGGTGGGGGGGTTGGGTATATTGGGGTGGGGTTGGTTTGGGTATATTGGGTGGGGGGGTTTTGGGTATATTGGGGTGGGGGTTGGGTATATTGGGGTGGAGGGGGTTTGGGTATATTGCGGTGGGGTGTTGGGTATATTGGGGTGAGGGGGTTGGGTACATTGGGGTGGGGGAGGTTGTGTATTTTGGTGTGGGGGGGTTTGGGTATTTCGGTGTGGGGGGTTGGGGTATATTGATGTGGGAGGGTTGGGTGTATTGGTGTGGGGGGGGTTGGGTATATTGGTGTGGGCGGTTGGGGTATATTGGGGTGGGTGTTGGGTATATTGGGGTGGGGGGTTGGGCATATTGGGGTGGGGGAATTGGGTATATTGGTGTGGAGGGGTTGGGTATATTGGGTGGGGGGTTTGGGTATATTGGTGTGGGGGGGTTGGGTGTATTGGTGTGGGGGGGGTTGGGTATATTGGTGTGGGGGGGTTGGGTATATTGGTGTGGGGGGGTTGGGTATATTGGTGTGGGCGGTTGGGTTATATTGGGGTGGGGGGGTTGGGTATATTGGGGTGGGGTGGTTGGGTATATTGGGTGTGGGGGTTGGGTATATTGGGGTGGGGTGGTTGGGTATATTGGGTGTGGGGGCTGGGTATATTGGTGTGGGGGGGTTGGGTATATTGGTGTGGGGGGGTTGGGTATATTGGTGTGGGGGGGTTGGGTATATTGGTGTGGGCGGTTGGGTTATATTGGGGTGGGGGGGTTGGGTATATTGGGGTGGGGTGGTTGGGTATATTGGGTGTGGGGGTTGGGTATATTGGGGTGGGGTGGTTGGGTATATTGGGTGTGGGGGCTGGGTATATTGGTGTGGGGGCGTTGGGTATATTGGGGTGTGTGGGTTGGGTATATTGGTGTGGGCGGTTGGGTTATATTGGGGTGGGGGGGTTGGGTATATTGGGGTGCGGGGATTGGGTATATTGGTGTGGGGGGTTGGGTATATTGGTGTGGGGGCGTTGATATTGGGGTGTGTGGGTTGGGTATATTGGTGTGGGCGGTTGGGTTATATTGGGGTGGGGGGTTGGGTATATTGGGGTGGGGGGTTGGGTTATATTGGGGTGGGGGAATTGGGTATATTGGTGTGGAGGGGTTGGGTATATTGGGTGTGGGGGCGTTGGGTATATTGGTGTGGGGGCGTTGGGTATATTGGGGTGCAGGGGTTGGGTATATTGGTGTGGGCGGTTGGGTTATATTGGGGTGGGGGGGTTGGGTATATTGGGGTGCGGGGGTTGGGTATATTGGTTAGGGCGGTTGGGTTATATTGGGGTGGGGGAATTGGGTATATTGGTGTGGAGGGGTTGGGTATATTGGGTGTGGGGGTGTTGGGTATATTGGTGTGGGGGCGTTGGGTATATTGGGGTGCAGGGGTTGGGTATATTGGTGTGGGCGGTTGGGTTATATTGGGATGGGGGAGTTGGGTATATTGGGGCAGGGGGGTTCGGTATATTGTGGTGGGAGGGTTGGGTATATTGGGGTGGGGGGTTTGGGTATATTGGTGTGGGGGGGTTGGGTATATTGGCGTGGGGGGTTGGGTATGTTGGTGTGGGGGGTTGGGTATATTGGTGCAGGGGGTCTGGTTATATTGGGGTGGGGGGGTTGGGTATATTAGTGTGGGGGGGGTTGGGTATATTGGTGTGGGGGGTTGGGTATATTGGTGTGGGGGGGTTGGGTATATTGGTGTGGGGGGGTTGGGTATCTTGGGGTCGGGGGGCTGAGTAGATTGCGGTGGGGGATTGGGTATATTGGGGTGGGGGGTTGGGTTTATTGGTGTGGGGGCTGGGTATATTAGGGTGGGGGGTTGGGTATATTGGCGTGGGAGGTTTGGGTATCTTGGTGTCGGGGGGTCGGTCTATTGGTGTGGAGGGGTTGGGTATATTGGTGTGGGGGGTTGGGTACATTGTTGGGGGGGGTTTGGGTATTTTGGTTTGGGGGGTTGGGTATATTGGGGTCGGGGGGTTGGGTATATTGGTGTGGGGGGATTGGGTATATTGGGGTGGGGGCTGGGTATATTGGGGTGGGGGGTTGGGTATATTGGGGAGGGGGGTTGGGTATATTGGGGTGGGGGGTTGGGTATATTGGGGAGGGGAGGTTGGGTATATTGGGGTGGGGGGGTGGGTATATTTGTGTGGAGGGGTTGGTAATATTGGTGTGGGGGGGTTGGGTATATTGGTGTGGGGGGGGTTGGGTATATTGGTGTGGGGGATTGGGTATATTGGGGTGCGGGGGCTGGGTATATTGGTGTGTGGGGGGTTGGGTATATTGGGGTGGGGGGTTGGGTATATTGGGGTGGGGGGTTGGGTATATTGGGGTGGGGGGTTGGGTATATTGGGGTGGGGGTTGGGTATATTGGGGTGGGGGGTTGGGTATATTGGGGTGGGGGGGTTGGGTATATTGGGGTGGGGGGTTGGGTATATTGGGGTGGGGGATTGGGTATATTGGGGAGGGGGGGTTGCGTATATTGGTGTGGGGGGGTTGGGTATATTGGTGTGGGGGGGTTGGGTATATTAGTGTGGGGGGGTTGGGTATATTGGTGTGGGGGGTTTGGGTATATTGGTGTGGGGGGGTTGGGTACATTGGTGTGGGGGGGTTGGGTACATTGGTGTGGGGGGGGTTGGGTATATTGGGGTGGGGGTTGGGTATATTGGGGTGGGGGTTGGGTATATTGGGGTGGGGGTTGGGTATATTGGGGTGGGGGTTGGGTATATTGGGGTGGGGGGTTGGGTATATTGGTGTGGGGGGGTTGGGTATATTGGTGTGGGGGGTTGGGTATATTGGTGTGGGGGTTGGGTATATTGGGGTGGGGGGTTGGGTATATTGGTGTGGGGGGGTTGGGTATATTGGGGTGGGGGTTAGGTATATTTGGGTGGGGGGTTGGGTATATTGGTGTTGGGCTTGGGTATATTGGTGTGGGGGGGTTGGGTATATTGGTGTGGGGGGTTGGGTATATTGGTGTGGGGGGGTTGGGGTTGGGTACATTGGTGGGGGGGTTGGGGTATATTGGGGTGGGGGGTTGGGTATATTGGGTGTGGGGGTTGGGTATATTGGGGTGGGGGGTTGGGATATTGGGGTGGGGGGTTGGGTATATTGGGTGGGGGGGTTGGGTATATTGGTGTGGGGGGGTTGGGTATATTGGTGTGGGGGGGTTGGGTATAATTTGGTGTGGGGGGTGGGTTGGTGGTGTGGGGGGTTGGGTATATGGGTGTGTGGGGTTGGGTATATTGGTGTGGTGGGGTTGGGTATATTGGTGTGGGGGGGTTGGGTATATTGGTGTGGGGGGGTTGGGTATATTGGTGTGGTGGGGTTGGGTATATTGGTGTGGGGGGGTTGGGTATATTGGTGTGGGGGGGTTGGGTATATTGGTGTGGGGGGGTTGTTGAGGATTATTTGTGAATCGTTTCGGTCCGTGATGAAAGGTGCTTTGAAGTTGACGAATGTGATGATCCCGTGGATCGGATTCTCCCGTCTCGTTCCTCCTGCTCCCGCTGCCAGCAAGAATGGAGATCTTGGCACTCAGCCAAAATCCCAACCACTGCCGCGGGACCGGAGATCCCAGCTGTGGGAACAGAGAATCCCAGCCATGCGATCGGAGAATCCCAGCCGCAGGAGAGGAGAATCCCAGCCTGGGCGAGTTCGGAGAATCCTAGCGAGGGCGGGGTCGGAGAATCCCAACGAGGGTGGGGTCGGAGAATCCCAGCGAGGGCGGGGTCGGAGAATCCCAGCGAGGGCGGGGCCGGAGAATCCCAGCCTGGGCGAGGTCGGAGAATCCCAGCGAGGGCGGGGTCGGAGAATCTCAGCGAGGGCGGGGTCGGAGAATCCCAGCGAGGGCGGGGTCGGAGAATCCCAGCGAGGGCGGGGTCGGAGAATCCCAGCGAGGGCGGGGTCGGAGAATCCCAGCGAGGGCGGGGTCGGAGAATCCCAGCCTGGGCGAGGTCGGAGAATCCCAGCTGCGGACGAGGTTGGAGAATCGACCGCTTGAGTTGTTTGGGGGTATCTGTAGTGAATTTGAAGGAGTGATAAAGGGACAGCGGGTGTCCCTTTCTCGCAGGTGTTGTGGAGAAGTGATGATGGCGTCTCGGAGCTGAAGAGAGGAACTGGATTGATAGAATCACTGCAGCAAGCTTCACCTTCAGCTGTACAACGTTTGCGGTGCTGTAAATTCCTGTTTTCCTATTTTGGGTCTGTGATCTGGGACCACTAATAGAAAAATCTTTCAGCAAACATTACAGAGAAACTAAGAATAGAAGGTCAATATTTAGCAATCTGTGGCTGGAATCTGGCAGCAGGAACACTTTGATTAAGATGCTTTGACTTCACTGCAGCTGTGTTGAATGAGGTTGGTGAAATCATTGACTAATTCGATCCCGAGAATGTGAGCTATTGTACTCTGCTGCTTATTTAACTCCTGAACAATTGCATCCACCACATACTTTGTAAATATTAGATCTGGTGCTAGTTCTGATTGCTCACGAATGATTCAGTGATTGGGATATCAGCGCTCAGACGCTCAGTACAGCTCTCGCCTGGTTATAAATGCAGCAAAGTCATGGAAACAATGTGCAAGAACATGGCACCAAGCCATGATACTTATTCTCGACCATTTCCACTTCATCACTGTTGATGTAGACAGGGGCATGTTCTCTACTACGTTTCTTGAAGTCGATGATAATCTCCTTCATTTTACTGACATTGAGGGAGAGGTTATTGTTGCCGCACCAGTTCACCAGATTCTCTATCTCATTCCTGTGCTCTGTCTCGTCATTGTTTGAGATCCGACCCACTACGGTGGTGTCATCAGCAAACTTGAAAATCGAGTTGAAGGGGAATTTGGCCGCACAGTCATAGGTGCATAAGGAGGGGGCTGAGAACACAGCCTTGTGGGGCACCTTTGTTGAGGACGATCGCGGAGGAGGTACTGATTGTGGTCTGTGAGTTAGGAAGTTCAGGATCCAGTCGCAGAGGGAGGTGCCGAGGCCCAGGCCACGGGGGTTGGAAATGAGTTTCGTGGGAATAATGGTGTTGAAGGCTGAGCTGTAGTCAATAAATAGGAGTCTGACATAGGTGTCCTTGTTATCTAGGTGTTCCAGGGTTGAGTGCAGGGCCAGGGAGATGGCGTCTGCTGTGGACCTGTTGCGGCGGTAGGCAAACTGTAGTGGACCCAGGTCGTCCGGGAGGCTGGAATTGATTCGTTCCATGACTAATCTTTCAAAGCACTTCATAATGATGGTCAGAGCCACTGGGCAGTAGGCATTAAGGCACACTGCCTGGTTTTTCTGTGGTACTGGGATGATGGTCACCTTCCTGAAGCAGCTAGGAAACTCAGATCAGAGTAAGGAGTGGTTGAAGATGTCTGTGAATACTCCCGCCAGCTGGTCCACGCAGGATCTGAGTGCTCGCCCGGGTACCCCATCCAGCATTGGTGAACTGGATGAGTTTTTACAACAATCGACGATAATTTCAGGTAAAATAAAAGCAGAAAGTGCTGCAAGAACTCAGCGGGTCTGGCAGCAGCTGTGGAGAGAGTTAACATTTTGAGAAAGATTTCCAAAGAAATACGCTATTGAACTCAAAACACTGGCCGGAATTTTCCAGCCATTCACGCCGGCGGCTTGTTTCGGTTTCACCAACAGCACACACAACCCCCCCCTCCCCCCTCCCCCCCCCCACCCCCCACATCCCCCCCACCCCCCACATCCCCCCCACAGTCCCCCCACCAGCTCCCTGGCATGTCCCTGGCAGTGAGGACTGCAAACAATGGGAAACACAGCGGTGGGACTGGAAGATGCCACCACCGGCCAATAAGAGGAGTGGGGGGGGGGGGAGAGATCCGGTTTATTACCTCTCTGCACAGACGCTGCCTGAGCTTTTTCAGCATCTTCTGTTTTGAGTCTCCAGCAAGCTTTTATTTTAAAGTCAGTTTCGTAGATACTATTACTGAGATTGGCTATCAATGGCAGGTTGTTCCTCATTATGAATTGAATTTAAATTCCATTCATTGTGGGATTTGAACCTGGACCCAGAGCATTAAGTCTATCAAACACCTGCATCTCCCCTGAGTCAGCGTGATGGGCAGAATGTCTGGAGAATGCAGGAACAGAAGGGTCAGAAATCCTCCAGAGATCCAGTCAGTGTACAAAGAGGAAGACAATGTCTCAATATGGAGCAGTGCACTGAGTTCAGCATCTGCTCTGGGTATGTGAGGCTGGCTGGAATCTCTGCATTTTCATTCCAAATGGCTCTGTGCAAGTTCATTCCTGTCTGGAAGAATCAAACAGGTTTAGAATTGATATTCAATCTCATTCTGAAAGGTGGTTACTTGTTGGGCCATTGATGTGAGGAAGACCTGTTCAGGTCACAAGGGGGTACTATCGTTACACCCAGAGGTCAGAGTGTGACGCAGAGCTCAGAGTGCCGGCCACTGAGCATTGGCACCAAACATGGCACAACTCCCATGGCTCAATGTGATTACCAATACCAATCAGTATTCGTTTCAATCCTCAACTTATCCTCAAAGCCCTGGTGAAGATGAAGCACTTTGTCGCTGTGGGCATGAGAGACAGTGCAACACATGAATCCGAAGGGGAATCAGGTGCCAAATCTTGCTGCATTTGAAACATATCCCGTTATAGGCATTCTCACCCAAAATTCAGCTCAAATAACTTTTTCTCTTGTAATTTGCTGCAAATTTGGCTCTGACAATGACACAGTGGGTGATGAATGAGTATAACAACCAATAAAGCTATCTCCTTAACCAACGAGATCTAAAGATATGGAGCGAGGCAGGAACAGTGTAGAAGGAAACTGCCTTACAGTCAAATCTGGATCAGAAATAGAAACAGAGAGCAAGAGAAAGAAACACAGCCTCACAGCGCCAGGGACCCGGGTTCAATTCCAGCCTTAGGTCACTGTTTGTGTGGAGGTTGCACCTTCTCCCCATGTCTGCGTGGGTGTCCTCTGGGTGCTCCGGTTTCCTCCCACAGTGCAAAGATGTGCTGGTTAGGTGGATTGACCATACTAAATTGCCCCTTAATGTCAAGAGTGTAATGACTTCAATCAGGCCATTGAGGTTGGCCTATTAGACTATGAACTTCCTGATTAAGGATCCAATTGATGGGCCAATCACAGAGTCTTAGAGTCATAGTGGTTTACAGCATGGAAACAGGCCCTTCGGCCCAACTTGTCCATGCCGCCCTTTTTTTTTAAACCCCTAAGCTAGTCCCAATTGCCTGCATTTAGCCCATATCCCTCTATACCCATCTTACCCATGTAACTGTCTGAATGCTTTTTAAAAGACAAAATTGTACCCGCCTCTACTACTGCCTCTGGAAGCTTGTTCCAGACACTCACCACCCTCTGTGTGAAAAAATTGCTCCTCTGGACCCTTCTGTGTCTCTCCCCTCTCACCTTAAACCTATGCCCTCTAGTTTTAGACTCCCCCACCTTTGGGAAAAGATATTGATTATCTAGCTGATCTGTGCCCCTCATTATTTTATAGACCTGTATAAGATCACCCCTCAGCCTCCTACGCTCCAGAGAAAAAAGTCCCAGTCTATCCAGCCTCTCCTTATAACTCAAACCATCAAGTCCCGGTAGCATCCCAGTAAATCTCTTCTGCATTCTTTCTAGTTTAATAATATCCTTTCTATAATAGGGTGACCAGAACTGTACACAGCATTCCAAGTGTGGCCTTACCAAGGTCTTGTACAACTTCAACAAGACGTCTTTCTCTGTTCCTCTGGCACTCCTGGAGATGGACCGCTAACTGATATCTCTCTGTGTACTGTTGTTAGGGTTGTAAATAGAGGGGTTTTGGTGAAGGGACGTCTGCCTCCGCAGACTTATTACATGGACGAGCAGGATAAATACATGGGGGTTATGGGGATGGGGTCTGGATGGGATTGGTGCAGACTGGATGGGCCTTCTGCAGTCTAGGGATTCTATGATTGTATGAATGTTGGGGCAATGAGAGGGAAAAGTCTTTGTTCAAATTTCCACCACAGATTGGAATGTAAAGGTCAGGGACAGGAGACTTTCCAGCATCTATAGAGGCAGAATTACAAGCGATCCTTCTAGCAAAGAGAATTCCTAAATATTGGCACAATGCAACAACAAGAGAATTAAACCTGGCACACTGGGTCTATAGACTGCCTTACTGTTTACTATCACTAACCCTTTGTCGCACAGAGCTGTCCTCTGCCTGGAGCTGGGGATCAGAATGAACCTTTGCCGACTGCCTCTTTGACCCAGTGCCACCTGAGGGTGTTTTGGGGAACTCTGCAATAGCAAACAAGCTGTGTTAGGAGGGTAAATACAGCCTGACCTGCGAGGCTGACAGGTTGACTAAATGGGAAGTCAATGGGCAGTGAATTGATAGCACAGTGCTCAGCACGTACTTATTCGTGCATCTGTCTATCCTCAAATATTCCTCGAGAATTTCTTGATTGCTTAAGTACACGATAAAAAGTGTATGAATCGATAATGAAGCATGAAGCAGCCCAGAGGGCGCGGCTGACAAACATTCTCCAAAGAATGAATCACATCATTTATTCTGATCAGTGGGGGTACGGAGAGAGCAACCACAAACTCCACAAGTGCAGCTTCCCTGAATAGTTATTTGTAATATATACACACACATCTATATATATAATATATATATATCATGTATGGGTGGCACGGTGGCACAGTGGTTAGCGCTGCTGCCTCACAGCACCAGGGACCCGGGTTCAATTCTTTGCTTGGATGACTGCCTGTGTGGAGTTTGCACATTCTCCCCATGTCTGCATGGGTTTCCTCGGGTGCTCCAGTTTCCTCCCACAGTCCAAAGATGTGCGGGTTAGGTGGATTGGCCATGATAAATTGCTCCTTAGTGTCAGGAGGACTAGCTAGGGTAAATGTGTGGGGTTAAGGGGATAGGATCTGGGTGGAATTGTTGTCAGGGCAGACTCGATGGGCCAAATGGCCTCCTTCTGCACTGTAGGATTCTATGATACCCTTTCTGACCCAACTACCACCATCATCCCAACCCCAACCACCTCTCCCTGAACAGCTTGCAAGAAAAATTTACATTTGTACAGACCCTTTCACACGCACACAACATCCCAAAGCTTTTTGTTGCCAATGACACACTTTCTCAAGGGCAGTGACTGCTGGATTGTAGGAAATGCAGCACAGCAAGATCCCAGACAATGATTGAGCAGATCAGGTACTTCAATGATGTTGGTTGAGGGGTAAATAAGTTTTAAGCTTATTTATTAGAGTCACAAGTAGGTTTACATTAACACTGCAATGAAATTACTGTGAAAATCCCCTGGTCGCCACACTCCGGCGCCTGTTCGGGTACACTGACGGAGAATTTAGCATGGCCAATGCACCCTAACCAGCACGTCTTTCAGACTGTGGGAGGAAACCCATGCAGACACGGGGAGAACGTGCAGACTCTGCACAGACAGTGACCCAAGCCAGGAATTGAACCCGGGTCTCTGGCACTGTGAGGCAGCAGTGCTAACCACTGTGCCATCGTGCTGCCCAGGAAGTGACCAGGAATATCAGCCTGAACACAGGTTTCTGAGGGTGGGCGCTTGACCCCATCTGATTCACGGCCTAACGTGCCACCATGGAGTCAGTGCTGGCACTCTGGATACGAGTGGGTACAGGGTTCCTGACTCACCCTTTGAAAGGTTCACCCACTGCCCTGTTCATGGAGGCACCAGCTTGCTATTATTTCCCAGTCCTCATACCAAATACATGACACATAGTCAGTGTTCACGCTGGACACTGCCAGATCCTGGCTTTCCGAATGGTTGGGACATGCTGTTCCTCTTTAAGAGGGAAGTCCTTTGATGTGGTATCCCGGCCTCCCAATCCCCAATTTCTCATTTCCTTCGGGAATCTGATGTCGCTGAAAGAAAAATGCTGATTTAAGTTTTGCAATACAATTCTAACGATCTGAAAATCCTGCTGACGTCTCAAGTCCAAATGACTCTTATCTGGACTCGAAACGTCAGCTCTTTTCTCTCCTTACAGATGCTGCCAGACCTGCTGAGATTTTCCAGCATTTTCTCTTTGGTTTCAGACTCCAGCATCTGCAGTAATTTGCTTTTATCTGAAAATCCTTCTTTGGTCACATCAAAAGCCTTGTCCCAGTGAAACTGGCAACTCAAATCCAAGCCCTTTGTCACTGTCCTGTCGCTGTGATATTAACTGTGGAATAAAATGATATTAATCAGAGGCAGGGAGACATCGGTCCAATGAGCGAATAGTTAATTTATTTTCTAATTTCAACCCTGTAGTTAGGACTGCTGCCTCTCCAGTATTGTCCTGGAGTTGTTGATGATTAAACATCAATCTCTGAGACACTGTTGTGAGTGATTGGTGAAAAGTCATTGAGACATTTAAGAAAAAGATGTGATTTTCTAATTGTCCTCTTCCTTTACGATTCGAGATAGAAGCTGTGTAAACAGCCAAGAGTGGTTGGAAGCAGGAGATCAAGAGAGGGGCGGCACGGTGGCACAGCGGTTAGCACTGCTGCCTCACAGCGCCAGGGACCCAGGTTCGATTCCGGCCTTGGGTCACTGCCTGTGTGGAGTCTGCACGTTCTCCCCATGTCTGCGTGGGTTTCCTCCGGGTCCTCCGGTTTCCTCCCACACTCCAAAGATATGCAGGTTGGGTGGATTGGCCATGCTAAATTGCCCCTTAGTGTCCCAAGATGTGCAGGTTAGGGGGATTAGCCATGGTAAGTGCATAGGGTTACGGGGATAGGGCAAGGGAGCGGCCCTGGGTGAGACACTCTGTCAGCGAGTCGGTGCAGACTTGATGGGCCAAATGGCCTCCTTGTGCATTGTAGGGAATCTATGATTCTATATGATGAAACTTCCAGCCAGGGGCAATTTAGAGTGTCCAATTGTCCACCCACATCTGACCTCCAACCTCTGATCCCTGGAACTCTCACTTCTGTTTTTTCAGTTTCCTGTGATGTTAATTTTTGACTATTTTTCCCTGACTCATGCCAGTGAGTGATCTCACTGAGATATGAGCCCCCACTTCACCAGTTTCCTTCTCCCACCTGCACCCCAGAAACATCCAAGGTGCAGCCTTTACCAGCTTAATCTCCTCATAGAAGGTTCTGGAAAGTTACTTTCTATTTGGTCTCTCAGAGTGAAGTTGGCAAGTTAATAACGATTCATGCTGTTTCCTGTTAATGACTCACTCCCATTCATTCCAATCAGATCTCACTCAAGGAGCCTGTAATACCTTTCTCCACACTCTCCATCTCTCCTGCCGTGACTCTCACCCAGCTCCCAGGGTCAGGCTTCATTTCCATTTGTAGGAAGGGGATCAGCTTCCCAGCAGTCACTCTCCTTAAACTGGAGGCCATGCAAAATTCTGCTGCCAGTATCCTGTGGCCAGATGGCCAACAGCCTGAATCGTAGGCCCAACGGACAATTGGACACTCTAAGTTAACCTGCTGCAGCAAACAGCTCCTACAGCAAGGACCACTGGGAACCCAGACAAGCCAAGGTGAAAAACAATACAGGTCAGGGCCAAGCCAGGATGTGCCCTGGGAGCAGAGATTGGAAGGATTTGACTCTGACTATATTTGGCAGATGGTTTGTGTATTCCCAGGTTTCGGCTAGATTCTCTGGCCCCTCGAGTTCCCGCCTTGGCCTCATCTGGAAAGGGGCAATGGAATACGCATACCTAGCGATGGTCACCTCGGGTACACCCAACATCCTCCAAATAAGGGATTTGCAACCTCATTGGGTGCTACAATCCCAGCCCAATAAAATCATTGGCTGGAAGCCAGACAACTTTCTGGAAGGGCATGAAGAGGGGGATAAGAAGAGACACCTGGAGGCCAGCCCCAGCAAAGACTTGGCGCGACCCTCAGTGGTGAAGACTACAGTCAAGACTTGGTGAGAACCCAGTGAGGGACGGAAGAGGGCGCATGAGAAACAGCTTCACCAACGAGGATCCAGAGACGGCAGAGACTCAGAGGATTGGACACACCAGTCAGTCAGGTTCTTTGGCACGGCAAGTATTAGAATCTTAAACAAATAGAGTTAAGATAGTTTGGGAACAGTAGCTGCGTTAATATTTATTGAACTTGTTACTAAAATTGGATTGAGCCTGAACTGAGTCTTGTCCTTTTGTTCATCTTGTAAAGAAGGGCACCTGGGTAAAGTGTTTGAGATATACAAACTGGTCAAAGTGTCTACTTCTCCAGACAACAATCCCAGCTTGCACCAGGCTACATCCATCAGCCATTCCTGTGCTTACTAACCTGTACAGTTCCTCAGCAATATGTCATTCTCACTCATCCTCATATGCACTTTTCCTCTTCTGTCTCTCTCTCTCCTTTCTGCCCGGGGAGGTGGTGGGAGCAGGTACAATAGCGGCATTTAAGGGGCAACGAGAGGAATACAGGAATAAGATGGGAATGGAAGGATACGGACTCCATTAGTGCGTACGGTTTTATTTGAGACAGGCATCATCATCGGCACAGGCTTGGAGGGCCAAAGGGCCTCTTCCCTTCCAACTCTCTCTCTCTCCAGAGTGTATCCCCCCTTTTTAACATCACCTTGACTGGGGTAAAGTTGTGATGCAGCGATTAATGTGAATCTGTGTGTACATTTATCTCATCCAGTTTGTTTAGTCATTGACTCCATTGTTGACTCTGTTAACTGTTTAATTTCTTCAAATATTTGCAGTATTATGAACCTATTCACAGCCTGAAATACAATACATGCCTGAGAGAGATCCATCAACGAGTCCTTTCGGGAAAAGAAATCACTTGGAACCAAACCAATGAGTGTTCATCTTCAACATGTCTGAGTCTGTGTAAATAATGATATTACAATTGCCTCTTGTGTTTCTGACAGTGGAACAGTGTGTATGACTTTCACCGTGCTATGTGATGTGGCAGGAAACTTTGGAAAGTATCACGTTGGCACTACATTGCCAGGCAGTGAGTTAGTCAGAGATTCCCAGCACATGAAGCAAGTTCCTTCTCCTAATGCTGTCTGCCTGTGCCATCTCCCCTCAGCAGCTTCTGGCAACAGGCTCCCATCTCCTCTGGGAAAAAGCACTTTAAAGACAGGCAGGCCATCTCTCTGACACCCAATCCCACAGGAGAATGTGTGCACTGGACTTAAATCCAACTCCCACCTCCATCCAAGCTGGCTGGCTTGACTGCACTCCTCCCAGGAGTTATACTGCCATCAGCACACCTCCCAGGGTCACCAGAGCATGTTACCCTTCTCGCTATGATTTTGCTATTATTCCTTCAAAGGATGTGCTCATCGCAGGTTAGACCACGTTCCCGTGTGTCTGTCACCCTCATCCTTCATGGATGCAGCTTTGGAAGGTGCTGTCAAGCAGAATTGGTTTGTGTACAAGTTAGTCCAAAAACAATGCGGGGTAAAGTCAAATGCCAATCCTGTTAACACAGTGTCAGGATTCTCCACCTCGTTCTCCACCTCCGTTTTTCTATGTTCTACTAGGTAGGTCTAGAAGGTAGGGATGGCACAACTTGTGGGCCGAAGGGTCTGTTTGTGCTGTAGTTTTTCTATGTTCTATGTTCACCGCGAGGCTATCTACCAATGTTTACACAGCAATGACTGACACACATATCAGTAGCACTGCTGCCAATGAGAGCCATGATGTGGAGAAGCCGGCGTTGGACTGGGGTAAAGCTAGTGGCTTTTGCTACCAAATAAACCTGTTGGACTTTAACCTGGTGTTGTGAGACTTCTTACTGTGCCAATAAGAGTGCCAGTGCTTAGAATCATAGAATCCCTACAGTGCAGAAGGAGGCATTTCGGCCCATCGAACCTGCACTGGCAACAATCCCAACCAGGCCCTAGCCCCGTAAGCCCACATATTTCCCCGCTAATCCCTCTAACCTACACATCCCGGGGCACTAAGGTATAATTTAGCATGGCCAATCAACCTAACCCGCACATCTTCGGACTATGGGAGGAAACCGGAGCACCCGGAGGAAACCCACGCAGACAGAAACCCACGGGAGAACGTTCAGATTCTGTACAGACAGTGACCCAAGCCGGGTACTAACATGGATTGACGATTGGCTGTCAGACAGAAGGCAGAGAGTTGGGATAAAAGGTTCTTTCTCAGAATGGCAACCGGTGACAAGTGGTGTCCCGCAGGGTTCAGTGTTGGGGCCACAGCTGTTCTCTTTATATATTAACGATCTAGATGACGGGACTGGGAGCATTCTGGCCAAGTTTGCCGATGATACAAAGATAGGTGGAGGGGCAGGTAGTATTGAGGAGGTGGGGAGGCTGCAGAAAGATTTAGACAGTTTAGGAGAGTGGTCCAAGAAGTGGCTGATGAAATTCAACGTGGGCAAGTGCGAGGTTGTACACTTTGGAAAAAAGAATAGAGGCATGGACTATTTTCTAAACGGTGACAAAATTCATAATGCTAAAGTGCAAAGGGACTTGGGAGTCCTAGTCCAGGATTCTCTAAAGGTAAACTTGCAGGTTGAGTCCGTAATTAAGAAAGCAAATGTAATGTTGTCATTTATCTCAAGAGGCTTGGAATACAAAAGCAGGGATGTACTTCTGAGGCTTTATAAAGCACTGGTTAGGCCCCATTTGGAGTACTGTGAGCAATTTTGGGCCCCACACCTCAGGAAGGACATACTGGCACTGGAGCGGGTCCAGCGGAGATTCACACGGATGATCCCAGGAATGGTAGGCCTGACATACGATGAACGTCTGAGGATCGTGGGATTATATTCATTGGAGTTTAGGAGGTTGAGGGGAGATCTGATAGAAACTTACAAGATAATGAACGGCTTAGATAGGATGGACGTAGGGAAGTTGTTTCCATTAACAGGGGAGACTAGGACGCGGGGGCACAGCCTTAGAATAAAAGGGAGTCACTTTAGAACAGAGATGAGGAGAAATTTCTTCAGCCAGAGAGTGGTGGGTCTGTGGAATTCATTGCCACAGAGGGCTGTGGAGGCCGAGACGTTGAGCGTCTTCAAGACAGAAATTGATAAATTCTTGATTTCTCGAGGAATTAAGGGCTATGGGGAGAGAGCGGGTAAATGGAGTTGAAATCAACCATGATTGAATGGTGGAGTGGACTCGATGGGCCGAATGGCCTTACTTCCGCTCCTATGTCTTATGGTCTTATGGTCTTATGGAATTGAACCCAGGTCCCTGGAGTTGTGAAGCAGCAGTGCTAACCACAGTGCCACTGTGCCACCCTGAACACATTGAGTGCTCAAAACTCAGTCAATTTGTGTTTGGGTGATTGCGTTGCTGAACACCTTCGGTCCGTCTGCAAGCTGGACCCAGACCTTCCTGCTGTTTGCCACTTCAACACACCACCCTGCTCTCCTCCCCACATGTTCGCCCTTGGCCTTTTGCAATGTTGTAGCAAAACCCAAAGCAAACTGGAGGAACAACACCTCATCTTCCGATTGGGCACTTCACAGCCTTCTGGACTGAACATTGAGTTCAGCAGCTTCAGAGAATGAACTCTCCCCTCCACCATCACCCCGTTTCCACTTATTTTATTTCATTTTGTTTCAACGCATTCATCCATTTTATCATCTTCTTTCTCACTTCCATTTTTCCACTTCTCCATTCCAACACTCCTTCTTATTGCACATGAATCTCTGCTGAGTCTCTTTGCTCTCAACTCTGACAAAGGGTCATCCAGACTCGAAACATTGGCTCTATTCTCTCTCCCACAGATGCTGTCAGACCTGCTGAGATTTTCCAGCACTTTCTGTTTTCACCAGGACAGATGACTGATTCTATCAGGGTTGACAGCAATTCAGATTTGGTTTTTGCCAATTCCCTTCCTTATTTCTATGGGGATAATGGCACTTTGCCACCATCCTTTAGCACCATGCCCAAGTGCCCCCCGTTGCCAAAACTGACTCCTCCGGGAAAGGGCAGTATCAATCTACCCGTGGGGACGATGAATCTTACTTGGGAATAGCTGGAAAATCTTTAGAACAGCCTAGTTAGTGACATTGGCTATTATTGCTGACTCTCTCTGATGCCAATCAATCTTGTGATTTATCAGATTTACAAATGCATTAACAGGGATTAAGGCTGAAGATTTTCTTTCTGTTTATTGCATTGTTTTTGGACTAACTTGTACAGGAACCAATTCTTTTATTAGTATTTCCCACACTGTAAAACTAACTGAATCACAACCACAGAACTCTGAGCTCACTTTAACCCTTCACTTGGCTTACCTTTCCATTCCTCCTGATTTCCGTCTGAAATACTTCCCCACGTTCACAACCATGTCCAGCATTCTCCCTCCTCCCCTGAAGGAAGGGATGCAACCAACCCCCCTCCCCCACCCCCGCAACCACCCCCAGCCCCACAGCATGTTACACTGGTAGACTTGGGATGTGAGGGATTTGGGTGATGCCCTCTTAAAGCTGGAGTTCACCCATCGTGCCAAGTACCAGCTATGGTTCAGTGAAAGTCCTCTCACAGATGGGACAGGAAATGGTGAGTTCAAATCCCCCGTCAGGGACTTCAGCACACAAGCCAGGCTGACACCCGGGGGGGGGGCAGGGCTGTCGGAGGAAGACCTGTGATAGGGCAGGAGTGATTCAATGCAAAGAGGGATGATGGCATTGGAACAAGTAAAGAAACAGAAGATCAGTCTAGAAGAGGTGTGAGTGGCCAGGAGAGAATCATCACCAACCGTTACGGTCTGAAACAATGGGCTAGAGTTCACAGTTTGAAGTTGTTGAACTCAAAGAACAAAGAAAAGTACAGCACAGGAACAGGCCCTTCAGCCTTCCAAAGCTGTGCCGATCACGTTGTCCGATCTAGATCAACCGCCTGTATCCCTCTATTCCCCATCTGTTCATGTGTCTATCCAGACAAATCATAAATGTGGCTAACGTAATTGCCTCATCCACCTCACTTGGCAGCGCATTCCAGGCCCCCACCACCCTCTGTGTAAAACATTTTCCCCGCACATCTCCACTGAACCTTTCCCCCCCTTACCTTGAACTTGTGCCCCCTTGTGTTTGTCATTTCTGCCCTGGGAAAAAGCTTCCAACTCCTCACCCTATCCATACCCCTCATAATTTTATAAACTTCTATCAGGTCTCCCCTCAGCCTCTGTCTTTCCCGGGAGAACAATCCAGTTTATTCAATCTCTCCTCATAGCTAATACCTTCCATACCAGGCAACATCCTGGTAAACCCTTTCTGCACTCTCTCCAAAGCCTCCACGTCATTCTGGTAGTGTGGTGACCAGAAATGGACACAGTATTTCAATGTAGCCTAACCAACATTTTATACAACTAACCAACATTTTATGTAACATAATTTGCCAACTTTTATACTGGATGCCCCATCCAATAAAGGCAAGCATGCCGTAAGCTTTCTTCACCACCTTTTCCACCTGTGCTGCCACTTTGAAGGATCTGTGGACCTGCACGCCCAGATCTCTCTGTGTCGATGCTCCTGATGGTTCTGCCATTTATTTTATAATTCCCACCTGAGTTGGACCTACCTAAATGCATCACCTCATATTTATCCGGATTAAATTCCATCTGCCATTTCTCTGCCCAATTTTCCAGCCTATTTATATCCTGCTAGATTCTCTGACAATCTTCATCACTATCCGCAACTCCAGCAACCTTAGTATCATCCACAAACTTGCTAATTAGACCAGCTACATTTTCTTCCAAGTCTTTTATATATATTACAAACAGCTGAGGTCCCAGCGCTGATCCCTGTGGAACACCACTAAGTACAGACCTCCATTCAGAAAGACACCGTTCCACCGCTACCCTCTGTCTTCTATGACCAAGCCAGTTCTGAATCCATCTAGCTAGTTCATCCCTGATCCCATGTGATTTAATCTTTTGCACCAGCCTGCCATGAGGGACCTTGTCAAATGCTTTACTGAAGTCCATGTAGACAACACCCACAGCCCTTCTCTCATCAATTATTTTTGTCACCTACTCAAAAAACTTAATTAAATTAGTGAGGCATGACCTCCCTCGTACAAAACCATGCTGTCTGTCACTAATAAAACCATTCAGTTCCAAATGTGTACAGATCCTATCTCTAAGAATTTTCTCCAACAATTTCACTATCACTGACGTCAAGCTCACTGGCCTATAATTACCCGGGTTATCCTTGCTACCCTCCATAAATAACAGGACAACATTGGCTATTGGCCAATCCTCTGTGACTTCACCTGTGACCAATGAGAAAACAAAGATTTCTGTTAGAGGCCTAGCAATTTCCTCTCTTATCTCCCTCAGTAATCTGGGTTAGATGCCATCTGGCCCTGGGGATTTGTCTACTTTAATGGTTTTTGATACACCCAACACTTCCTCCCTCGTAATGATGACTTGTTCTAAAGGGTTTACATATCCCTCTGAGACACCACAAATCAATGTGTCCTTCTCCTTTGTGAATATGAGGGGAGATTTGATAGACGTGTATAAAATTATGATGGGTATAGATAGAGTGAATGCAAGCAGGCTTTTTCCACTGAGGCTAGGGGAGAAAATAACTAGAGGGCATGGGTTAAGGGTGAGGGGGGAAAAGTTTAAAGGGAATATTAGGGAGGGGCTTCTTCACACAGAGAGTGGTGGGAGTTTGGAATGAGCTGCCAGATGAGGTGGTGAATGCGGGCTCACTTTTAACATTTAAGAAAAACTTGGACAGGTACATGGATGAGAGGGGTGTGGAGGGATATGGTCCAGGTGCAGGTCAGTGGGACTAGGCACAAAAATGGTTCGGCACAGACAAGAGGGGCCAAAAGGCCTGTTTCTGTGCTGTAATGATCTGTGGTTCTAATACTGATGCAAAGTACTCATTAAGGATCTCACCCACTTCCTTTGGTTCTACGCATAATTTCTCTCCTTTGTCCTTGAGTGGACCAACTCTCTCTCTAGATACCCTCTTGCTCCTAATACATGTATAAAATGTTCCTAATATATGTGTAAAATCAGTGTTGAGTGCAGAGGTACTGAGTGGAAAGATGAGGTGCTGTTCTTCCAGTTTCACTGGGACAGTGCAGGAGGCAAAGGACAGAATAGTCGCCCATTTGAGACAGAGATGAGGAGGAATTTCTTCGCTGAGAGAAATGAATCTTTACAGCAGAGGGCCGTGGAGGCTGGGTTAAGTACGCTCAAGGCTGGCTGAGATAGACTGATTTTGAATTAATTAGGGAATCAAGGTTTACGGGGATAAGGCAGGAAAGTGGAGTTGAAGATTATCACATCAGATCAGGCCTGATCTCATTGAATGGCGGAGCAGACTCAATGGGCTGAATGGCCTACTTCTGCTCAGAAAATTCAGGTGACGTGTTTGCATAATGCTCACAAACTAGGCGAAGGTGTGAATGATCACGTAAACTGCATTCAGTCTCCCCACTAGAGGAGGCCGCACAACAAGCAGTGAATGCACTCAACTGAAAAACATACAAGCACCTCACTGATTGGCCCAGGATGAGTGTCTGGTCTCTTGGATGGTGGCAACAGAGGAGGTGAAAGAGCAACTGTTTATCTCCAGTGCTTGCACAGGAGGGAGGGGGTTCGGTGGGGGAGAGGGCGCGGGTTGGGAATTATTCGAGAGTGGACCAGCTTGTTGTCAAGTGTTTGGAACGCTGAGGGAGAGGGGAAGATGGGCTTGGCGACTGGTTGGATGGATGAGGTCATCCTCATCAGTGAGGGATGGGGGTGGGCAGTTCTCCAATCTCCAGCTCTGACCTCACCTTCCCACTGGCCCTACAGACCTACCCTCAGGTAGGAAGTCACATAAGCCAAAGTCCCAGTTGATAACGAAACCACTCTACCTGCTGAATTCCCTCCCCCACGCTCCCGGACTAACAGTAGCCCAGATGAAAGTGTCCCCATTCCACACTCAGGAATGAGGAGGGAGGTCAGTGGAACATCTGGAGATGGACAAGAGTCAGATCTCTGGTTGTCATGGGGACATCCGCAGCTTTCCTCACAGCGAGTCATCATCACCCTTGTGATCAGACCCACTGACACTCCAACCCAGGCCCTGGTGTGATGTAATAGTGACCCTTGGAGGTGGGGAGCACACATTGTGGGACGGGGGAAAGGGTTGCGAAGAAGTAGGGGAAGCCGGTGAGTCTGAACCACATCTTCAAGCGCCTACACCTGTTTTAGGCGTTTGCTTTGATGCCTGAAAAACAGGGCCTACAAATTTGACAGTGGGACCAATGCCATATCACAGAGTTTGATTCTTTACTGTTCTCTCAGAGAGTAATGTGAAGCAGTGGAAGTTTTTGCAGACTGCTAGCACACTGACAGGCCCCGACGTAAGCACGCCTTCCATCACCGTACCATCTTCATACCAGCCAATAAAATGGCTAGTCTTAGAGCAAAGGCATTTTTGGGCTCCCACAGCCCATCCTCCCCCCCACTCTAACCCAGCAGCCACCTCCCTGCTGGACATCTGCCCCAGGGTGGGTGTCTGGCTGGCAGGAAGGTCATCACTAAAACAAAGAGTCCCTCAGGAATAAGTCACTGGAGTGAATCATCGTGCTACCCGCATTGGGGACATACATTGTGGCTTCCCAAAGGGCGCATGCAACCCTCACATTCCAAACACACGGAATGAAACCCAGTGTCAAAGCAGCTGAAGTTTACTGAGGGGAAAAGTTACCTCTGGGTGGAGTCTCCAATATACTTGATGAAATATTAACAATTCACACATAATGATGGAGCCCTCTGAGTAATGATAGCCTGTCAGGTAAACAAAGGAGAGATTGTTTGATGTCAGTTTGTGATAATATCCCTCTTAATTTCAGTGTGAAACTGAAGGGAAAGTCTGATTGGATGCTCAGGGATCAACAGATAATCCCAGTTTCATCGCTCCTTTTCAGAATAGTTTGGCTTTCTCTCTCCTCTCATTCTCTTCACAGAATGAGTCATGAGGAACAGACAGAGACCGACACTAATCGTCAGAACGGTGGCAGCAAACTCATAGAATCATAGAAACCCTACAGTGCAGAAGGAGGCCATTCGGCCCATCGAGTCTGCACCGACCACAATCCCACCCAGGCCCTACCCCCACATATTTACCCGCTAATCCCTCAAACCTACGCATCCCAGGACTCTAAGGGGCAATTTTTAACCTGGCCAATCAACCTAACCCGCACATCTTTGGACTGTGGGAGGAAACCGGAGCACCCGGAGGAAACCCACGCAGACACGAGGAGAATGCGCAAACTCCACACAGACAGTGACCCGAGCCGGGAATCGAACCCGGGACCCTGGAGCTGTGAAGCAGCAGTGCTAACCACTGTGCTACCGTGCCGCCCCTAACTGTCCCTAACCTGATTGGAATCCGATGGAGGACGCTCTGCAACCTCATTGGACAGCGATTGAAGTCACTGCAACCTGATTGGACAGTGATTGAGGTCATCATGTGGCCTGATTGGACAGTGATTGGGGTCACTGTGGCCTGATTGGACAATGATTGAGAACACTGCGGCCTAATTGGACAATGATTGAGATCACAGTGGCCTGATTGGACAATGATTGAGATCACTGCAGCCTGATTGGACAATGATTGAGATCACTGTCGTCTGATTAGACAGTGATTGGTGTCACTATGTAACCTGATTGGACAGTGATTGGGGTCACTGCAGCCTGATTGGACAGTGATTGAAGTCACTGTGGCCTGATTTGACAATATTTGGGGTCACCCTGTAGCCTGATTGGACAGTGTCTGGGGTTTGATTGGGGGTTTTGGGAACTGGTTGGGATCTAATTGGAATCTGGTTGGGGTTTGATGGGGTCACTATATCATCTATTTGGGATGAAACACAAGCTCAGTGTTTAACACGCGGCGAATCTGAGCTGTGGTATCTCGATGGACATCCAGCACGAGAAGAATTGCAGTGACACAGCTCACTGGCCATCAGCCACAACTCAGAACCTTATCCCGAATGAGGAGCATCGTCCTCAGTTTCTGGATGTGTGCGACTGGAGTCCCTGTTGATAGGACAATGGAAAACCGGCTTCTTGACTGTTGTAGTAAGACAAACAACGAGTGAGGAATGACCAACTGCTCCATCCAGTCCACCTGATGCCCCAGTATTTGTCCAACATTCACCCCACACATTCCTCAAGCCTTTCGATGCCCTCCATTACCATCCTGTCAGCTTTGGGCCTCATTGGTACTTGTTAGTCATCTCTGGCAGCACCCTGTTGTCATGCCAACCAAATATACTAAAAACACAGTGACATCACCCATGCAGCTCTGCATCAGTATCTATTGAGATTCATAAAAATCAAACTCTACTTTCTATACAACACCGAATCACACAGAGCAGTGACAATTGTTCTGAGAGACAAAGACGGCTTTGTACACATCACCCAGTGCATGCTGGTCCAGTTCCAGACCTTGAGTCCTGAGGGTCTGTCAGCTCATTCGCTGTGCCTTCAGCTCAGGGTGAATGAGGGGCAGTGACTTCTCTTCCCCACCCCACATTGTTACCTCTGCTGTCACCCCAGGATCAATCCTTGGCCCCTCCTATTTCTCATCTAGACGCTGCCTCTCTGTGACATCATCCAAACCGCAGCGTGAGTATATTCACATTTACCCTGAGGACACACACAGCTTGACATCAGCATTCTGTATCTAGACCCCCCCCCCCCCCACCACCTGTAAATTGTCAGCTTGTTTGGCATCCAGACCAGAACTCTACCACCTCCCCCGCCACGGAATCAGCACAGGCGAGGGTCCGACAACGGAAATCCCCATTGACCTCAGGAAGGAATTTCCAGTCTCGCCCGAGCGAGGCTGTAAAGTCCCGGCCCGCAGAGCTGGATGAGCAGAAATTCCCTCCCACTAAATATTAGGAAGATCAAATTCATTGAGTTGGATGGTACACTCCCCAACTGATGGGTTAGAAGATGGGGGAGGGTGAGGGGCAGGCTAAACCAGTCGGAAATGATTTGCCAGCGAGGAGTTGTGAGTGACCTACCCACCCTTGGGCCTATTGGGGCCCTGAATTGGGTAATTAATAGACACGTGAGGGTCCCACGCTGGCTGCCATCAGTATTTTACCTCCAGTAAGAGGGGCTCCACATCATGTCAGAAGTGGCTTTAATAGCACAGGCTGCTTTTGGGTAAGGTGGGGTTGGAGACCTCCTCTGGGGTCCCCTTCTCCCCTCTGAGACAACCACCTGCAAGATCACCTCACCTTTAACCCTAGCCCATGGCCTCTTGAAAGCATGATGGCCAAGGCCATCCCCACACCCCCACTTCTTGCCTTCAAACAACCCCACAACCTCAAACAGACCATTGTCCGCAGCAAACTATCCAGCCTTCAGGAGAACAGTGACCACAACACCACACAACCCTGCCACAGCAACCTCTGCAAGACGTGCTGGATCATCAACACGGATACCATCATCTCACGTGAGAACACCATCTACCAGGTACACGGTACCTACTCTTGCAGCTCAGCCAACGTTATCTACCTGATACGCTGCAGGAAAGGATGTCCCGAGGCATGGTACATTGGGGAAACCATGCAGACGCTACGACAACGGATGAATGAACACCGCTCGACAATCACCAGGCAAGGCTGTTCTCTTCCTGTGGGGGGGCACTTCAACGGTCACGGGCATTCGGCCTCTGATCTTCGGGTAAGCGTTCTCCAAGGCGGCCTTCATGACACACGACAGCGCAGAGTCGCTGAGCAGAAACTGATAGCCAAGTTCCGCACACATGAGGACGGCCTAAACCGGGATGTTGGATTTATGTCACACTAGCAGTAACCCCCACAGCTTGCCTCCTGGACTCGCAGAATCTCACTGACTGTCCTGTCTGGAGGCAATACACATCTCTTTAACCTGTGCTTAATGCTCCCTCCACTCACATTGTCTGTATCTTTAAGACCTGGATGGTTGTAGAGATTCGCATTCTAATCAGTATTCTGTAACTTGACCTATTGATGTTGTGTCTCTGTGCCCTGTTTGAGAGCAGATTTCCACTCCATCTGACGAAGGAGCAGCGCTCCGAAAACTAATGGCATTTGCTACCAAATAAACCTGTTGGACTTTAACCTGGTGTTGTTAAAACTCTTACTCTTGAAAGCAGCCAGCACCACATCCCCCCACCTCCTCACCAAGACTCCAACCTGACATTATCAGGTCTGTGTGGCACCGGGACCTCACTATAATGCTGGCAACCACTCCAGACTGGCGCTGCTGGAACTCCAGATCTACTGGTTAATCCAATGGGCCACAAGCTCTTCAAGGTGGGGCTTCCTCCTGAGACAGGGCTGGAAATCTTATCTTCCTGCGATTGAAGCTCCTCATTGGGGGCGGCTGGCACAATCGCGGGTGGTCTCCGCGCTGGTTAAAGTGTCAGGGACCACAGTGCCCCATCAGATTCAGTCACTGCCATAAACTCCAGTCCGTAATCAATGTCTCCAGTCTTCCCCCGGCAGCCTGAAGCTGAACCAGACGTGCCGCGGAGCTGTCCTGTTTGATTCAAAGATTCTATGTCCCCATATTGTCTCCACCAGCAAGTCCACCCATCTCCAACTCCTCAACATCCCACTCCAAACTCTGCTCATTGGCTAATAAGATCTTTATTCATTTCTCTCCTACCTCCAGATTTGACCTCTCCAACACAATCTGGGCCATCCTTCCAACTTCCAACCTTCATAAACTTCAGCCCATCCAAAACTCTGCTGCCCAAATCCAAAATCAAAACTGATACAAGTCCTGTTCACCAATTCCCCCTGTGCTCATTGGCTTACAGAGGCTGGCAATGTCTCAATAGCAGAAACTGAACTGACTGGCCACATAAACATGGTGGCTACAAGAGCTGGTCAGAGGCTAGAAATCTTGAGGAGAGTAATTCACCTCCTGACCCCCCCAAAGCTTAGGCACAAGGCACAAGTTAGGAGTGTGATGGAATAGTCCCCACTTGCCTGGATGGGTGCAGCTCCAACAACACTCAAGAAGCTCGACACCATCCAGAACAAAGCAGCCCCGCTTGATCGACACCCCATCCACCAACATTCACTCCATCTGCCACTGGCACACAGTAGCAACAGTGTATACCGTCTACAAGATGCACTACAGGAACTCTCCAAGGCTCCTTCAACAGCCTCTTAGAATTTCCCAACCATTATCATCCAGAAGGACAAGAGTAGCAGATACCTGGGAACACCATCACCTGGAAGTTCCCCTCCGATTCACTCACCATTGCCGTTCCTTCGCAGTCAAAATCCTGGAGCTCCCTCCCTAACACTGTCGGCGTACCTACACGGACTGTCCAGTTAAAGAAAGTAGCTCACCACCACCTTCGACAGGGAAGCAATGTTGGTTTTCCTGCAAATGAATAAGAAACATAAAAAATCCTCATGACCATTCCTCTCTGAAACCTCCAGCATCCTTCCAATCCTCCCAGATCTCTGAGTTGCTACAATTCTGGCCAATTGCATGACCTTAATTTTCATCATTCCATCATTGGCAGCCGTGCCTTCAGCTGCCAAAGCCCCAGGTTCTGGAACTCCCTCCGTAAACCTCTCTGCCTCTCCACCATTCATTAAAACCTCCCCCTTTGACCAAGCTCTTGCCCATGTTCCCCAAGAGCTCTTCCAATGGGCTCAGTCACATTTTGTTTCATAAGATAAAGTTGCCACAGTCCAGGATGACCATAGGCTGCTCTGCCCTTTGAGGGGGAGAATTAACCTGAGGGTCACCACACCTCAGACAAGGAGCAAGGTTGAGAGCTTCATGAATACTGGCCTCCAGCCAGTACAGGAATTGAACTCACGCTGCTGGCATTGCTCTGCATCGCTAACCAGCCATCCAGCCAACTAAGCTAAACTGACTCCTAATTTTGTTCTATATGACTCCTGGGAAGCACCTTGAGATGTTTTATTAAAAGCACGATATAAATACAAGTTATTGTTGTGATTGTTGTTGTTTAGTACTGTGCAAAAGCCTCAAAAACTTCAACTCCAACGTCCTTGCAGACAATGATCCCATCTCCACGATAAAAGCAAAATACTGCAGATGCTGGAATCTGAAACAAAACCAGAAAATGCTGGAAAATCCCAGCAGGTCTGACAGCATCTGTGGAGAGAGAATAGAGCCAACGTTTCGAGTCTGGATGACCCTTCGTCAGAGCTGAAGACAAAGAAAATAGGATGAGATTTGTACTGTTAGGGTGAGGAGGGCAGCGATTGACAAAGATGCTATGGACAAAAAGACAAAGGGAATGTAAATGGTGGTGATAAAGGCTGAGAAAGCTGCTAATAGCGGCCATTAAGGGATCAGAATGTGTAAATGGCAGAACAACGGTAAGCAGAGTGTCAAAGGACAACCTGGAACAGCTAACAAATGGCTCTTGTCGAGTGGGGGGAGGGGAGACTGTGGGGGAAGGGGGGGAAAGATGGAAAGTGGGATTTTAAAAGAGTGGAACAATGATTGTCATCATAATACTGGCTCAACTGAGTGCTGTTCTCAGAGGGGGCGGCAGGGTGGCACAGTGGTTAGCGCTGCTGCCTCACGGCTCCAGGGGCCCGGGTTCAATTCTGGCCTTGGGTCAGTGTCTGTGTGGAGTTTGCACATTCTCCCCGTGTCTGCGTGGGTTTCCTCGGGTGCTCCAATTTCCTCCCAGAGTGCAAAGATGTGCTGGTTAGGTGCATTGGCCATGCTAAATTGCCCCTTAGTGTCCCGCGATGCGTAGGTTAGAGGGATTAGCGGGGTAAATATGTGGAGTTACCAGCTTAGGGCCTAGGTGGGATTGTGGTCAGTGCAGGCTGAATGGCCTCTTTCTGCACTGTAGGGTTTCTTTTTAAGTTAAAATACCCATTGGAGGAGCATTGCTTCATCATTAACATTCATGTGAGAATCTTGGCCAGACCAAGAGCTTTGCACTGGCCTCCTGGCTTCTTTGTCTGTATAGTGTGCAAGAAACAATACTTTTCACTGTATATCAATACATGTGACAATAATATATCAAATCAAATCAAAGAGCGAGGGTGACCAGTCACAAGAAAGATTAATGGAGATTTCAAATGTATCTGTTGACAAATACAGAGGTGTGGAGAATGCAGGCTTTGTGGTGAACCATCGTTGGTTCCCACTGTGGGATTGTTCTAATGTTGTTGTTGGGCTAGGGTGGGATTAATACACCTGTGGTTGTTACTGTTGTGGCACATCCCAGTCGGGCTCCGCCTCCTGGGAGAGGTATAAGACCCCCTGCTCGGGTGGGACCTCGTCAGTCTGGGATGGTGTACTTACGTTCTATTAGTTCCATTGTTAGACAATAAAAGCCTTCTGTTACCGAAGCTTCGTGCCTCGAGTTCAATTGACGCGCATCAGGCTTCAGGCCTGTTTATAGCTCGAGTGAGGAGAGGAAGGGTCCATCACTGGTTGGCACAGGTTGGGCAGTGGCATGAGCTGTCAGAGGAATCGGGATCCCAAAGAGGGGAAATTGCAAAGAAGGCCAGTGGCTCAAACACGGATATCATTAAGATTCGGATTGTATACGAAATGAGAGAAAGATAGTTCAGCTGGCACCTTCGATTGAAGGTGACAGAACTCCCACTTTCCTGACGAAGGAGCAGCGCTCCGAAAGCTAGTGGATTTTGCTGCCAAATAAACCTGTTGGACTTTAACCTGGTGTTGTTAAACTTCTTACCTTCGATTGGCCAGGGAAACAGTAGCTCACATTTCCATCTTCTACGTGAAGTACTGATGCCACAAAGATTTAGAGGGAATCACATGCCGGTGGCTTTGAATGTAACCGCTGCCAACACAACTTTCTTGCCAGTGGCTCCTTCCAAGGAATCACAGGGGTCTCTAGCTGCATCTCCCAGTCAGTGACACACAAGGGGTGGCACAGTAGCTCAGTGGTTAGCACTTCACAGCGCCAGCGACCCAGGTTCAATTCTTGTCTTGGGTCACTGTCTGTGCGGAGTCTGCACGTTCTCCCCGTGTTTGCATGGATTTCCTCTGGGTGCTCCGGTTTCCTCCCACACTCCAAAGATGTGCAGGTTAGGTGGATTGACCATGCTGAATTGCCCCTTAGAACCATAGAAACCATAGAAACCCTACAGTGCAGAAAGAGGCCATTCAGCCCATCGAGTCTGCACCGACCACAATCCCACCCAGGCCCTATCCCTGTATCCCTACATATTTGCACGCTAATCCCTCTAACCTACACATCCCGGGACACTAAGGGGCAATTTAGCACAGCCAATCAACCTAACTGGCACATCTTTGGACTGTGGGAGGAAACCGGAGCACCCGGAGGAAACCCACGCAGACACGAGGAGAGTGTGCAAACTCCACACAGACAGTGACCCAAGCCGGGAATCGAACCCAGGTCCCTGGAGCTGTGAAGCAACAGTGCTAACCACTGTGCCACCGTGCCGCCCCTTATTGTCAGGGGGACTGGCTAGGGTAAATACAAGGGATTATGGGGATGGGCCTGGGTGGGATTGTGGCCGGTGGAGACTCAATGGGCTGAATGACCTCCTTCTGCACTGTAGGATTCTATGATTCTATGAAATACTTAAGGGTGGTGATAGGAACTACAAAAGGAACTACAAAAGTTCTGAATGTAGCCCAGTCCATCACGCAAACCAGCCTCCCATCCATTGACTCTGTCTACACTTCCCGTTGCCTCGGCAAAGCAACCAGCATAATTAAGGACTCCACGCACCCCAGACATTCTCTCTTTCACCTTCTTCCTTCGGGAAAAAGATACGAAACTCTGAAGTCACGTACCAACCGACTCAAGAACACCTTCTTCCCTGCTGCTGCCAGACTTTTAAATGGACTTATCTCGCATTAAGTTGATCTTTCTCTACACCCTAGCTATGACTCTAACAGTACATTCTGCACTCTCTCGTTTCCTTCACTATGAACGGTATGCTTTGTCTGTATAGCGCGCAAGAAACAATACTTTTCACTGTATGTTAATACATGTGACAATAATAAATCAAATCAAAAAAAGATGCCCTTTCCAATAACATTCACCGATATGTTGTGTTGTGCATGGATGCAGAAAGCCAGGCTGCCAGAGCTGTGGGATTTGCAGCGACATCTCGTTTTCCGCAAGTGCGAGACCTAAAAACTACAAGCATTCCGCCTTGACAGCAGCCAATCAGATTGATTCATTGAAGATGATTTCACTCTCTGAATGGAGCTGGTTGGTGATCACAGAAGGTAAACCCTGTTTGTGCTCAGTATACAAGGGATCTCACTCCTCTGGCATTTCGACAGACAGTACACATCTCTTTAACCTGTGCCTAATGTTCCCTCCACTCACATTGTCTGTATCTTTAAGACGTGGTTGGCTGTAGAGATTTGCATTCTAATCAGTATTCTGTAACTTGATTCAGTGTCTCTGTGCCCTGTTTGAGAGCAGATTTCCACTCCATCTGACGAAGGAGCAGCGCTCCGAAAGCTAATGGCATTTGCTACCAAATAAACCTGTTGGACTTTAACCTGGTGTTGTTAAAACTCTTATTTTGACATCTCACAGGTTCCACTGATTTCTGAAGGACTTTGAAATACATTTCTTATGACATTGTCCACACAGTGCTGCTGAAGAGAGATACAATGCTGCACCTTCCAGCACCTGGTTCTCGAGAGGGCAGACGAGAGACTTCTGAAGCTGTGTTTCTGATGTTTTGACCGTGTAGGCAAGGTTTGCTGGCCCTCACCCCAGATAGTGTCTCAGATCACCGCTGTCTGCTGAGCCCCCTACATGCCTGCACTGTAAAGGGGGGGGAGGGGATGTGGTTCATAAGGGAAATTAATTTCCCAATTAATGAATCTTATTGCCTGGGTTCGCAAAATCCTACTAACTGTCCTGGCTTGAGACAATTCACACGTCTTTAACCTGTCATTATCTCTCTCTCCACGCATGCTGTTTGTACCTGTAAAGACTCGCATTCCAACCATTCTTCACATTCTAATCTGTAATTATCTTGCTATTGTGTCTTTGCCTATATTCGCCGTGTTTGTGACCCCACCTCTCCACTCACCTGATGAAGGGGCAGCGCTCCGAAAGCTCGTGATTCCAAATAAACCGGTTGGACTTTAGCCTGGTGTTGTGAGACTTCTTAATGTGCCCACCCCAGTCCAAGACCAACATCTCCACATCATGGCTTTCTTGAGGGAGTAATGGAGAAGCAGGAAGTCTCCTCCAAAGAGGAGGATGCTGAAGAGAATGGATTTGAGGAGGGCCCGGATATCGCTGAGCGACATGAGGAAACCCTCGCTACAATGCAGCAGACATGCCTGTGACAATCGGATTACTACAAGATTCCAGCAAGAGCAAAGTGCACGCACATTCTCACAATTATTTCACAGCTCTCGCCTTTACCGCCTGGAAGTCCCCAGCACAATTTGCCAGAGAGAAATTCTCTCCAAAGTTCAATGCTTTCTGAAATGATTCTGGAATCTGTCCTTATGATGTGTCCCTCCAGGAAGCATGGATAAATGAGTAGCCTTGCTTCCTGCAGAACCGGAACAGCACTCTCTCCTCACATAACCTTCAACAACTTTACACAGTAATGTCCTTGCACCCATACACTCACCAAGTCAGTGTGCACGGCAGCTAATCAACAGCTCAAATTCCAAATTACCCAGCAATTCACTCGTGTCAGCCTGACACCTACTCAATGATGTGGAGATGCCGGCGTTGGACTGGGGTAAACACAGTAAGAAGTCTCAGCACCAGGTTAAAGTCCAACAGGTTTATTTGGTAGCACAAGCCACTAGCTTTCGGAGCACTGCTCCTTCATCAGGTAAGTGGGAGTTCTGTTCACAAACAGGGCATATAAAGACACAAACTCAATTTACAAAATAACGGTTGGAATGCGAGTCTTTACAGGTAATCAAGTCTTAAAGGTACAGACAATGTGAGTGGAGAGAGGGTTAAGCACAGGTTAAAGAGATGTGTATTGTCTCCAGACAGGACAGTTAGTGAGATTTGCAAGCCCAGGCAAGTTGTCGAGGTTACAGATAGTGTGACATGAACCCAAGATCCCGGTTGAGGCCGTCCTCATGTGTGCGGAACTTGGCTATCAGTTTCTGCTCAGTGACTCTGCGCTGTTATGTGTCATGAAGGCCGCCTTGGAGAATGCTCACCCAAAGATCAGAGGCTGAATGCCCATGACCGCTGAAGTGCTCCCCAACAGGAAGAGAACAGTCTTGCCCGGTGATTGTCGAGCGGTGTTCATTCTTCTGTTGTCGTAGCGTCTGCATGGTCTCCCCAATGTACCATGCCTCGGGACATCCTTTCCTGCAGTGTATCAGGTAGACAATGTTGGCCGAGTTGCAAGAGTATGTACCGTGTACCTGGTGGATGGTGTTCTCACGTGAGATGATGGCATCCGTGTCGATGATCCGGCATGTCTTGCAGAGGTTGCTGTGGCAGGGTTGTGTGGTGTTGTGGTCACTGTTCTCCTGAAGGCTGGATAGTTTGCTGCGGACAATGGTCTGTTTGAGGTTGTGCGGTTGTTTGAAGGCAAGAAGTGGGGGTGTGGGGATGGCCTTGGCGAGATGTTCGTCTTCATCAATGACATGTTGAAGGCTCCGGAGGAGATGCCGTAGCTTCTCCGCTCCGAGGAAGTACTGGACGACGAAGGGTACCCTGTCCGCCGTGTCCCGTGTTTTTCTCCTGAGGAGGTCAGTGCGGTTTTTCACTGTGGCGCTTCGGAACTGTTGATCGATGAGTCGAGCGCCATATCCTGTTCTTATGAGGGCATCTTTCAGCGTCTGGAGGTGTCTGTTACGATCCTCCTCATCTGAGCAGATCCTGTGTATACGGAGGGCTTGTCCGTAGGGGATGGCTTCTTTAACGTGTTTAGGGTGGAAGCTGGAGAAGTGGAGCATCGTGAGGTTATCTGTGGGCTTGCGGTACAGTGAGGTGCTGAGGTGACCGTCCTTAATGGAGATGCGTGTGTCCAAGAATGCAACCGATTCCGGAGAGTAGTCCACGGTGAATCTGATGGTGGGATGGAAATTGTTGATGTCATCATATAGTTGTTTCAGTGATTATTCACCATGAGTCCAAAGGAAGAAAATGTCATCGATGTATCTAGTGTATAGCATCGGTTGAAGGTCCTGTGCGGTGAAGAAGTCTTGTTCGAACCTGTGCATGAAGATGTTGGCATATTGAAGTGCGAATTTGATCCCCATGGTTGTTCCATGTGTCTGGATGAAGAACTGGTTGTTGAAGGTGAAGACATTGTGGTCCAGGATGAAGCGGATGAGTTGTAAAATTGCATCTGGAGATTGGCAGTTGTCGGCGTTGAGTACTGAGGCAGTTGCAGCAATGCCATCATCGTGGGGGATGCTGGTGTAGAGTGCCGAGACATCCATTGTGACGAGGAGTGCTCCTGGTTCAACAGCTCCATGTATGCTGAGTTTCCGGAGGAAGTCCATAGTGTCTCCAGAGAGGTTCTCGCACAGGGTCCCATCGCCCGATACGATGGGACGGCTGGGTGTGTTTGCCTTGTGTATCTTCGGGAGGCAGTAGAGATCTCCAATGCGGGGAGTACATGGGATGAGAGCACGGAGGGTGCTCTGAAGGTTCGGATCAAAGGTCTTGAGCAGTCTGTTGAGTTGACGGGTGTGTTCTTTGGTCGGATCTGTGGGTGACTGTCTGTAGTGTTCCTCGTTGTTCAGTTGTCGGTACACTTCTTTGCAGTAATCTGTTCTGTTCAATATGACGAGGGCCCCTCCTTTGTCTGCTGGTTTGATGACAATGTTGCGGTTGGTCTTGAGAGCGCGGATGGCGTTGCCTTGTGCTTGGGTGATGTTCGGGGCTGTCTTGTGAGTGCAGCTAATGAATCTGGTGTTGATGCACCTCCTGACGGCTTGGGCATGCATGTCAAGTCGAGGGCAGCGGGCTTCTGGAGGAATCCAATTCGACTCTTTCCTCTCCGGTTGTTGCACCGCGGATCTCTCTGTCGGCTGTTCTAGTTCATTGGCTGTCTTACTGTGTTCGCTGTTGGCCTCTTGGGGTTTGTGGAAGTACTCCCGCAGCCTCATTCGCGTGATGAATTCCTCTGTGTCCACTGCGAGACTGATGGGGTCTATTTTGATGGTGGGGCAAAAATTGAGCCCTCGGCTGAGAACTTCGATTTCATCTGGTTGAAGTGTGTAGTCGGACAAGTTGACAATGGACTTCCCTGCAGTGGTACTGTTTTCTACTGTGGTACCGGGGGAGGCTTGGTTGCTGCTGGTGGTGATGCCGAGTTTCTCAAGTTTCCTGTTCTTGGTGTGCATGTAGATGGTGTAGTTCCTTTGTCTCGTCTGCTTGGCAGAGTTTCACAGCTGGTCTGCGTCCTGAGCGCAAGTTGAGAAAATGGATTCTATCTTGGTTTCCAGGCTGCGGCGTTTGCTGTAGAGCTGGTGTATGAGGTGGTTGAGGAGGGTGAGAGAGGTGCGATGGCAAGGTCTCTCAGCATAGTCTGTGTTATAGGTTGACCTGAGGGGGTTCGTGATCTGTAGTCCTTTCGGCATCTTGTCTGCTTTCTTGTATCTTTGTAGAAACTTGATATCTGTATCTTGGAGCCGGCAGTTTGTGGTGTCGATGGTAGCCATGATGTCGGCGTTGGACTGGGGTAAACACAGTAAGAAGTCTCACAACACCAGGTTAAACAGGTTTATTTGGTAGCACAATCCACTAGCTTTCGGAGCGCTGCTTTTAAGGAACAGTTGTTAGGGCTGCAGGATAGGCATGTGCCTGTAAAAAAGAAAGATAGGAAGGGTAGGATTCGAGAACCGTAGATAACCAGGGAAATTGAGGGATTGGTCAAAAAGAAAAGAGAGAGAGGCGTACGTTAGGTCCAGGCAGCTAAAAACGGAGGGAGCTCTAGAGGAATTCAAAGAAAGTAGGAAAGAACTCAAACGAGGAATTAGAAGGGCAAAAAGGGGTCACAAAATGTCCTTGGCAGACAGGATTAAGGAGAATCCCAAGGCATTTTATTCATACGTTAGGAACAAAAGGGTTGTCAGGGAAAAAATCGGACCTCTCAGGGACAAAAGTGGGGAATTATGCTCAGAGCCCAAAGAAGTAGGGGAGATCCTAAATGAATACTTCTATTTCTAATACTTTGCGTCGGTATTCACAAAGGAGAGGGATGTGTTGACTGGGAGTGTCTCGGAGGGGAGTGTTGACCCGTTAGAGAAAATCTCCATTACAAGGGAGGAAGTGTTAGGTTTTTTAGGGAATATAAAGACTGACAAATCCCCAGGGTCTGATGGAATCTATCCAAGGCTGCTCGTGGAGACGAGAGATGAAATCACTGGGCCTCTGACGCAAATCTTTGTCTCGTCACTGGACACAGGTGAGGTCCCAGAGGATTGGAGGATAGCTAATGTGGTCCCGTTATTTAAGAAGGGTAGGAAGGATAACCCGGGAAATTATAGGCCGGTGAGCTTGACGTCCGTGGTGGGGAAGTTGTTGGAGAGGATTCTTAGAGATAGGATGTATGCGCATTTAGAAAGGAATAAACTCTAACGATAGTCAGCATGGTTTTGTGAGAGGGAGGTCATGCCTCACTAACCTGGTGGAGTTTTTTGAAGAGACTAGAATGGTTGATGAGGGAAGGGCCGGGGATGTCGTCTATGTGGACTTTAGTAAAGCGTTTGACAAAGTCCCTCATGGTAGGTTGGTGCAAAAGGTTGGATCTCATGGGATAAAGGGGGAGGTGGCTAGATGGGTGGAGAACTGGCTTGGTCACAGAAGACAGAGGGTGGTAGTGGAAGGGTCTTTTTCCGGCTGGATGCCTGTGACTAGTGGTGTTCCGCAGGGCTCTGTATTGGGACCTCTGCTGTTTGTGATTTATATAAACGATCTGGGAAAAGGTGTAACTGGGGTGATCAGTAAGTTGGCGGACGACACGAAAATGGCAGGACTTGCAGATAGTGAGGAACATTGTCAGAGGCTACAGAAGGATATAGATAGGCTGGAAATTTGGGCAAAGAAATGACAGATGGAGTTCAATCCAGATAAATGTGAAGTGATGCATTTTGGTAGAACTAACATGGGGGGAGCTATACGATAAATGGCAGAACCATAAAGGGTGTAGATACGCAGAGGGACCTGGGTGTGCAAGTCCACAGATCCTTGAAGGTGACGTCACAGGTGGAGAAGGTAGTGAATAAGGCATATGGCATGCTTGCCTTTATAGGACGGGGCATAGAGTATAAAAGTTGGGGTCTGATGTTGCAGTTATATAGAACGTTGGTTTGGCCGCATTTGGAATACTGTGCCGAGTTCTGGTCGCCACACTACCAGAAGGACGTGGAGGCTTTAGAGAGAGTGCAGAGGAGATTTACCAGGATGTTGCCTGGTATGGAAGGGCTTAGTTATGAGGAGAGATTGGGTAAACTGGGGTTGTTCTCACTGGAAAGATGGAGGATGAGGGGTGACCTAATAGAGGTGTATAAAATTATGAAAGGCAGAGATAGGGTGAACGGTGGGAAGCTTTTTCCCAGGTCGGTGGTGTCGTTCACGAGGGGTCATAGGTTCAAGGTGAGGAGGTGAGGTTTAACACGGATATCAGAAGGACGTATTTTACACAGAGGGTGGTGGGGGCCTGGAATGCGCTGCCGGGCAAGGTGGTGGAGGCGGACACACTGGGAACGTTTAAGACTTATCTAGATAGCCACATGAACGGAGTGGGAATGGAGGGATACAAAAGAATGGTCTAGTTTGGACCAGGGAGCGGCGCGGGCTTGGAGGGCCGAAGGGCCTGTTCCTGTGCTGTATTGTTCTTTGTTCTTTGTTCTTTGTTCCTTCATCAGGTACTCGACTCATCGATCATCAGTTCTGACGCGCCACAGCGAAAAACCGCACCAACCTCCTCAGAAGACAAACACGGGACACGGCGGACAGAGTACCCTTCGTCGTCCAGTACTTCCCCGGAAGACATCTTCTCCGGAGCCTTCAACATGTCATTGATAAAGATGAACATCTCGCCAAGGTCATCCCCATACCCCCACTTCTTGCCTTCAAACAACTGCACAACCTCAAACAGACCATTGTCCGCAGCAAACTACCCAGCCTTCAGGAGAACAGTGACCACGACACCACACAACCATGCCCAAGCAACCTCTGCAAGATGTGCCGGATCAGCGACACGGATGCCATCATCTCACGTGAGAACACCATCCACCAGGTACATGGTACATACACTTTCAACTCGGCCAACGTTGTCTACCTGATACGCTGCAGGAAAGGATGTCCCGAGGCATGGTACATTGGGGAAACCATGCAGACGCTGCGACAACGGATGAATGAACACCGCTCGACAATCACCAGGCAAGTCTGTTCTCTTCCTGTTGGGGAACACTTCAGCGGTCACGGGCATTTGGCCTCTGATCTTTGGGTAAGCGTTCTCCAAGGCGGCCTTCACGACACATGACAACACAGAGTCGCTGAGCAGAGACTGATAGCCAGGTTCCGCACACATCAGGACGGCCTCAACCGGGATCTTGGGTTCATGTCACACTACCTGTAACCTCCACGACTTGCCTGGGTTTGCAAAATCTCACTAACTGTCCTGGTTGGAGACAATACACATCTCTCTAACCTGTGCTTAACCCTCTCTCCACTCACATTGTCTGTACCTTTAAGACTTGATTACCTGTAAAGACTCGCATTCCAACCATTATTTTGTAAATTGAGTTTGTGTCTTTATGTGCCCTGTTTGTGAACAGAACTCCCACTTACCTGATGAAGGAGCAGCGCTCCGAAAGCTAGTGGATTTTGCTACCAAATAAACCTGTTGGACTTTAACCTGGTGTTGTGAGACTTCTTACTGTATCTACTCAAGGCCACACATCACTTTCAGCCATTATGAATCGGATGGCTCATTCAATCAGGAGCAGCAATAGGCAAGAACCATGCGTGCCCATCGCTGGCACTACTCAACACAGAATGTTGAGGTACCTTCTTGCTAATGCCAGCTGATTGCCATTTGGACATCATGAAAACTGCACGACTAAGATGTTAATGCTGGAAGTTTTTCAGTTTCTTTCGCATTGTCCTCACAGGGACTGTATCACCAGGACAACAGAGTGTTGAGGCGCAAAACACTCCAAATGCTGAAATTGTCAGAAGGCTCCATCTTAGATGACTTTTGCCTTTTGCTGAAACCTTGAGTGATATCATAAAATCCCATAGAATAGAATCCCTACAGTGCAGAAGGAGGCCATTCAGCCCATCGAGCTTGCACTGACAACAATCTCACCCAGACCCTATCCCCATAACCCCGAGCATTTACTGTTAATCCCCCTGACAAAGTATCAATTTTGCATGGCCTCTCAACCTAACCTACACATTTTTGGACTTTGGTAATTTTGGACACGCCAACCAATGAAGAATTGTTTACTCATGGACCGTACAGAGGCTTTAACCCAGTAAGGAGCAACCCAGGCTCATGATTGGGCCACATGAATGGCCCTCCTTCATCTCAGTGGGCCACAAGATTGAAATCGGGTTTGTTCACTAACCGTGACCCCGCAAATAAGATTAAACACACTTAATACACGCTGAATATTTCATATCGAGTTATAGAAAATGCTGAATCATTTATCTATTAATAGAACTCAACTTCAAATGGTAAAAAGATAAATATTGACGCTCTGATTGCATGGATCTGACACTCAATGTTGTGAGAGATCTCACCTCACGTCACTTTCATTCATATCACTTTTGTCATGTCGGCAGCAAAAAACTACTCAGAACTAAACAACGGTCAACAAAATGTCTCATGGACCGCGCTCAGAACCCAGGTGGGCCACATGTGGTTGCCCACCACTGGTTTAGAGAGTTGGCTTCACATTACTGTCCTCAAGAAGATACAGCATACAAGGAAGGCCATTCATGTCTCTCTCTGTCCTACTTCGATGAAAGTCTTGTCATGCTATGATTTCCCATTCGAGTAAAATGATGTGCCTTCCCAGAGACTTGCTCAGGAGGCAGGCAGGTCCAGATGAACATCATGTGAGCTCAGGAATCTGCCTCAGCAACGTAGAACCATAGAATCAGGGGATCCCGACAGTGCAGAAGGAGGCCATTCAGCCCATCAAGCATACACCGACAACAATCCCACCCAGGCCCTATCCCTGTGACCTCACATATTTACCCTGCTAATCCTCTTGACATAAGGGGCAATTTAGCATGACCAATCATCCTAACCCGCACATCTTTGGAGTGTGGGAGGAAACCGGAGCACCCAGAGGAAACCCACACAGACACGGGGAAAATGTGCCAACTCCACACAGACAATTACCCAAGGCCGGAAGTAAACCCATGTCCCTGTGCTGTGAGGTAACAGTGCTGACCAGAACACATGTACTTTAAATCAAACACTCTAACTTCCCTCTTTCAATCAAGTCAAAGGTGCTTGGACTATCCTTACCTGTGTAGTTTGGCGCCATGCTCACTGCCAATGCCAATTCACCAAGGAAGGACATTCAGTATTAAACGCAGACACCATGGCCAGGTGACAGGACAGGAAAATCCTTCTAAAAACCAATGGATTCTAGCTGATTCACCAAATCTTCAGTCCCGCCCACGGCAGGGCCTGCCCCAGGCAGGAATGGAAAATCCCGCCCCACACCTTCCTTCAGATATGTATGGAAGCCTCTGGACTTGGAACGCTAACGTCACAGTTCTCAAAAACAGCTGAAAAGTCATTGAAAATGACACTTGGGACAGACGATTCTAATTTATATTTCCACAATTACCCGTGCCATCAGTCCAACAGGAGCAATAAATTCAAAACCTTGATGAGTACCTTCTCCCGAGGCCAAAGAATGGTTATGTGTAGTCATTGGGGTATTGGCTGGACAACAGATGATGTACATTGCGCAATGCTGCAGATGTGGAATTATAGACTATTCCCTCTGGTGAAAAGGTGGCAGAACGGAAGCAACAGGGGCTTGTGGACAGTGTGAGAGGGAGGATAGGCAGGTGACGGAGAAGGGGAGCGCTCAGACCGAAGGGTTGAGATGTGTGTATTTTAACGCAAGGAGCGTAGTGAACAAAATGGATGAACTTAGAGCGTGGATCACTGCTTGGAAGTGTGATATGGTGGCCATTACGGAGACTTGGTTATCTCAGGGACAGGACTGGATACTTCAAGTGCCGGGTTTCAGATGCTTCAGGAGGGACAGGGAAGGAGGCAAAAGAGGTGGGGGAGTGGCACTGTTGATCAGGGATAGTGTCACGGCTGTAGAAAAGATGGACGCCACGGAGGGATTGTCAATGGAATCTCTGTGGGTGGAGGTTCGCAACAGGAAGGGGTCAATAACTTTACTGGGTGTTTTCTATAGGCCGCCCAATAGTAGCAGGTATGTGGAGGAGCAGATTGGGAAGCAGATCCTGGAGAGATGTGATAATAACAGAGTGGTCATGATGGGAGATTTTAATTTCCCAAATATCGATTGGAATATCCCAAGGGTAAGGGGTGCAGATGGGGAGGAGTTCGTTAGGTGTGTTCAGGAGGGCTTCCTGACACAGTATGTGGATAAGCCTACAAGAGGAGAGGCTGTACTTGATTTGGTATTGGGGAATGAACCTGGGCAGGTGTCAGATCTCTCAGTGGGAGAGCATTTTGGAGATAGTGATCATAACTCTATCTCCTTTACATTAGCATTGGAGAGAGATAGGATCAGTCAAGCTAGGAAAGTGTTTATTTAGAGTAAGGGCAATTATGAGGCTATTAGGCAGGAAATTAGAGGCATAAATTGGAAGGAGGTTTTCTCAGGGAAATGTACAGAAGAAATGTGGCAAATTTTCAAGGAAAATTTGTCTGGAGCTCTACACAGCAACGTTCCAATGAGACGGGGAGTTATGCTAGGTCACAGGAACCATGGTGCACGAAAGCTGTAACGAATTTAGTCAAGAAGAAAAGAAAAGCCGACAAAAGGTTCAGGGAGCTAGGTAATGTTAGAAATCTAGAAGAGTATACGACTAGTAGGAAGGAACTTAAGAGGGAAATTAGAAGAGCAAGAAGGGGTCATGAGAAGGCCTTGGCAGACAGGATAAAGGAAAACCCCAAGGCATTCTCCAAGTATGTTCAGAGCAAGAGGATAAGATGTGAAGGAGTAGGACCGATCAAATGTGACGGTGGGAAAGTCTGTATAGAACCGGTAGAAATAGCAGAGGTACTCAACGAATACTTTGCTTCAGTATTCACAATGGAAAAGGATCTTGGTAGTTGCAGTGCAGACTTGCAGTGGACTGAGAAGATTGAGCCTGTGGACATTAGGAAAGAGGATGTGTTGGAGCTTTTGAAAAGCATCAAGTTAGATAAATCACAGGGACCGGATGGGATGTACCCCAGGTTACTGTGGGAGGCGAGGGAAGAGATTGCTGAGCCTCTGGCGATGATCTTTGCGTCATCAGTGGAGACGGGAGAGGTTCCGGAGGATTGGAGGATTCCATTATTCAAGAAAGGGAGAAGAGATAGCCCTGGAAATTATAGACCAGTGAGTCTAACCTCAGTGGTTGGTAAGTTGATGGAGAAGATCCTGAGAGGCAGGATTTATGAACATCTGGAGAGGAATAGTATGATCAGAAGTAGCCAGCACGGCTTTGTCCAAGGCAGATCATGCCTCACGAGCCTAATTGAATTTTTTGAAGATGTAACTAGACACATAGACGAGGGAAGAGCGGTAGATGTGGTTTATATGGATTTCAGAAAGGCGTTTGATAAGGTGCCCTATGCAAGGCTCATTGAAAAAGTGAAGGGGCATGGGATACAAGCGGACATTGCTTTGTGGATTCAGAACTGGCTTGCCCACAGAAGGCAAAGAGTGGTTGTAGATGGGTCTTTTTCAGCATGGAGGTCGGTCACCAGTAGAGTGTCCCAGGGGTCTGTTCTGGGACCCTTGCTCTGTGTGATTTTTATAAATGATCTGGATGAGGAAGTGGAAGGATGGGTTGGCAAGTTTGCTGATGACACAAAGGTTGGTGGGGTTGTGGATAGTGTAGAGGGATGTCAGCAGTTGCAACGAGACATAGATTAGATGCAAGACTGGGCGGAGAAGTGGCAGATGGACTTCAACCCAGATAAGTGTGTGGTGGTTCATTTTGGCAAGTCGAATAGGATGAAAGAATATAATATTCAGGGTAAGACGCTTGGCAGTGTGGAAGATCAGAAGAATCTTGGGGTCCAGGTTCATAGGACGCTCAAAGCAGTGTCACAGGTGGAGGCTGTGGTTAAGAAGGCGTATGGAATACTGGCCTTCATCAATAGAGGAATTGAGTGTAGGAGTCATGAGATAATGTTGCAGCTGTATAGGACCCTGGTCAGACCCCACTTGGAGTACTGTGCCCAGTTCTGGTCGCCTCATTACAGAAAGGATGTGGAAGCCATAGAAAGGGTGCAGAGGAGACTTACAAGGATGTTGCCTGGATTAGGTGGCATGCCTTATGAGGATAGGTTGAAAGAGCTTTGTCTTTTCTCCTTGGAGAAGTGAAGGATGAGAGGTGACCTGATAGAGGTGTATAAGATGTTGAGGGGTATTGATAGAGTGGATTCTCAGAGGCTTTTACCCAGGTCTGAAATGGTTGCCACAAGAGGTCACAGGTTTAGGGTGCTGGGGACTAGGTACAGAGGAGATGTTAGGGGTAAATTTTTCACTCAGAGGGTGGTGAGTATGTGGAATCGGCTGCCGGTAGTGGTGGTGGGATCTTTTTAGAGACTTTTGGATAGGTTCATGGAAGTTAGTAAGATAGAGGGTTATAGGTAAGCCGAGTAGGTAGGGACATGTTCGGCGCAACTTGTGGGTCGAAGGGCCTGTTTGTGCTGTCGCTTTTCTACGTTCTATGTTCTATGTTCAATTGAATTTCCTGATGGGATTACACTGTGGGCAACATTCCAGACCCTTCAATAAATGTGAACCAGTAGTTCAAACCCTGTCACTGGAGTCAGCAATTTCTTATCCTTAGAAGGATCTATAAACCAATATTGCAATGCAGCTTAGCACAGAGTGTGACTTTGAAGAGAGGGCTGGGAGTTGGGTGAGGAGGCAAACAGGTACAAAGAACAAAGAACAAAGAACAATACAGCACAGGAACAGGCCGTTCGGCCCTCCAAGCCCGCGCCGCTCCCCGGTCCAGGATTGAATCCTGAATCCAGGATCCCCGCCCAATTTTCCAGCCTATCTACATACCAATATCCTATCCACCGAGCTGTCCCTCACAGCTACGATGCTTTGTTCATTACAACCTATTAACTCACCCCCACCCCCCCATTCCAGACCATGTGATCTCCAGGGAGAGGCGAAAACCCAGAGTGAAAAACCCCAGGGCCAATATGGGGAAAAAGAATCTGGGAAATTCCTCTCCGACCCCCTGAGGCGATCGAAACGAGTCCAGGAGATCACAATGGCCCCGATCGGAAAATGCTTCCCAACCCTAGTCATTTCCACTTCCACGAACACCATATGAATTCCCTGCCCCCGAGACAGGTTCCCAACTATCCGCAGTCTCGCTCTGTACTGGCACCAGCAAGATGATCATAGAATGAAGCCTTGAAACGAGAAACAAAGAACAATTAGCCCACGCCGCTCCCTGGTCCAAACTAGACCACTCTTTTGTATCCCTCCATTCCCACTCCGTTCATATAGCTGTCTAGATAAGTCTTAAACGTTCCCAGTGTGTCCGCCTCCACCACCTTGCCCGGCAACACATTCCAGGCCCCCACGACCCTCTGTGTGAAATATGTCCTTCTGATATCTGTGTTAAACCTCCCCCCCTTCACCTTGAACCTATGACCCCTCGTGAACGTCACCACCGACCCGGGGAAAAGCTTCCCACCGTTCACCCTATCTATGCCTTTCATAATTTTATACACCTCTATTAAGTCTCCCCTCATCCTCCGTCTTTCCAAGGAGAACAACCCCAGTTTCCCCAATCTCTCCTCATAACCAAGCCCCTCCATACCAGGCAACATCCTGGTAAACCTCCTCTGTACTCTCTCCAAAGCCTCCACGTCCTTCTGGTAGTGTGGCGACCAGAACTGGACGCAGTATTCCAAATGCGGCCGAACCAACGTTCTATACATCTGCAACATCAGACCCCAACTCTTATACTCTATGCGCCGTCCTATAAAGGCAAGCATGCCATATGCCTTCTTCACCACCTTCTCCACCTGTGACGTCACCTTCAAGGATCTGTGGACTTGCACACCCAGGTCCCTCTGCGTCTCTACACCCTTTATGGTTCTTCCATTTATCGTGTAGCTCCTCCCTACATTATTCCCACCAAAATGCATCACTTCGCATTTATCAGGATTGAACTCCATCTGCCATTTCCTTGCCCAAATTTCCAGCCTATCTATATCCTATATAGGTGATCCTTTGCTTTTGCCCTTTCTAACTTTTTCACACTAGGGGAATTGGTTCGTGTCTCCTAAGCGGTCGGACTAGCTGTTCGTGAATATCTGGTAGGTAGTTAAGGTCTAGTCTATCCTAAGGTTCAAGGTAGTACAGAAACCAATGGAAAGAGGAAATAATTGATTAATGCACACTTACCCCCCTCCCCCTCCCCCCCTTACCCTCCTCTCCCCCTCACCCCCCTTCCCCCCTCACCCCCCTCCACCCCCCTCCCCCTTACCCCCCTCCCCTCCCCCTCACCCTCCTCTCCCCCTCCCCTCCCCTCACCTCCCATGCCCCTCCCTCTCCCCCTCCCCTCCCCCAACCCCCTCACCTCCCCCTCCCCCACCTCCCCTTCCCCTCCCCTCCTCTCCCCCTCCCCTCCTCTCCCCCTCCCCTCCCCTCACCCCCTCCCCTCCCCTCACTCCCTCCTCCTCACCTCCCCTCCCCTTCCCCTCATCTCCCCCTTCCCTCCCCCCTCCCCCTCCCCCTTTCCCCCTCCCCCTCCCCCTCCCCTCCCCCTCCCCTCCCCCTCCCCCTCTCCTTCCCCCTCTCCCCCTCCCCTTCCCCCTCCCCCTCCCCTCCCCCCTCCCCTTCTCCTCCTCCCCTTCCCCACCCCTTCCCTCCTCCCCCCTCCCCTTCCCCCCCTCCACCCTCCCCTTCCCCATGTTAGAGCCAGGGTAAAGGACACAGAGAGGAGAAACATGGCCTTTCATCGTGCACTCTGACCTCCCTGAACGTGTTATCAGGGGCTAACACAGGTACCGTGACTAAAACAGTGAAACATTGTCGAAACATTCCAGTACAACTAACTCCAGCATTGCAGGGAGATTTGAGTGGCATTGACGTGTGAATCATTCTGCAAATACAATACAGTGGAAAGAAGCAGATGAGATTGCTATCAATGTGAAGGCAGGGCAGTTAATGACTACATTTGTGATACAATCAAGTAATAGCAACACATTTGTCAATAGATGTGGAAAGCTTTCACAAAGGAACCTTTATCTAGCTGGAGATCCTTTCACACACAATGCACCTGCAGTCATAAAGCACACACTTAGATTGGATTCCCTTTCTCTCTCTCCATCACTTTCTCTCTCTCCCTTTCCCTTTCCATCACTTTCTCTCTCTCTCTCCATCACTCTCTCTCTCTTTCTGACGGCGGATAGTTGGGAACCTGTCTCGGGGGCAGGGAATTCATATGGTGTTCGTGGAAGTGGAAATGACTAGGGTTGGGAAGCATTTTCCGATCAGGGCCAGTGTGATCTCCTGGACTCGTTTCGATCGCCTCAGGGGGTCGGAGAGGAATTTCCCAGATTTTTTTTCCCCATATTGGCCCTGGGGTTTCCACTCTGGGTTTTCGCCTCTCCCTGGAGATCACATGGTCTGGAATGGGGGGGTGGGGGTGAGTTAATAGGTTGTGATGAACAAAGCATCGTAGCTGTGAGGGACAGCTCGGTGGATAGGATATTGGTATGTAGATAGGCTGGAAAATTGGGCGGGGATCCTGGATTCAGGATTCAATCCTGGACCAGGGAGCGGCGCGGGCTTGGAGGGCCGAAGGGCCTGTTCCTGTGCTGTATTGTTCTTTGTTCTTTGTTCTTTCCCTTTCTCTCTCTCTCCCTTTCTCTCTCCATCTCTCTCCCTTTCTCTCTCTCTCTCTCCATCACTTTGTCTCTCCCTCCATCACTTTCTCTCTCTCTCCCTTTCGCTCTCCATCACTTTCTCTCTCTCTCCTTTTCTCTCTCCATCTCTCTCTCTCCCTTTCTCTCTCTTCTCTCTCCATCACTTTCTCTGTCTCTTTCTTTCCATCACTTTCTCTCTCTCTCTCCATCATTTTTTCTCTCTCTCTCCATCACTCTCTCTCTTCATCTCTCGCGCTCTCCCCCTTTCTCTCTCCATCACTTTCTCTCTCTCTCCCTCCATCTCTCTCTCTCTCTCTTTCTCTCCATCACTCTCTCTCTCTCCCTCCATCTCTCTCTCTCTCTCTTTCTCTCCATCACTCTATCTCTCTCTCTCTCTCTCTCTCCATCACCCTCTCTCTCTCTCGCTCCTGCACACATTGGGTACAGGAGATTTGAATGTGCATTTTGAGCCTATATCCCTTCTCACCCTTGGGACACTTTACAATTGAGTTAGTCAAGCTTTGGAGTCGCAGATATATGTGAGGTTAGAGGGAGGTAGCAGTGGCTGATGGTGGAATGCACGGAGGGTTAACATAAGAACTAGGAGCAGGAGGAGGCCATTCAGCCCCTTGAGCGTGCTCCACCATTCAACACAATCATGGCTGATCTCGTCTCGATCTCAACTTCAACTTCATGCCTGCTCCCCAAAAACCTACTAATTAAAAGCTTATCTATCTGCTTCTTAAATTTGTTTAGTACTCTACCATCCACTGCACACTGGGGTAGAGAATTCTACAGATCCACAACTCTGATTGAAATAATTCCTCCTCATTGCTGTTTAAATTTGCCGAATACTATGGCCGCTCATCCTAGAATATCCAACAAGAGGAAACATCTGTCCTACGTCTACCCTGTCAATCCCCTTTAGTATCTTAAATACTTCAATTAGGCCTCCTTGCATTCTTCCAAACTCCAGTTACCATCAGACGACACTGCACAATTCTTCTTCAGGGACTGTGTAAATGTCGCACAGAACGTCAGGAATGTGTAAATGTCACACAGAGAATCGGGACTGTGTAAATGTCACACAGAGCATCGGGACTGTGTAAATGTCACACAGAGCATCGGGACTGTGTAAATGTCACACAGAGAATCGGGACTGTGTAAATGTCACACAGAGCATCGGGACTGTGTAAATGCCACACAGAGCGTCGGGACTGTGTAAATGTCACACAGAGCATCGGGACTGTGTAAATGTCACACAGAGCATCGGGACTGTGTAAATGTCACACAGAGAATCGGGACTGTGTAAATGTCACACAGAGCATCGGGACTGTGTAAATGCCACACAGAGCGTCGGGACTGTGTAAATGTCACACAGAGTGTTGGGACTGTGTAAATGTCGCACAGAGCATCGGGATTACGTAAATGTCTCGCAGAACGTCGGGACTATGTACATGTCACACAGAGTGTCGGGACTGTGTAAATGTCACCTGAAGCATTATGACTGTGTAAATGTCACATGCAGCAATGGGACTGTGTAAGTGTCGCACAGAGCATCGGGACAGTGTAAATGTCGCACAGAGTATCGGGATTGTGTAAATGTCACATGCAGCATTAGGACTGTGTAAACGTCACACGCAGCAATGGGACTCTGTAAATGTCGCACAGAGCATTGGGACTGTGTAAATGTCGCACAGAACGTCAGGAATGTGTAAATGTCACACGGAGCATCGGGACTGTGTAAATGTCACACAGAGTGTCGGGACTGTGTAAATGTCACACAGAGCATTGGGACTGTGTAAATGTCACATGCAGCAATGGGACTGTGTAAATGTCGCACAGAGCATCGGGACTGTGCAAATGTCGTACAGAGTGTCAGGGCTGAGTAACTGTCACACAGAGTGTCGGGACTGTGTAAATGTCACACAGATCGTCGGGACTGTGTAAGTGTCTCACAGAGCGCGGGACTGTGTAAATGTCACACGGAGCGTCGGGACTGTGTAAGTGTCACACAGAGCGTCGGGACTGTGTAAATGTTACACAGAGCGTCGGGACTGTGTAAATGTCACACTGAGCATCGGGACTGTGCAAACGTTGCACAGAATGTCAGGAATGTGTAAATGCCACACAGAATGTCAGGAATGTGTAAATGTCACACAGAGCATTGGGACTGTGTAAATGTCGCACGGAGCATTGGGACTGTGTAAATGTCACACAGAGTGTCGGGACTGTGTAAATATCGCATGCAACATTGGGACTGTGTAAATATCGCATGCAACATTGGGACTGTGTAAATGTTGCACAGAGCATCGGGACTGGGTAAATATTGCATGAAGCATTGGGACTGTGCAAATGTCGCACAGAGCGTCACGACTGTGTAAATGTCACACAAAGCACCAGGACAGTGTAAATGTGACACAGAGCATTGGGGCTGTGTAAATGTCGCATAGAGCATCGGGACTGTGTGTCAGGAATGTGTAAATGTCACACAGAATGTCACGGATGTGTAAATGTCACACAGAATGTCAGGAATGTGTAAATGTCACACAGAGCATTGGGACTGTGTAAATGTCGCACGGAGCATTGGGACTGTGTAAATGTCACACAGAGTGTCGGGACTGTGTAAATGTCACACTGAGCATCAGGACTGTGTAAATATCACATGCAGCATTGGGACTGTGTAAATGTTGCACAGAGCATCGGGACAGGGTAAATATTGCATGCAGCATTGGGACTGAAATCCATATAGACGACATCCACGGCCCTTCCTTCATCAACCGCTTTTGTCACTTCCTCAAAAAACTCCACCAAAAAACTCCACCAAATGCAAATGTTGCACAGAGCGTCACGACTGTGTAAATGTCACACAAAGCACCAGGACTGTGTAAATGTGACACAGAGCTTCGGGACTGTGTAAATGTCGAACAGAGCATCGAGACTGTGTAAATGTCACACAGAGTGTCAGGAATGTGTAAATGTCACACAGAATGTCAGGAATGTGTAAATGCAACACAGAGCATTGGGACTGTGTAAATGTCACACGGAGCATTGGGACTGTGTAAATGTCACACAGAGCGTTGGGAGTGTGTAAATGTCACATGCAGCAATGGGACTGTGTAAGTGTCGCACAGAGCGTCGGGACTGTGTAAATGTCGTACAAAGTGTCAGGGCTGAGTAACTGTAACACAGAGCATCGGGACTGTGTAAATGTCACACAGAGCATCGGGACTGTGTAAGTGTCACACAGAGTGTCGGGACTGTGTAAATGTCACACAGAGCGTCGGCACTGTGTAAGTGTCACACAGAGCGTCGGGACTGTGTAAATGTCACACAGAGCATCGGGACTGTGTAAATGTCACACAGAGCGTCGGGACTGTGTAAATGTCACACAGAGTGTCAGGAATGTGTAAATGTCAAACAGAATGTCAGGAATGTGTAAATGTCACACAGAATGTCAGGAATGTGTAAATGTCACACAGAGCATTGGGACTGTGTAAATGTCAAATGGAGCATTGGGACTGTGTAAATGTCACACAGAGTGTCCGGACTGTGTAAATGTCACATTGAGCATCAGGACTGTGTAAATGTCGCACAGAACGTCAGGACTGTGCAAATGACTCACAGAGCATTGGGACTGTGTAAATGTCACACAGAACATCAGAACTGTGCAAGTGTCACACGGAACATCAGGACTGTCAAAATGTCACATAGAGCATCAGGACTGTGTAAATTTCACATGCAGAGTCGGGACTGTGTAAATGTCACACAGAGCATCAGGACTGTGTAAATGTCACATGCAGTGTCGTGACTGTCCATATGTCGCACAGAGCATCAGGATTGTGTAAATGTCGCACAGAGCATCAGGACTGTGTAATGTCACATGCAGCATCAGGACTGTGTAAATGTCGCACAGAGCATCAGGACTGTGTAAATGTCACACAGAGCATCAGGACTGTGTAAATGTCACACAGAGCAGCAGGACTGTTTAAATGTCACATGCAGTGTCGGGACTGTGTAAATGTCGCACAGAGCGTCGGGACTGTGTAAATGTCACACAGAGAATCAGGACTGTGTAAATGTCCCATGCAGTGTCGGGACTGTGTCAATGTCGCACAGAGCGTCACAACTGCGTAAATGTCACATGCAGTGGCGGCACTATGCAAATGTCGCACTGAGCGTCAGGACTGAGTCACTGACACACAGAGCATCAGGACTGTTTCAATGTCACATGCAGTGTTGGGACTGTGTAAATGTCACTCAGTGCGTCAGGACTGTGTAAATGTCACATGCAGTGTCGGGACTGTGTAAATGTCACACAGAGCACCAGGACTGTGTAAATGTCACACAGAGCATCAGGGCAGTGTAAATGTCGCCCAGAGCATTGGAACTGTGTAAATGTCGCACAGGACGCCGGGACTGTGTGAATGTTGCACAGAGCACCGGGACTGTGTAAATGTTGCACAGAGCATCGGGACTGTGTAAATGTTGCATGCAGTGATGGGACTGTGTGAATGTCACACAGAGCACCTGGATTATGTAAATGTCACACAGAGCGTCGGGACTGTGTAAATGTCACATGTAGCGTTGGGACTGTTTAAATGTCGCACAGAAAATCAGGATTGTGTAAAAGTTGTACAGAGCATCACGACTGTGTAAACGTCGCACAGAGCATCGGGACTGTGTAAATGTCACACACAGCGTCGGGATTGTGTAAACGTCACACAGAGCATCGGGAATGTGTAAATGTCGCATGCAGCATCAAGACTGTGTAAATGTCACACAGAGCGTCGGAACTGTGTAAATGTCACACAGTCTGTCGGGGCTGTGTAAATGTGGCACAGAGCGTGGCAGCTGTGCGAATGTCACACAGAGCATCGGGACTGTGTAACTGTCACAGAGAGCATCAGGACTCTGTTAATGCCACACAGAGCATCGGGAATGTGTAAATTTCACACAGAGTGTCAGGAATGTGTAAATGTCACACAGAGCATCAGGACTGTGTAAATGTCACACAGAGCACCAGGACTGTGTAAGTGTCACATGCAGTGTCGGGACTGTGTAAGTGTTGCACGGAGCATCAGGACTATATAAGTGTCACATGCAGTGTCGGGACTGTATAAATGTCACACAGAGCATCGGGACTGTGTAAATGTCACACAGAGCGTCGGGACCGTGTAAATGTCACACAGAGTGTCAGGAATGTGTAAATGTCAAACAGAATGTCAGGAATGTGTAAATGTCGCACAGAACGTCAGGACTGTGCAAATGACACACAGATCATTGGGACTGTGTAAATGTCACACAGAACATCAGGACTGTGTAAGTGTCACACGGAACATCAGGACTGTCAAAATGTCACACAGAGCATCAGGACTGTGTAAATGTCACATGCAGTGTCGTGACTGTCCACATGTCGCACAGAGCATCAGGATTGTGTAAATGTCACACAGAGCATCAGGACTGTGTAAATGTCACACAGAGCAGCAGGACTGTTTAAATGTCACATGCAGTGTCGGGACTGTGTAAATGTCACATGCAGTGTCGGGACTGTGTAAATGTCGCACAGAGCGTCGGGACTGTGTAAATGTCGCACAGAGCATCAGGACTGTGTAAATGTCACACAGAGCATCAGGACTGTGTAAATGTCACACAGAGCAGCAGGACTGTTTAAATGTCACATGCAGTGTCGGGACTGTGTAAATGTCGCACAGAGCGTCGGGACTGTGTAAATGTCACACAGAGCATCAGGACTGTGTAAATGTCCCATGCAGTGTCGGGACTGTGTCAATGTCGCACAGAGCGTCACAACTGCGTAAATGTCACATGCAGTGGCGGCACTATGCAAATGTCGCACAGAGCGTCAGGACTGAGTCACTGACACACAGAGCATCAGGACTGTTTAAATGTCACATGCAGTGTTGGGACTATGTAAATGTCACACAGAGCACCAGGACTGTGTAAATGTCACACAGAGCATCAGGGCAGTGTAAATGTCGCCCAGAGCATTGGAACTGTGTAAATGTCGCACAGGACGCCGGGACTGTGTGAATGTTGCACAGAGCACCTGGATTATGTAAATGTCGCCCAGAGCATTGGAACTGTGTAAATGTCGCACAGGATGCCGGGACTGTGTGAATGTTGCACAGAGCACCTGGATTATGTAAATGTTGCACAGAGCATCGGGACTGTGTAAATGTCACATGTAGCGTTGAGACTCTGTAAATGTCGCACAGAAAATAAGGATTGTGTAAAAGTTGTACAGAGCATCGGGACTGTGTAAACGTCGCACAGAGCGTCGGGACTGTGTAAATGTCACACACAGCGTCGGGATTGTGTAAACGTCACACAGAGCATCGGGAATGTGTAAATGTCGCATGCAGCATCAAGACTGTGTAAATGTCACACAGAGCGTCGGAACTGTGTAAATGTCACACAGTCTGTCGGGGCTGTGTAAATGTGGCACAGAGCGTGGCAGCTGTGCAAATGTCACACAGAGCATCGGGACTGTGTAACTGTCACAGAGAGCATCAGGACTCTGTTAATGCCACACAGAGCGTCGGGAATGTGTAAATTTCACACAGAGTGTCAGGAATGTGTAAATGTCACACAGAGCATCAGAACTGTGTAAATGGCAGACAGAGCACCAGGCCTGTGTAAATGTCACATGCAGTGTCGGGACTGTGTAAGTGTTGCACGGAGCATCAGGACTGTGTAAGTGTCACATGCAGTGTCGGGACTGTATAAATGTCACACAGAGCATTGGGACTGTGTAAATGTCACACAGAATGTCAGGACTGTGTAAATGTCACACAGAACATCAGGACTGTGTAAGTGTCACACAGAACATTGGGACTGTGTAAATGTCACACAGAGCATCAGGACTGTGTAAAGTCAGATGCAGTATCGCGATTGTCCATATGTTGCACAGAGCATCAGGACTGTGTAAATTTCACATGCAGAGTCGGGACTGTGTAAATGTCACACAGAGCACCAGGCCTGTGTAAATGTCACATGCAGTGTCGGGACTGTGTAAGTGTTGCACGGAGCATCAGGACTGTGTAAGTGTCACATGCAGTGTCGGGACTGTATAAATGGCACACAGAGCATTGGGACTGTGTAAATGTCACACAGAATGTCAGGACTGTGTAAATGTCACACAGAACATCAGGACTGTGTAAGTGTCACACAGAACATTGGGACTGTGTAAATGTCACACAGAGCATCAGGACTGTGTAAAGTCAGATGCAGTATCGAGATTGTCCATATGTTGCACAGAGCATCAGGACTGTGTAAATTTCACATGCAGTGTTGGGACTGTGTAAATGTCACACAGAGCGTCACGACTGTGTAAATGTCACATGCAGTGTCAGGACTGTGGAAATGTCACACAGAGCACCAGGACTGTGTAAATGTCACACAGAGCATCAGGGCAGTGTAAATGTCGCCCAGAGCATTAGAACTGTGTAAATGTCGCACAGGACGCCGGGACTGTGTAAATGTCGCACACAGCATCAGGACTGTGCAAATATCGCACACAGTGTCGGGACTGTGTAGATATCACATGCAGCGTTGGGACTGTGTAAATGTCACACAGAGCGTCGGGACTGTGTGAATGTTGCACAGAGCGCCGGGACTGTGTAAATGTTGCACAGAGCATTGGGACTTTGTAAATGATGCACAGGGCATCGGGACTGTGTAAATGTTGCATGCAGTGATGGGACTGTGTGAATGTCACACAGCACACCTGGATTATGTAAATGTCGCACAGAGCGTCGGGACTGTGTAAATGTCACATGCAGCATTGGGACTGTGTAAATGTTGCACAGAGCATCGGGACTGTGTAAATGTTGCACAGAGCATCGGGACTGTGTAAATGTCGCATGCAGTGACGGGACTGTGTGAATGTCACACAGAGCACCTGGATTATGTAAATGTCACACAGAGCATCAGGACTGTGTAAATGTCGCACCGAGCATCGGGACTGTGTAAATGTTGCACAGAGCATCGGGACTGTGTAAATGTTGCATGCAGTGATGGGACTGTGTGAATGTCACACAGAGCACCTGGATTATGTAAATCTCACAAAGAGCATCAGGACTGTGTAAATGTCGCACAGAGCATCAGGACTGTGCAAACGTTGCACAGAGCATCGGGACTGTGCAAACGTTGCACAGAGCGTCGGGACTGTGTAAATGCCACACACAGTGTCGGGATTGTGTAAATGTCACACAGAGCGTTGGAACTGTGCAAATGTCACACAGAGTGTCGGGGCTGTGTAAATGTCGCACAGAGCATCACGGCTGTGCGAATGTCACACAGAGCATCAGGACTCTGTAAATGTCACACAGAGCGCCGGGACTGTGTAAATGTCACACAGAGCATCAGGCCTGTGTAAATGTCACATGCAGTGTCGGGACTGTGTAAGTGTTGCACGGAGCATCAGGACTATGTAAGTGTCACATGCAGTGTCGGGACTGTACATATGTCACACAGAGCATTGGGACTGTGTAAATGTCACACAGAATGTCAGGATTGTGTAAATGTCGCATGGAACGTCAGGACTGTGCAAATGACACACAGAGCATTGGGACTGTGTAAATGGCACACAGAACATCAGGACTGTGTACGTGTCACATGGAACATCGGGACGGTGTAAATGTCACACAGAGCATCAGGACTGTGTAAAGTCACATGCAGTATCGAGATTGTCCATATGTCGCACAGAGCATCAGGACTGTGTAAATGTCACAGGCAGTGTCGGGACTGTCCAAATGTCACACAGAGCATCAGGACTTTGTAAATGTCGCACAGAGCACCAGGACTGTGTAAATGTCGCACAGAGCACCAGGACTGTATAAATGTCGCACAGAGCATCAGGACTGTGTAAATGTCGCACAGAGCATCAGGACTGTGTAAATGTCTCACAGAGCATCAGGACTGTGTAAATGTCGCACAGAGCATCAGGACTGTGTAAATGTCTCACAGAGCATCAGGACTGTGTAAATGTCGCACAGAGCATCAGGACTGTGTAAATTTCACATGCAGCATCAGGACTGTGTAAATGTCGCACAGAGCATCAGGACTGTGTAAATGTCGTACAGAGCATCAGGACTGTGCAATGTCGCACAGAGCATCAGGACTGTGTAAATGTCGCACAGAGCTTCAGGACTGTGTAAATGTCGCACAGAGCATCAGGACTGTTTAAATGTCACATGCAGTGTTGGGACTGTGTAAATGTCGTACAGAGCATCTGGACTGTGTAAATGTCACACAGAGCATCAGGACTGTGAAAATGTCACATTCAGCATCAGGACTGTGTAAATGTTGCCCAGAGCATTGGAACTGTGTAAATGTCGCACAGGGCGCCGGGACTGTGTAAATGTCGCACAGAGCATTGGGGCTGTGTAAATGTCGCACAGAGCATCAGGACTCTGTAAATGTCACATAGAGCATCAGGACTGTGTAAATTTCACATGCAGTGTCGGGACTGCGTAAATGTCACACAGAGCATCAGGACTGTGGAAATGTCACATGCAGTGTCGTGACTGTCCATATGTCGCACAGAGCATCAGGACTGTGTAAATGTCGCACAGAGCATCAGGACTGTGTAAATGTCACACAGAGCATCAGGACTGTGTAAATGTCACACAGAGCAGCAGGACTGTTTAAATGTCACATGCAGTGTCGGGACTGTGTAAATGTCGCACAGAGCATCGGGACTGTGTAAATGTCACACAGAGCATCAGGACTGTGTAAATGTCACATTCAGCATCAGGACTGTGTAAATGTCCCATGCAGTGTCGGGACTGTGTCAATGTCGCACAGAGCGTCACAACTGCGTAAATGTCACATGCAGTGGCCGCACAATGCAAATGTCGCACAGAGCGTCAGGACTGCGTCACTGACACACAGAGCATCAGGACTGTTTAAATGTCACATGCAGTGTTGGGACTGTGTAAATGTCACTCAGTGCGTCAGGACTGTGTAAATGTCACATGCAGTGTCGGGACTGTGTAAATGTCACACAGAGCACCAGGACTGTGTAAATGTCACACAGAGCATCAGGGCAGTGTAAATGTCGCCCAGAGCATTGGAACTGTGTAAATGTCGCACAGGACGCCGGGACTGTGTGAATGTTGCACAGAGCACCGGGACTGTGTAAATGTCACACAGAGCGTCGGGACTGTGTAAATGTCACATGTAGTGTTGGGACTGTGTAAATATCGCACAGAAAATCAGGACTGTGTAAAAGTTGCACAGAGCATCGGGACTGTGTGAATGTCACACAGAGCACCTGGATTATGTAAATGTCACACACAGCGTCGGGATTGTGTAAACGTCACACAGAGCATCTGGAATGTGTAAATGTCGCATGCAGCATCAAGACTGTGTAAATGTCACACAGAGCGTCGGAACTGTGTAAATGTCACACAGTCTGTCGGGGCTGTGTAAATGTGGCACAGAGCGTGGCAGCTGTGCGAATGTCACACAGAGCATCGGGACTGTGTAACTGTCACAGGGAGCATCAGGACTCTGTTAATGCCACACAGAGCGTCGGGAATGTGTAAATTTCACACAGAGTGTCAGGAATGTGTAAATGTCACACAGAGCATTGGGACTGTGTAAATGTCACACAGAATGTCAGGACTGTGTAAATGTCACACAGAATATCAGGACTGTGTAAGTGTCACACAGAACATTGGGACTGTGTAAATGTCACACAGAGCATCAGGACTGTGTAAAGTCAGATGCAGTATCGAGATTGTCCATATGTTGCACAGAGCATCAGGACTGTGTAAATTTCACATGCAGAGTCGGGACTGTGTAAATGTCACACAGAGCATCAGGACTGTGTAAATGTCACATGCAGTGTCGGGACTGTCCATATGTCGCACAGAGCATCAGGAGTGTGTAAATGTCACACAGAGCATCAGGACTGTGTAATGTCGCATGCAGCATCAGGACTGTGTAAATGTCGCACAGAACAGCAGGACTGTGTAAATGTCGCACAGAGCATCAGGACTGTGTAATGTCGCATGCAGCATCGGGACTGTGTAAATGTCGCACAGAGCGCTGGGACTGTGTAATGTCGCATGCAGCATCAGGACTGTGTAAATGTTGCACAGAGCATCAGGACTGTGTAAATGTCGCATGCAGCATCGGGACTGTGTAAATATCACACAGAGCGCCGGGACTGTGTAAATGTCACACAGAGCGTCACGACTGTGTAAATGTCACATGCAGTGTCAGGACTGTGGAAATGTCACACAGAGCACCAGGACTGTGTAAATGTCACACAGAGCATCAGGGCAGTGTAAATGTCGCCCAGAGCATTAGAACTGTGTAAATGTCGCACAGGACGCCGGGACTGTGTAAATGTCGCACACAGCATCAGGACTGTGCAAATATCGCACACAGTGTCGGGACTGTGTAGATATCACATGCAGCGTTGGGACTGTGTAAATGTCACACAGAGCGTCGGGACTGTGTGAATGTTGCACAGAGCGCCGGGACTGTGTAAATGTTGCACAGCGCATTGGGACTTTGTAAATGTTGCACAGGGCATCGGGACTGTGTAAATGTTGCATGCAGTGATGGGACTGTGTGAATGTCACACAGAGCACCTGGATTATGTAAATGTTGCACAGAGCGTCGGGACTGTGTAAATGTCACATGCAGCGTTGGCACTGTGTAAATGTTGCACAGAGCATCGGGACTGTGTAAATGTTGCACAGAGCATCGGGACTGTGTAAATGTTGCATGCAGTGATGGGACTGTGTGAATGTCACACAGAGCACCTGGATTATGTAAATCTCACACAGAGCATCAGGACTGTGTAAATGTCGCACAGAGCATCAGGACTGTGCAAACGTTGCACAGAGCGTCGGGACTGTGTAAATGCCACACACAGTGTCGGGATTGTGTAAATGTCACACAGAGCGTTGGAACTGTGCAAATGTCACACAGAGTGTCGGGGCTGTGTAAATGTCGCACAGAGCATCAGGACTGTGCGAATGTCACACAGAGCATCAGGACTCTGTAAACGTCACACAGAGCGCCGGGACTGTGTAAATGTCACACAGAGCATCAGGCCTGTGTAAATGTCACATGCAGTGTCGGGACTGTGTAAGTGTTGCACGGAACATCAGGACTGTGTAAGTGTCACATGCAGTGTCGGGACTGTACATATGTCACACAGAGCATTGGGACTGTGTAAATGTCACACAGAATGTCAGGATTGTGTAAATGTCGCATGGAACGTCAGGACTGTGCAAATGACACACAGAGCATTGGGACTGTGTAAATGGCACACAGAACATCAGGACTGTGTACGTGTCACATGGAACATCGGGACTGTGTAAATGTCACACAGAGCATCAGGACTGTGTAAAGTCACATGCAGTATCGAGATTGTCCATATGTCGCACAGAGCATCAGGACTGTGTAAATGTCACATGCAGTGTCGGGACTGTCCATATGTCACACAGAGCATCAGGACTGTGTAAATGTCGCACAGAGCACCAGGACTGTGTAAATGTCGCACAGAGCATCAGGACTGCGTAAATGTCGCACAGAGCATCAGGACTGTGTAAATGTCTCACAGAGCATCAGGACTGTGTAAATGTCGCACAGAGCATCAGGACTGTGTAAATTTCACATGCAGCATCAGGACTGTGTAAATGTTGCACAGAGCATCAGGACAGTGTAAATGTCGCACAGAGCATCAGGACTGTGCAATGTCGCTCAGAGCATCAGGACTGTGTAAATGTCGCACAGAGCTTCAGGACTGTGTAAATGTCGCACAGAGCATCAGGACTGTTTAAATGTCACATGCAGTGTTGGGACTGTGTAAATGTCACTCAGAGCGCCAGGACTGTGTAAATGTCACATGCAGTGTCGGGACTGTGAAAATGTCGTACAGAGCATCAGGACTGTGTAAATGTCACACAGAGCATCAGGACTGTGAAAATGTCACATTCAGCATCAGGGCTGTGTAAATGTCACACAGAGCATCAGGACTGTGTAAATGTCGCCCAGAGCATTGAAACTGTGTAAATGTCGCACAGGGCGCCGGGACTGTGTAAATGTCGCACAGAGCATTGGGGCTGTGCGAATGTCGCACAGAGCATCAGGACTCTGTAAATGTCACACAGAGCGTCGGGACTGTGAAAATGTCACACCGAGTATCAGGAATGTGTAAATGCCGCGCAGAGCATCAGGACTGTGTAAATGGCACATAGAGCATCAGGACTGTGTAAATTTCACATGCAGTATCGGGACTGTGTAAATGTCACACAGAGCATCAGGACTGTGTAAATGTCACATGCAGTGTCGTGACTGTCCATATGTCGCACAGAGCATCAGGAGTGTGTAAATGTCGCACAGAGCATCAGGACTGTGTAATGTCACATGCAGCATCAGGACTGTGTAAATGTCGCACAGAACAGCAGGACTGTGTAAATGTCGCACAGAGCATCAGGACTGTGTAAATGTCGCATGCAGCATCGGGACTGTGTAAATGTCACACAGAGCATCAGGACTGTGTAAATGTCACATGCAGTGTCGTGACTGTCCATATGTCGCACAGAGCATCAGGATTGTGTAAATGTCGCACAGAGCATCAGGACTGTGTAATGTCACATGCAGCATCAGGACTGTGTAAATGTCGCACAGAGCATCAGGACTGTGTAAATGTCACATGCAGTGTCGGGACTGTCCATATGTCACACAGAGCATCAGGACTGTGTAAATGTCGCACAGAGCACCAGGACTGTGTAAATGTCGCACAGAGCATCAGGACTGTGTAAATGTCGCACAGAGCATCAGGACTGTGTAAATGTCTCACAGAGCATCAGGACTGTGTAAATGTCGCACAGAGCATCAGGACTGTGTAAATTTCACATGCAGCATCAGGACTGTGTAAATGTTGCACAGAGCATCAGGACAGTGTAAATGTCGCACAGAGCATCAGGACTGTGCAATGTCGCTCAGAGCATCAGGACTGTGTAAATGTCGCACAGAGCTTCAGGACTGTGTAAATGTCGCACAGAGCATCAGGACTGTTTAAATGTCACATGCAGTGTTGGGACTGTGTAAATGTCACTCAGAGCGCCAGGACTGTGTAAATGTCACATGCAGTGTCGGGACTGTGAAAATGTCGTACAGAGCATCAGGACTGTGTAAATGTCACACAGAGCATCAGGACTGTGAAAATGTCACATTCAGCATCAGGGCTGTCTAAATGTCACACAGAGCATCAGGACTGTGTAAATGTCGCCCAGAGCATTGGAACTGTGTAAATGTCGCACAGGGCGCCGGGACTGTGTAAATGTCGCACAGAGCATTGGGGCTGTGCGAATGTCGCACAGAGCATCAGGACTCTGTAAATGTCACACAGAGCGTCGGGACTGTGAAAATGTCACACCGAGTATCAGGAATGTGTAAATGCCGCGCAGAGCATCAGGACTGTGTAAATGGCACATAGAGCATCAGGACTGTGTAAATTTCACATGCAGTATCGGGACTGTGTAAATGTCACACAGAGCATCAGGACTGTGTAAATGTCACATGCAGTGTCGTGACTGTCCATATGTCGCACAGAGCATCAGGACTGTGTAAATGTCGCACAGAGCATCAGGACTGTGTAAATGTCACATGCAGAGTCGGGACTGTGTAAATGTCACACAGAGCACCAGGACTGTGTAAATGTCACATGCAGTGTCGGGACTGTCCATATGTCGCACAGAGCATCAGGAGTGTGTAAATGTCACACAGAGCATCAGGACTGTGTAATGTCGCATGCAGCATCAGGACTGTGTAAATGTCGCACAGAACAGCAGGACTGTGTAAATGTCGCACAGAGCATCAGGACTGTGTAATGTCGCATGCAGCATCGGGACTGTGTAAATGTCGCACAGAGCGCTGGGACTGTGTAATGTCGCATGCAGCATCAGGACTGTGTAAATGTTGCACAGAGCATCAGGACTGTGTAAATGTCGCATGCAGCATCGGGACTGTGTAAATATCACACAGAGCGCCGGGACTGTGTAAATGTCACACAGAGCGTCACGACTGTGTAAATGTCACATGCAGTGTCAGGACTGTGGAAATGTCACACAGAGCACCAGGACTGTGTAAATGTCACACAGAGCATCAGGGCAGTGTAAATGTCGCCCAGAGCATTAGAACTGTGTAAATGTCGCACAGGACGCCGGGACTGTGTAAATGTCGCACACAGCATCGGGACTGTGCGAATATCGCACACAGTGTCGGGACTGTGTAAATGTCACATGCAGTGTCGGGACTGTCCATATGTCGCACAGAGCATCAGGAGTGTGTAAATGTCACACAGAGCATCAGGACTGTGTAATGTCGCATGCAGCATCAGGACTGTGTAAATGTCGCACAGAACAGCAGGACTGTGTAAATGTCACACAGAGCATCAGGACTGTGTAAATGTCGCATGCAGCATCGGGATTGTGTAAATATCGCACAGAGCGCCGGGACTGTGTAAATGTCACACAGAGCAGCAGGACTGTTTAAATGTCACATGCAGTGTTGGGACTGTGTAAATGTCACACAGAGCGTCACGACTGTGTAAATGTCACATGCAGTGTCAGGACTGTGGAAATGTCACACAGAGCACCAGGACTGTGTACATGTCACACAGAGCATCAGGGCAGTGTAAATGTCGCCCAGAGCATTAGAACTGTGTAAATGTCGCACAGGACGCCGGGACTGTGTAAATGTCGCACACAGCATCGGGACTGTGCAAATATCGCACACAGTGTCGGGACTGTGTAGATATCACATGCAGCGTTGGGACTGTGTAAATGTCACACAGAGCGTCGGGACTGTGTGAATGTTGCACAGAGTGCCGGGACTGTGTAAATGTTGCACAGAGCATTGGGACTTTGTAAATGTTGCACAGGGCATCGGGACTGTGTAAATGTTGCATGCAGTGATGGGACTGTGTGAATGTCACACAGAGCACCTGGATTATGTAAATGTCGCACAGAGCGTCGGGACTGTGTAAATGTCACATGCAGCGTTGGCACTGTGTAAATGTTGCACAGAGCATCGGGACTGTGTAAATGTTGCACAGAGCATCGGGACTGTGTAAATGTTGCATGCAGTGATGGGACTGTGTGAATGTCACACAGAGCACCTGGATTATGTAAATCTCACACAGAGCATCAGGACTGTGTAAATGTCGCACAGAGCATCAGGACTGTGCAAACGTTGCACAGAGCGTCGGGACTGTGTAAATGCCACACACAGTGTCGGGATTGTGTAAATGTCACACAGAGCGTTGGAACTGTGCAAATGTCACACAGAGTGTCGGGGCTGTGTAAATGTCGCACAGAGCATCAGGACTGTGCGAATGTCACACAGAGCATCAGGACTCTGTAAACGTCACACAGAGCGCCGGGACTGTGTAAATGTCACACAGAGCATCAGGCCTGTGTAAATGTCACATGCAGTGTCGGGACTGTGTAAGTGTTGCACGGAACATCAGGACTGTGTAAGTGTCACATGCAGTGTCGGGACTGTACATATGTCACACAGAGCATTGGGACTGTGTAAATGTCACACAGAATGTCAGGATTGTGTAAATGTCGCATGGAACGTCAGGACTGTGCAAATGACACACAGAGCATTGGGACTGTGTAAATGGCACACAGAACATCAGGACTGTGTACGTGTCACATGGAACATCGGGACTGTGTAAATGTCACACAGAGCACCAGGACTGTGTAAATGTCACACAGAGCATCAGGGCAGTGTAAATGTCGCCCAGAGCATTAGAACTGTGTAAATGTCGCACAGGACGCCGGGACTGTGTAAATGTCGCACACAGCATCGGGACTGTGCGAATATCGCACACAGTGTCGGGACTGTGTAAATGTCACATGCAGTGTCGGGACTGTCCATATGTCGCACAGAACAGCAGGACTGTGTAAATGTCGCACAGAGCATCAGGACTGTGTAAATGTCGCATGCAGCATCGGGATTGTGTAAATATCGCACAGAGCGCCGGGACTGTGTAAATGTCACACAGAGCAGCAGGACTGTTTAAATGTCACATGCAGTGTTGGGACTGTGTAAATGTCACACAGAGCGTCACGACTGTGTAAATGTCACATGCAGTGTCAGGACTGTGGAAATGTCACACAGAGCACCAGGACTGTGTACATGTCACACAGAGCATCAGGGCAGTGTAAATGTCGCCCAGAGCATTAGAACTGTGTAAATGTCGCACAGGACGCCGGGACTGTGTAAATGTCGCACACAGCATCGGGACTGTGCAAATATCGCACACAGTGTCGGGACTGTGTAGATATCACATGCAGCGTTGGGACTGTGTAAATGTCACACAGAGCGTCGGGACTGTGTGAATGTTGCACAGAGCGCCGGGACTGTGTAAATGTTGCACAGAGCATTGGGACTTTGTAAATGTTGCACAGGGCATCGGGACTGTGTAAATGTTGCATGCAGTGATGGGACTGTGTGAATGTCACACAGAGCACCTGGATTATGTAAATGTCGCACAGAGCGTCGGGACTGTGTAAATGTCACATGCAGCGTTGGCACTGTGTAAATGTTGCACAGAGCATCGGGACTGTGTAAATGTTGCACAGAGCATCGGGACTGTGTAAATGTTGCATGCAGTGATGGGACTGTGTGAATGTCACACAGAGCACCTGGATTATGTAAATCTCACACAGAGCATCAGGACTGTGTAAATGTCGCACAGAGCATCAGGACTGTGCAAACGTTGCACAGAGCATCGGGACTGTGTAAATGCCACACACAGTGTCGGGATTGTGTAAATGTCACACAGAGCGTTGGAACTGTGCAAATGTCACACAGAGTGTCGGGGCTGTGTAAATGTCGCACAGAGCATCAGGACTGTGCGAATGTCACACAGAGCATCAGGACTCTGTAAATGTCACACAGAGCGCCGGGACTGTGTAAATGTCACACAGAGCATCAGGCCTGTGTAAATGTCACATGCAGTGTCGGGACTGTGTAAGTGTTGCACGGAACATCAGGACTGTGTAAGTGTCACATGCAGTGTCGGGACTGTACATATGTCACACAGAGCATTGGGACTGTGTAAATGTTACACAGAATGTCAGGATTGTGTAAATGTCGCATGGAACGTCAGGACTGTGCAAATGACACACAGAGCATTGGGACTGTGTAAATGGCACACAGAACATCAGGACTGTGTACGTGTCACATGGAACATCGGGACTGTGTAAATGTCACACAGAGCATCAGGACTGTGTAAAGTCACATGCAGTATCGAGATTGTCCATATGTCGCACAGAGCATCAGGACTGTGTAAATGTCACATGCAGTGTCGGGACTGTCCATATGTCACACAGAACATCAGGACTGTGTAAATGTCGCACAAAGCACCAGGACTGTGTAAATGTCGCACAGAGCATCAGGACTGCGTAAATGTCGCACAGAGCATCAGGACTGTGTAAATGTCTCACAGAGCATCAGGACTGTGTAAATGTCGCACAGAGCATCAGGACTGTGTAAATTTCACATGCAGCATCAGGACTGTGTAAATGTTGCACAGAGCATCAGGACTGTGTAAATGTCGCACAGAGCATCAGGACTGTGCAATGTCGCTCAGAGCATCAGGACTGTGTAAATGTCTCACAGAGCATCAGGACTGTGTAAATGTCGCACAGAGCATCAGGACTGTGTATATTTCACATGCAGTGTCAGGACTGTGGAAATGTCACACAGAGCACCAGGACTGTGTAAATGTCACACAGAGCATCAGGGCAGTGTAAATGTCGCCCAGAGCATTAGAACTGTGTAAATGTCGCACAGGACGCCGGGACTGTGTAAATGTCGCACACAGCATCGGGACTGTGCAAATATCGCACACAGTGTCGGGACTGTGTAGATATCACATGCAGCGTTGGGACTGTGTAAATGTCACACAGAGCGTCGGGACTGTGTGAATGTTGCACAGAGCGCCGGGACTGTGTAAATGTTGCACAGAGCATTGGGACTTTGTAAATGTTGCACAGGGCATCGGGACTGTGTAAATGTTGCATGCAGTGATGGGACTGTGTGAATGTCACACAGAGCACCTGGATTATGTAAATGTTGCACAGAGCGTCGGGACTGTGTAAATGTCACATGCAGCGTTGGCACTGTGTAAATGTTGCACAGAGCATCGGGACTGTGTAAATGTTGCACAGAGCATCGGGACTGTGTAAATGTTGCATGCAGTGATGGGACTGTGTGAATGTCACACAGAGCACCTGGATTATGTAAATCTCACACAGAGCATCAGGACTGTGTAAATGTCGCACAGAGCATCAGGACTGTGCAAACGTTGCACAGAGCGTCGGGACTGTGTAAATGCCACACACAGTGTCGGGATTGTGTAAATGCCACACAGAGCGTTGGAACTGTGCAAATGTCACACAGAGTGTCGGGGCTGTGTAAATGTCGCACAGAGCATCAGGACTGTGCGAATGTCACACAGAGCATCAGGACTCTGTAAATGTCACACAGAGCGCCGGGACTGTGTAAATGTCACACAGAGCATCAGGCCTGTGTAAATGTCACATGCAGTGTCGGGACTGTGTAAGTGTTGCACGGAACATCAGGACTGTGTAAGTGTCACATGCAGTGTCGGGACTGTACATATGTCACACAGAGCATTGGGACTGTGTAAATGTCACACAGAATGTCAGGATTGTGTAAATGTCGCATGGAACGTCAGGACTGTGCAAATGACACACAGAGCATTGGGACTGTGTAAATGGCACACAGAACATCAGGACTGTGTACGTGTCACATGGAACATCGGGACTGTGTAAATGTCACACAGAGCATCAGGACTGTGTAAAGTCACATGCAGTATCGAGATTGTCCATATGTCGCACAGAGCATCAGGACTGTGTAAATGTCACACAGAGCATCAGGCCTGTGTAAATGTCACATGCAGTGTCGGGACTGTGTAAGTGTTGCACGGAACATCAGGACTGTGTAAGTGTCACATGCAGTGTCGGGACTGTACATATGTCACACAGAGCATTGGGACTGTGTAAATGTTACACAGAATGTCAGGATTGTGTAAATGTCGCATGGAACGTCAGGACTGTGCAAATGACACACAGAGCATTGGGACTGTGTAAATGGCACACAGAACATCAGGACTGTGTACGTGTCACATGGAACATCGGGACTGTGTAAATGTCACACAGAGCATCAGGACTGTGTAAAGTCACATGCAGTATCGAGATTGTCCATATGTCGCACAGAGCATCAGGACTGTGTAAATGTCACATGCAGTGTCGGGACTGTCCATATGTCACACAGAACATCAGGACTGTGTAAATGTCGCACAAAGCACCAGGACTGTGTAAATGTCGCACAGAGCATCAGGACTGCGTAAATGTCGCACAGAGCATCAGGACTGTGTAAATGTCTCACAGAGCATCAGGACTGTGTAAATGTCGCACAGAGCATCAGGACTGTGTAAATTTCACATGCAGCATCAGGACTGTGTAAATGTTGCACAGAGCATCAGGACTGTGTAAATGTCGCACAGAGCATCAGGACTGTGCAATGTCGCTCAGAGCATCAGGACTGTGTAAATGTCTCACAGAGCATCAGGACTGTGTAAATGTCGCACAGAGCATCAGGACTGTGTATATTTCACATGCAGTGTCAGGACTGTGGAAATGTCACACAGAGCACCAGGACTGTGTAAATGTCACACAGAGCATCAGGGCAGTGTAAATGTCGCCCAGAGCATTAGAACTGTGTAAATGTCGCACAGGACGCCGGGACTGTGTAAATGTCGCACACAGCATCGGGACTGTGCAAATATCGCACACAGTGTCGGGACTGTGTAGATATCACATGCAGCGTTGGGACTGTGTAAATGTCACACAGAGCGTCGGGACTGTGTGAATGTTGCACAGAGCGCCGGGACTGTGTAAATGTTGCACAGAGCATTGGGACTTTGTAAATGTTGCACAGGGCATCGGGACTGTGTAAATGTTGCATGCAGTGATGGGACTGTGTGAATGTCACACAGAGCACCTGGATTATGTAAATGTTGCACAGAGCGTCGGGACTGTGTAAATGTCACATGCAGCGTTGGCACTGTGTAAATGTTGCACAGAGCATCGGGACTGTGTAAATGTTGCACAGAGCATCGGGACTGTGTAAATGTTGCATGCAGTGATGGGACTGTGTGAATGTCACACAGAGCACCTGGATTATGTAAATCTCACACAGAGCATCAGGACTGTGTAAATGTCGCACAGAGCATCAGGACTGTGCAAACGTTGCACAGAGCGTCGGGACTGTGTAAATGCCACACACAGTGTCGGGATTGTGTAAATGCCACACAGAGCGTTGGAACTGTGCAAATGTCACACAGAGTGTCGGGGCTGTGTAAATGTCGCACAGAGCATCAGGACTGTGCGAATGTCACACAGAGCATCAGGACTCTGTAAATGTCACACAGAGCGCCGGGACTGTGTAAATGTCACACAGAGCATCAGGCCTGTGTAAATGTCACATGCAGTGTCGGGACTGTGTAAGTGTTGCACGGAACATCAGGACTGTGTAAGTGTCACATGCAGTGTCGGGACTGTACATATGTCACACAGAGCATTGGGACTGTGTAAATGTCACACAGAATGTCAGGATTGTGTAAATGTCGCATGGAACGTCAGGACTGTGCAAATGACACACAGAGCATTGGGACTGTGTAAATGGCACACAGAACATCAGGACTGTGTACGTGTCACATGGAACATCGGGACTGTGTAAATGTCACACAGAGCATCAGGACTGTGTAAAGTCACATGCAGTATCGAGATTGTCCATATGTCGCACAGAGCATCAGGACTGTGTAAATGTCACATGCAGTGTCGGGACTGTCCATATGTCACACAGAGCATCAGGACTGTGTAAATGTCGCACAGAGCACCAGGACTGTGTAAATGTCGCACAGAGCATCAGGACTGTGTAAATGTCGCACAGAGCATCAGGACTGTGTAAATGTCTCACAGAGCATCAGGACTGTGTAAATGTCGCACAGAGCATCAGGACTGTGTAAATTTCACATGCAGCATCAGGACTGTGTAAATGTTGCACAGAGCATCAGGACAGTGTAAATGTCGCACAGAGCATCAGGACTGTGCAATGTCGCTCAGAGCATCAGGACTGTGTAAATGTCGCACAGAGCTTCAGGACTGTGTAAATGTCGCACAGAGCATCAGGACTGTTTAAATGTCACATGCAGTGTTGGGACTGTGTAAATGTCACTCAGAGCGCCAGGACTGTGTAAATGTCACATGCAGTGTCGGGACTGTGAAAATGTCGTACAGAGCATCAGGACTGTGTAAATGTCACACAGAGCATCAGGACTGTGAAAATGTCACATTCAGCATCAGGGCTGTGTAAATGTCACACAGAGCATCAGGACTGTGTAAATGTCGCCCAGAGCATTGGAACTGTGTAAATGTCGCACAGGGCGCCGGGACTGTGTAAATGTCGCACAGAGCATCAGGACTGTGTAAATGTCACACAGAGCAGCAGGACTGTTTAAATGTCACATGCAGTGTCGGGACTGTGTAAATGTCGCACAGAGCGTCGGGACTGTGTAAATGTCACACAGAGAATCAGGACTGTGTAAATGTCACACAGAGCATCAGGACTGTGTAAATGTCACACAGAGAATCAGGACTGTGTAAATGTCACACAGAGCATCAGGACTGTGTAAATGTCACACAGAGCATCAGGACTGTGTAAATGTCACACAGAGCAGCAGGACTGTTTAAATGTCACATGCAGTGTCGGGACTGTGTAAATGTCGCACAGAGCGTCGGGACTGTGTAAATGTCACACAGAGAATCAGGACTGTGTAAATGTCCCATGCAGTGTCGGGACTGTGTCAATGTCGCACAGAGCGTCACAACTGCGTAAATGTCACATGCAGTGGCGGCACTATGCAAATGTCGCACAGAGCGTCAGGACTGAGTCACTGACACACAGAGCATCAGGACTGTTTAAATGTCACATGCAGTGTTGGGACTGTGGAAATGTCACTCAGTGCGTCAGGACTGTGTAAATATCACATGCAGTGTCGGGACAGTGTAAATGTCACACAGAGCACCAGGACTGTGTAAATGTCACACAGAGCATCAGGGCAGTGTAAATGTCGCCCAGAGCATTGGAACTGTGTAAATGTCGCACAGGACGCCGGGACTGTGTGAATGTTGCACAGAGCACCGGGACTGTGTAAATGTTGCACAGAGCATCGGGACTGTGTAAATGTTGCATGCAGTGATGGGACTGTGTGAATGTCACACAGAGCCCCTGGATTATGTAAATGTCACACAGAGCGTCGGGACTGTGTAAATGTCACATGTAGTGTTGGGACTGTGTAAATGTCGCACAGATAATCAGGACTGTGTAAAAGTTGCACAGAGCATCGGGACTGTGTGAATGTCACACAGAGCACCTGGATTATGTAAATGTCACACATAGCGTCGGGATTGTGTAAACGTCACACAGATCATCGGGAATGTGTAAATGTTGCATGCAGCATCAAGACTGTGTAAATGTCACACAGAGCGTCGGAACTGTGTAAATGTTGCACAGAGCATCGGGACTGTGTAAATGTTGCACAGAGCATCGGGACTGTGTAAATGTCGCATGCAGTGACGGGACTGTGTGAATGTCACACAGAGCACCTGGATTATGTAAATGTCACACAGAGCATCAGGACTGGGTAAATGTCGCACCGAGCATCGGGACTGTGTAAATGTTGCACAGAGCATCGGGACTGTGTAAATGTTGCATGCAGTGATGGGACTGTGTGAATGTCACACAGAGCACCTGGATTATGTAAATCTCACAAAGAGCATCAGGACTGTGTAAATGTCGCACAGAGCATCAAGACTGTGCAAACGTTGCACAGAGCATCGGGACTGTGCAAACGTTGCACAGAGCGTCGGGACTGTGTAAATGCCACACACAGTGTCGGGATTGTGTAAATGTCACACAGAGCGTTGGAACTGTGCAAATGTCACACAGAGTGTCGGGGCTGTGTAAATGTCGCACAGAGCATCACGGCTGTGTGAATGTCACACAGAGCATCAGGACTCTGTAAATGTCACACAGAGCGCCGGGACTGTGTAAATGTCACACAGAGCATCAGGCCTGTGTAAATGTCACATGCAGTGTCGGGACTGTGTAAGTGTTGCACGGAGCATCAGGACTATGTAAGTGTCACATGCAGTGTCGGGACTGTACATATGTCACACAGAGCATTGGGACTGTGTAAATGTCACACAGAATGTCAGGATTGTGTAAATGTCGCATGGAACGTCAGGACTGTGCAAATGACACACAGAGCATTGGGACTGTGTAAATGGCACACAGAACATCAGGACTGTGTACGTGTCACATGGAACATCGGGACGGTGTAAATGTCACACAGAGCATCAGGACTGTGTAAAGTCACATGCAGTATCGAGATTGTCCATATGTCGCACAGAGCATCAGGACTGTGTAAATGTCACAGGCAGTGTCGGGACTGTCCAAATGTCACACAGAGCATCAGGACTTTGTAAATGTCGCACAGAGCACCAGGACTGTGTAAATGTCGCACAGAGCACCAGGACTGTATAAATGTCGCACAGAGCATCAGGACTGTGTAAATGTCGCACAGAGCATCAGGACTGTGTAAATGTCTCACAGAGCATCAGGACTGTGTAAATGTCGCACAGAGCATCAGGACTGTGTAAATGTCTCACAGAGCATCAGGACTGTGTAAATGTCGCACAGAGCATCAGGACTGTGTAAATTTCACATGCAGCATCAGGACTGTGTAAATGTCGCACAGAGCATCAGGACTGTGTAAATGTCGTACAGAGCATCAGGACTGTGCAATGTCGCACAGAGCATCAGGACTGTGTAAATGTCGCACAGAGCTTCAGGACTGTGTAAATGTCGCACAGAGCATCAGGACTGTTTAAATGTCACATGCAGTGTTGGGACTGTGTAAATGTCGTACAGAGCATCTGGACTGTGTAAATGTCACACAGAGCATCAGGACTGTGAAAATGTCACATTCAGCATCAGGACTGTGTAAATGTTGCCCAGAGCATTGGAACTGTGTAAATGTCGCACAGGGCGCCGGGACTGTGTAAATGTCGCACAGAGCATTGGGGCTGTGTAAATGTCGCACAGAGCATCAGGACTCTGTAAATGTCACATAGAGCATCAGGACTGTGTAAATTTCACATGCAGTGTCGGGACTGCGTAAATGTCACACAGAGCATCAGGACTGTGGAAATGTCACATGCAGTGTCGTGACTGTCCATATGTCGCACAGAGCATCAGGACTGTGTAAATGTCGCACAGAGCATCAGGACTGTGTAAATGTCACACAGAGCATCAGGACTGTGTAAATGTCACACAGAGCAGCAGGACTGTTTAAATGTCACATGCAGTGTCGGGACTGTGTAAATGTCGCACAGAGCATCGGGACTGTGTAAATGTCACACAGAGCATCAGGACTGTGTAAATGTCACATTCAGCATCAGGACTGTGTAAATGTCCCATGCAGTGTCGGGACTGTGTCAATGTCGCACAGAGCGTCACAACTGCGTAAATGTCACATGCAGTGGCCGCACAATGCAAATGTCGCACAGAGCGTCAGGACTGCGTCACTGACACACAGAGCATCAGGACTGTTTAAATGTCACATGCAGTGTTGGGACTGTGTAAATGTCACTCAGTGCGTCAGGACTGTGTAAATGTCACATGCAGTGTCGGGACTGTGTAAATGTCACACAGAGCACCAGGACTGTGTAAATGTCACACAGAGCATCAGGGCAGTGTAAATGTCGCCCAGAGCATTGGAACTGTGTAAATGTCGCACAGGACGCCGGGACTGTGTGAATGTTGCACAGAGCACCGGGACTGTGTAAATGTCACACAGAGCATCAGGACTGTGTAAATGTCACACAGAGCAGCAGGACTGTTTAAATGTCACATGCAGTGTCGGGACTGTGTAAATGTCGCACAGAGCGTCGGGACTGTGTAAATGTCACACAGAGAATCAGGACTGTGTAAATGTCCCATGCAGTGTCGGGACTGTGTCAATGTCGCACAGAGCGTCACAACTGCGTAAATGTCACATGCAGTGGCGGCACTATGCAAATGTCGCACAGAGCGTCAGGACTGAGTCACTGACACACAGAGCATCAGGACTGTTTAAATGTCACATGCAGTGTTGGGACTGTGGAAATGTCACTCAGTGCGTCAGGACTGTGTAAATATCACATGCAGTGTCGGGACAGTGTAAATGTCACACAGAGCACCAGGACTGTGTAAATGTCACACAGAGCATCAGGGCAGTGTAAATGTCGCCCAGAGCATTGGAACTGTGTAAATGTCGCACAGGACGCCGGGACTGTGTGAATGTTGCACAGAGCACCGGGACTGTGTAAATGTTGCACAGAGCATCGGGACTGTGTAAATGTTGCATGCAGTGATGGGACTGTGTGAATGTCACACAGAGCCCCTGGATTATGTAAATGTCACACAGAGCGTCGGGACTGTGTAAATGTCACATGTAGTGTTGGGACTGTGTAAATGTCGCACAGATAATCAGGACTGTGTAAAAGTTGCACAGAGCATCGGGACTGTGTGAATGTCACACAGAGCACCTGGATTATGTAAATGTCACACATAGCGTCGGGATTGTGTAAACGTCACACAGATCATCGGGAATGTGTAAATGTTGCATGCAGCATCAAGACTGTGTAAATGTCACACAGAGCGTCGGAACTGTGTAAATGTTGCACAGAGCATCGGGACTGTGTAAATGTTGCACAGAGCATCGGGACTGTGTAAATGTCGCATGCAGTGACGGGACTGTGTGAATGTCACACAGAGCACCTGGATTATGTAAATGTCACACAGAGCATCAGGACTGGGTAAATGTCGCACCGAGCATCGGGACTGTGTAAATGTTGCACAGAGCATCGGGACTGTGTAAATGTTGCATGCAGTGATGGGACTGTGTGAATGTCACACAGAGCACCTGGATTATGTAAATCTCACAAAGAGCATCAGGACTGTGTAAATGTCGCACAGAGCATCAGGACTGTGCAAACGTTGCACAGAGCATCGGGACTGTGCAAACGTTGCACAGAGCGTCGGGACTGTGTAAATGCCACACACAGTGTCGGGATTGTGTAAATGTCACACAGAGCGTTGGAACTGTGCAAATGTCACACAGAGTGTCGGGGCTGTGTAAATGTCGCACAGAGCATCACGGCTGTGTGAATGTCACACAGAGCATCAGGACTCTGTAAATGTCACACAGAGCGCCGGGACTGTGTAAATGTCACACAGAGCATCAGGCCTGTGTAAATGTCACATGCAGTGTCGGGACTGTGTAAGTGTTGCACGGAGCATCAGGACTATGTAAGTGTCACATGCAGTGTCGGGACTGTACATATGTCACACAGAGCATTGGGACTGTGTAAATGTCACACAGAATGTCAGGATTGTGTAAATGTCGCATGGAACGTCAGGACTGTGCAAATGACACACAGAGCATTGGGACTGTGTAAATGGCACACAGAACATCAGGACTGTGTACGTGTCACATGGAACATCGGGACGGTGTAAATGTCACACAGAGCATCAGGACTGTGTAAAGTCACATGCAGTATCGAGATTGTCCATATGTCGCACAGAGCATCAGGACTGTGTAAATGTCACAGGCAGTGTCGGGACTGTCCAAATGTCACACAGAGCATCAGGACTTTGTAAATGTCGCACAGAGCACCAGGACTGTGTAAATGTCGCACAGAGCACCAGGACTGTATAAATGTCGCACAGAGCATCAGGACTGTGTAAATGTCGCATGCAGCATCGGGACTGTGTAAATGTCACACAGAGCATCAGGACTGTGTAAATGTCACATGCAGTGTCGTGACTGTCCATATGTCGCACAGAGCATCAGGATTGTGTAAATGTCGCACAGAGCATCAGGACTGTGTAATGTCACATGCAGCATCAGGACTGTGTAAATGTCGCACAGAGCATCAGGACTGTGTAAATGTCACATGCAGTGTCGGGACTGTCCATATGTCACACAGAGCATCAGGACTGTGTAAATGTCGCACAGAGCACCAGGACTGTGTAAATGTCGCACAGAGCATCAGGACTGTGTAAATGTCGCACAGAGCATCAGGACTGTGTAAATGTCTCACAGAGCATCAGGACTGTGTAAATGTCGCACAGAGCATCAGGACTGTGTAAATTTCACATGCAGCATCAGGACTGTGTAAATGTTGCACAGAGCATCAGGACAGTGTAAATGTCGCACAGAGCATCAGGACTGTGCAATGTCGCTCAGAGCATCAGGACTGTGTAAATGTCGCACAGAGCTTCAGGACTGTGTAAATGTCGCACAGAGCATCAGGACTGTTTAAATGTCACATGCAGTGTTGGGACTGTGTAAATGTCACTCAGAGCGCCAGGACTGTGTAAATGTCACATGCAGTGTCGGGACTGTGAAAATGTCGTACAGAGCATCAGGACTGTGTAAATGTCACACAGAGCATCAGGACTGTGAAAATGTCACATTCAGCATCAGGGCTGTCTAAATGTCACACAGAGCATCAGGACTGTGTAAATGTCGCCCAGAGCATTGGAACTGTGTAAATGTCGCACAGGGCGCCGGGACTGTGTAAATGTCGCACAGAGCATTGGGGCTGTGCGAATGTCGCACAGAGCATCAGGACTCTGTAAATGTCACACAGAGCGTCGGGACTGTGAAAATGTCACACCGAGTATCAGGAATGTGTAAATGCCGCGCAGAGCATCAGGACTGTGTAAATGGCACATAGAGCATCAGGACTGTGTAAATTTCACATGCAGTATCGGGACTGTGTAAATGTCACACAGAGCATCAGGACTGTGTAAATGTCACATGCAGTGTCGTGACTGTCCATATGTCGCACAGAGCATCAGGACTGTGTAAATGTCGCACAGAGCATCAGGACTGTGTAAATGTCACATGCAGAGTCGGGACTGTGTAAATGTCACACAGAGCACCAGGACTGTGTAAATGTCACATGCAGTGTCGGGACTGTCCATATGTCGCACAGAGCATCAGGAGTGTGTAAATGTCACACAGAGCATCAGGACTGTGTAATGTCGCATGCAGCATCAGGACTGTGTAAATGTCGCACAGAACAGCAGGACTGTGTAAATGTCGCACAGAGCATCAGGACTGTGTAATGTCGCATGCAGCATCGGGACTGTGTAAATGTCGCACAGAGCGCTGGGACTGTGTAATGTCGCATGCAGCATCAGGACTGTGTAAATGTTGCACAGAGCATCAGGACTGTGTAAATGTCGCATGCAGCATCGGGACTGTGTAAATATCACACAGAGCGCCGGGACTGTGTAAATGTCACACAGAGCGTCACGACTGTGTAAATGTCACATGCAGTGTCAGGACTGTGGAAATGTCACACAGAGCACCAGGACTGTGTAAATGTCACACAGAGCATCAGGGCAGTGTAAATGTCGCCCAGAGCATTAGAACTGTGTAAATGTCGCACAGGACGCCGGGACTGTGTAAATGTCGCACACAGCATCGGGACTGTGCGAATATCGCACACAGTGTCGGGACTGTGTAAATGTCACATGCAGTGTCGGGACTGTCCATATGTCGCACAGAGCATCAGGAGTGTGTAAATGTCACACAGAGCATCAGGACTGTGTAATGTCGCATGCAGCATCAGGACTGTGTAAATGTCGCACAGAACAGCAGGACTGTGTAAATGTCACACAGAGCATCAGGACTGTGTAAATGTCGCATGCAGCATCGGGATTGTGTAAATATCGCACAGAGCGCCGGGACTGTGTAAATGTCACACAGAGCAGCAGGACTGTTTAAATGTCACATGCAGTGTTGGGACTGTGTAAATGTCACACAGAGCGTCACGACTGTGTAAATGTCACATGCAGTGTCAGGACTGTGGAAATGTCACACAGAGCACCAGGACTGTGTACATGTCACACAGAGCATCAGGGCAGTGTAAATGTCGCCCAGAGCATTAGAACTGTGTAAATGTCGCACAGGACGCCGGGACTGTGTAAATGTCGCACACAGCATCGGGACTGTGCAAATATCGCACACAGTGTCGGGACTGTGTAGATATCACATGCAGCGTTGGGACTGTGTAAATGTCACACAGAGCGTCGGGACTGTGTGAATGTTGCACAGAGTGCCGGGACTGTGTAAATGTTGCACAGAGCATTGGGACTTTGTAAATGTTGCACAGGGCATCGGGACTGTGTAAATGTTGCATGCAGTGATGGGACTGTGTGAATGTCACACAGAGCACCTGGATTATGTAAATGTCGCACAGAGCGTCGGGACTGTGTAAATGTCACATGCAGCGTTGGCACTGTGTAAATGTTGCACAGAGCATCGGGACTGTGTAAATGTTGCACAGAGCATCGGGACTGTGTAAATGTTGCATGCAGTGATGGGACTGTGTGAATGTCACACAGAGCACCTGGATTATGTAAATCTCACACAGAGCATCAGGACTGTGTAAATGTCGCACAGAGCAACAGGACTGTGCAAACGTTGCACAGAGCGTCGGGACTGTGTAAATGCCACACACAGTGTCGGGATTGTGTAAATGTCACACAGAGCGTTGGAACTGTGCAAATGTCACACAGAGTGTCGGGGCTGTGTAAATGTCGCACAGAGCATCAGGACTGTGCGAATGTCACACAGAGCATCAGGACTCTGTAAACGTCACACAGAGCGCCGGGACTGTGTAAATGTCACACAGAGCATCAGGCCTGTGTAAATGTCACATGCAGTGTCGGGACTGTGTAAGTGTTGCACGGAACATCAGGACTGTGTAAGTGTCACATGCAGTGTCGGGACTGTACATATGTCACACAGAGCATTGGGACTGTGTAAATGTCACACAGAATGTCAGGATTGTGTAAATGTCGCATGGAACGTCAGGACTGTGCAAATGACACACAGAGCATTGGGACTGTGTAAATGGCACACAGAACATCAGGACTGTGTACGTGTCACATGGAACATCGGGACTGTGTAAATGTCACACAGAGCACCAGGACTGTGTAAATGTCACACAGAGCATCAGGGCAGTGTAAATGTCGCCCAGAGCATTAGAACTGTGTAAATGTCGCACAGGACGCCGGGACTGTGTAAATGTCGCACACAGCATCGGGACTGTGCGAATATCGCACACAGTGTCGGGACTGTGTAAATGTCACATGCAGTGTCGGGACTGTCCATATGTCGCACAGAACAGCAGGACTGTGTAAATGTCGCACAGAGCATCAGGACTGTGTAAATGTCGCATGCAGCATCGGGATTGTGTAAATATCGCACAGAGCGCCGGGACTGTGTAAATGTCACACAGAGCAGCAGGACTGTTTAAATGTCACATGCAGTGTTGGGACTGTGTAAATGTCACACAGAGCGTCACGACTGTGTAAATGTCACATGCAGTGTCAGGACTGTGGAAATGTCACACAGAGCACCAGGACTGTGTACATGTCACACAGAGCATCAGGGCAGTGTAAATGTCGCCCAGAGCATTAGAACTGTGTAAATGTCGCACAGGACGCCGGGACTGTGTAAATGTCGCACACAGCATCGGGACTGTGCAAATATCGCACACAGTGTCGGGACTGTGTAGATATCACATGCAGCGTTGGGACTGTGTAAATGTCACACAGAGCGTCGGGACTGTGTGAATGTTGCACAGAGCGCCGGGACTGTGTAAATGTTGCACAGAGCATTGGGACTTTGTAAATGTTGCACAGGGCATCGGGACTGTGTAAATGTTGCATGCAGTGATGGGACTGTGTGAATGTCACACAGAGCACCTGGATTATGTAAATGTCGCACAGAGCGTCGGGACTGTGTAAATGTCACATGCAGCGTTGGCACTGTGTAAATGTTGCACAGAGCATCGGGACTGTGTAAATGTTGCACAGAGCATCGGGACTGTGTAAATGTTGCATGCAGTGATGGGACTGTGTGAATGTCACACAGAGCACCTGGATTATGTAAATCTCACACAGAGCATCAGGACTGTGTAAATGTCGCACAGAGCATCAGGACTGTGCAAACGTTGCACAGAGCATCGGGACTGTGTAAATGCCACACACAGTGTCGGGATTGTGTAAATGTCACACAGAGCGTTGGAACTGTGCAAATGTCACACAGAGTGTCGGGGCTGTGTAAATGTCGCACAGAGCATCAGGACTGTGCGAATGTCACACAGAGCATCAGGACTCTGTAAATGTCACACAGAGCGCCGGGACTGTGTAAATGTCACACAGAGCATCAGGCCTGTGTAAATGTCACATGCAGTGTCGGGACTGTGTAAGTGTTGCACGGAACATCAGGACTGTGTAAGTGTCACATGCAGTGTCGGGACTGTACATATGTCACACAGAGCATTGGGACTGTGTAAATGTTACACAGAATGTCAGGATTGTGTAAATGTCGCATGGAACGTCAGGACTGTGCAAATGACACACAGAGCATTGGGACTGTGTAAATGGCACACAGAACATCAGGACTGTGTACGTGTCACATGGAACATCGGGACTGTGTAAATGTCACACAGAGCATCAGGACTGTGTAAAGTCACATGCAGTATCGAGATTGTCCATATGTCGCACAGAGCATCAGGACTGTGTAAATGTCACATGCAGTGTCGGGACTGTCCATATGTCACACAGAACATCAGGACTGTGTAAATGTCGCACAAAGCACCAGGACTGTGTAAATGTCGCACAGAGCATCAGGACTGCGTAAATGTCGCACAGAGCATCAGGACTGTGTAAATGTCTCACAGAGCATCAGGACTGTGTAAATGTCGCACAGAGCATCAGGACTGTGTAAATTTCACATGCAGCATCAGGACTGTGTAAATGTTGCACAGAGCATCAGGACTGTGTAAATGTCGCACAGAGCATCAGGACTGTGCAATGTCGCTCAGAGCATCAGGACTGTGTAAATGTCTCACAGAGCATCAGGACTGTGTAAATGTCGCACAGAGCATCAGGACTGTGTATATTTCACATGCAGTGTCAGGACTGTGGAAATGTCACACAGAGCACCAGGACTGTGTAAATGTCACACAGAGCATCAGGGCAGTGTAAATGTCGCCCAGAGCATTAGAACTGTGTAAATGTCGCACAGGACGCCGGGACTGTGTAAATGTCGCACACAGCATCGGGACTGTGCAAATATCGCACACAGTGTCGGGACTGTGTAGATATCACATGCAGCGTTGGGACTGTGTAAATGTCACACAGAGCGTCGGGACTGTGTGAATGTTGCACAGAGCGCCGGGACTGTGTAAATGTTGCACAGAGCATTGGGACTTTGTAAATGTTGCACAGGGCATCGGGACTGTGTAAATGTTGCATGCAGTGATGGGACTGTGTGAATGTCACACAGAGCACCTGGATTATGTAAATGTTGCACAGAGCGTCGGGACTGTGTAAATGTCACATGCAGCGTTGGCACTGTGTAAATGTTGCACAGAGCATCGGGACTGTGTAAATGTTGCACAGAGCATCGGGACTGTGTAAATGTTGCATGCAGTGATGGGACTGTGTGAATGTCACACAGAGCACCTGGATTATGTAAATCTCACACAGAGCATCAGGACTGTGTAAATGTCGCACAGAGCATCAGGACTGTGCAAACGTTGCACAGAGCGTCGGGACTGTGTAAATGCCACACACAGTGTCGGGATTGTGTAAATGCCACACAGAGCGTTGGAACTGTGCAAATGTCACACAGAGTGTCGGGGCTGTGTAAATGTCGCACAGAGCATCAGGACTGTGCGAATGTCACACAGAGCATCAGGACTCTGTAAATGTCACACAGAGCGCCGGGACTGTGTAAATGTCACACAGAGCATCAGGCCTGTGTAAATGTCACATGCAGTGTCGGGACTGTGTAAGTGTTGCACGGAACATCAGGACTGTGTAAGTGTCACATGCAGTGTCGGGACTGTACATATGTCACACAGAGCATTGGGACTGTGTAAATGTCACACAGAATGTCAGGATTGTGTAAATGTCGCATGGAACGTCAGGACTGTGCAAATGACACACAGAGCATTGGGACTGTGTAAATGGCACACAGAACATCAGGACTGTGTACGTGTCACATGGAACATCGGGACTGTGTAAATGTCACACAGAGCATCAGGACTGTGTAAAGTCACATGCAGTATCGAGATTGTCCATATGTCGCACAGAGCATCAGGACTGTGTAAATGTCACACAGAGCATCAGGCCTGTGTAAATGTCACATGCAGTGTCGGGACTGTGTAAGTGTTGCACGGAACATCAGGACTGTGTAAGTGTCACATGCAGTGTCGGGACTGTACATATGTCACACAGAGCATTGGGACTGTGTAAATGTTACACAGAATGTCAGGATTGTGTAAATGTCGCATGGAACGTCAGGACTGTGCAAATGACACACAGAGCATTGGGACTGTGTAAATGGCACACAGAACATCAGGACTGTGTACGTGTCACATGGAACATCGGGACTGTGTAAATGTCACACAGAGCATCAGGACTGTGTAAAGTCACATGCAGTATCGAGATTGTCCATATGTCGCACAGAGCATCAGGACTGTGTAAATGTCACATGCAGTGTCGGGACTGTCCATATGTCACACAGAACATCAGGACTGTGTAAATGTCGCACAAAGCACCAGGACTGTGTAAATGTCGCACAGAGCATCAGGACTGCGTAAATGTCGCACAGAGCATCAGGACTGTGTAAATGTCTCACAGAGCATCAGGACTGTGTAAATGTCGCACAGAGCATCAGGACTGTGTAAATTTCACATGCAGCATCAGGACTGTGTAAATGTTGCACAGAGCATCAGGACTGTGTAAATGTCGCACAGAGCATCAGGACTGTGCAATGTCGCTCAGAGCATCAGGACTGTGTAAATGTCTCACAGAGCATCAGGACTGTGTAAATGTCGCACAGAGCATCAGGACTGTGTATATTTCACATGCAGTGTCAGGACTGTGGAAATGTCACACAGAGCACCAGGACTGTGTAAATGTCACACAGAGCATCAGGGCAGTGTAAATGTCGCCCAGAGCATTAGAACTGTGTAAATGTCGCACAGGACGCCGGGACTGTGTAAATGTCGCACACAGCATCGGGACTGTGCAAATATCGCACACAGTGTCGGGACTGTGTAGATATCACATGCAGCGTTGGGACTGTGTAAATGTCACACAGAGCGTCGGGACTGTGTGAATGTTGCACAGAGCGCCGGGACTGTGTAAATGTTGCACAGAGCATTGGGACTTTGTAAATGTTGCACAGGGCATCGGGACTGTGTAAATGTTGCATGCAGTGATGGGACTGTGTGAATGTCACACAGAGCACCTGGATTATGTAAATGTTGCACAGAGCGTCGGGACTGTGTAAATGTCACATGCAGCGTTGGCACTGTGTAAATGTTGCACAGAGCATCGGGACTGTGTAAATGTTGCACAGAGCATCGGGACTGTGTAAATGTTGCATGCAGTGATGGGACTGTGTGAATGTCACACAGAGCACCTGGATTATGTAAATCTCACACAGAGCATCAGGACTGTGTAAATGTCGCACAGAGCATCAGGACTGTGCAAACGTTGCACAGAGCGTCGGGACTGTGTAAATGCCACACACAGTGTCGGGATTGTGTAAATGCCACACAGAGCGTTGGAACTGTGCAAATGTCACACAGAGTGTCGGGGCTGTGTAAATGTCGCACAGAGCATCAGGACTGTGCGAATGTCACACAGAGCATCAGGACTCTGTAAATGTCACACAGAGCGCCGGGACTGTGTAAATGTCACACAGAGCATCAGGCCTGTGTAAATGTCACATGCAGTGTCGGGACTGTGTAAGTGTTGCACGGAACATCAGGACTGTGTAAGTGTCACATGCAGTGTCGGGACTGTACATATGTCACACAGAGCATTGGGACTGTGTAAATGTCACACAGAATGTCAGGATTGTGTAAATGTCGCATGGAACGTCAGGACTGTGCAAATGACACACAGAGCATTGGGACTGTGTAAATGGCACACAGAACATCAGGACTGTGTACGTGTCACATGGAACATCGGGACTGTGTAAATGTCACACAGAGCATCAGGACTGTGTAAAGTCACATGCAGTATCGAGATTGTCCATATGTCGCACAGAGCATCAGGACTGTGTAAATGTCACATGCAGTGTCGGGACTGTCCATATGTCACACAGAGCATCAGGACTGTGTAAATGTCGCACAGAGCACCAGGACTGTGTAAATGTCGCACAGAGCATCAGGACTGTGTAAATGTCGCACAGAGCATCAGGACTGTGTAAATGTCTCACAGAGCATCAGGACTGTGTAAATGTCGCACAGAGCATCAGGACTGTGTAAATTTCACATGCAGCATCAGGACTGTGTAAATGTTGCACAGAGCATCAGGACAGTGTAAATGTCGCACAGAGCATCAGGACTGTGCAATGTCGCTCAGAGCATCAGGACTGTGTAAATGTCGCACAGAGCTTCAGGACTGTGTAAATGTCGCACAGAGCATCAGGACTGTTTAAATGTCACATGCAGTGTTGGGACTGTGTAAATGTCACTCAGAGCGCCAGGACTGTGTAAATGTCACATGCAGTGTCGGGACTGTGAAAATGTCGTACAGAGCATCAGGACTGTGTAAATGTCACACAGAGCATCAGGACTGTGAAAATGTCACATTCAGCATCAGGGCTGTGTAAATGTCACACAGAGCATCAGGACTGTGTAAATGTCGCCCAGAGCATTGGAACTGTGTAAATGTCGCACAGGGCGCCGGGACTGTGTAAATGTCGCACAGAGCATCAGGACTGTGTAAATGTCACACAGAGCAGCAGGACTGTTTAAATGTCACATGCAGTGTCGGGACTGTGTAAATGTCGCACAGAGCGTCGGGACTGTGTAAATGTCACACAGAGAATCAGGACTGTGTAAATGTCACACAGAGCATCAGGACTGTGTAAATGTCACACAGAGAATCAGGACTGTGTAAATGTCACACAGAGCATCAGGACTGTGTAAATGTCACACAGAGCATCAGGACTGTGTAAATGTCACACAGAGCAGCAGGACTGTTTAAATGTCACATGCAGTGTCGGGACTGTGTAAATGTCGCACAGAGCGTCGGGACTGTGTAAATGTCACACAGAGAATCAGGACTGTGTAAATGTCCCATGCAGTGTCGGGACTGTGTCAATGTCGCACAGAGCGTCACAACTGCGTAAATGTCACATGCAGTGGCGGCACTATGCAAATGTCGCACAGAGCGTCAGGACTGAGTCACTGACACACAGAGCATCAGGACTGTTTAAATGTCACATGCAGTGTTGGGACTGTGGAAATGTCACTCAGTGCGTCAGGACTGTGTAAATATCACATGCAGTGTCGGGACAGTGTAAATGTCACACAGAGCACCAGGACTGTGTAAATGTCACACAGAGCATCAGGGCAGTGTAAATGTCGCCCAGAGCATTGGAACTGTGTAAATGTCGCACAGGACGCCGGGACTGTGTGAATGTTGCACAGAGCACCGGGACTGTGTAAATGTTGCACAGAGCATCGGGACTGTGTAAATGTTGCATGCAGTGATGGGACTGTGTGAATGTCACACAGAGCCCCTGGATTATGTAAATGTCACACAGAGCGTCGGGACTGTGTAAATGTCACATGTAGTGTTGGGACTATGTAAATGTCGCACAGATAATCAGGACTGTGTAAAAGTTGCACAGAGCATCGGGACTGTGTGAATGTCACACAGAGCACCTGGATTATGTAAATGTCACACATAGCGTCGGGATTGTGTAAACGTCACACAGATCATCGGGAATGTGTAAATGTTGCATGCAGCATCAAGACTGTGTAAATGTCACACAGAGCGTCGGAACTGTGTAAATGTTGCACAGAGCATCGGGACTGTGTAAATGTTGCACAGAGCATCGGGACTGTGTAAATGTCGCATGCAGTGACGGGACTGTGTGAATGTCACACAGAGCACCTGGATTATGTAAATGTCACACAGAGCATCAGGACTGGGTAAATGTCGCACCGAGCATCGGGACTGTGTAAATGTTGCACAGAGCATCGGGACTGTGTAAATGTTGCATGCAGTGATGGGACTGTGTGAATGTCACACAGAGCACCTGGATTATGTAAATCTCACAAAGAGCATCAGGACTGTGTAAATGTCGCACAGAGCATCAGGACTGTGCAAACGTTGCACAGAGCATCGGGACTGTGCAAACGTTGCACAGAGCGTCGGGACTGTGTAAATGCCACACACAGTGTCGGGATTGTGTAAATGTCACACAGAGCGTTGGAACTGTGCAAATGTCACACAGAGTGTCGGGGCTGTGTAAATGTCGCACAGAGCATCACGGCTGTGTGAATGTCACACAGAGCATCAGGACTCTGTAAATGTCACACAGAGCGCCGGGACTGTGTAAATGTCACACAGAGCATCAGGCCTGTGTAAATGTCACATGCAGTGTCGGGACTGTGTAAGTGTTGCACGGAGCATCAGGACTATGTAAGTGTCACATGCAGTGTCGGGACTGTACATATGTCACACAGAGCATTGGGACTGTGTAAATGTCACACAGAATGTCAGGATTGTGTAAATGTCGCATGGAACGTCAGGACTGTGCAAATGACACACAGAGCATTGGGACTGTGTAAATGGCACACAGAACATCAGGACTGTGTACGTGTCACATGGAACATCGGGACGGTGTAAATGTCACACAGAGCATCAGGACTGTGTAAAGTCACATGCAGTATCGAGATTGTCCATATGTCGCACAGAGCATCAGGACTGTGTAAATGTCACAGGCAGTGTCGGGACTGTCCAAATGTCACACAGAGCATCAGGACTTTGTAAATGTCGCACAGAGCACCAGGACTGTGTAAATGTCGCACAGAGCACCAGGACTGTATAAATGTCGCACAGAGCATCAGGACTGTGTAAATGTCGCACAGAGCATCAGGACTGTGTAAATGTCTCACAGAGCATCAGGACTGTGTAAATGTCGCACAGAGCATCAGGACTGTGTAAATGTCTCACAGAGCATCAGGACTGTGTAAATGTCGCACAGAGCATCAGGACTGTGTAAATTTCACATGCAGCATCAGGACTGTGTAAATGTCGCACAGAGCATCAGGACTGTGTAAATGTCGTACAGAGCATCAGGACTGTGCAATGTCGCACAGAGCATCAGGACTGTGTAAATGTCGCACAGAGCTTCAGGACTGTGTAAATGTCGCACAGAGCATCAGGACTGTTTAAATGTCACATGCAGTGTTGGGACTGTGTAAATGTCGTACAGAGCATCTGGACTGTGTAAATGTCACACAGAGCATCAGGACTGTGAAAATGTCACATTCAGCATCAGGACTGTGTAAATGTTGCCCAGAGCATTGGAACTGTGTAAATGTCGCACAGGGCGCCGGGACTGTGTAAATGTCGCACAGAGCATTGGGGCTGTGTAAATGTCGCACAGAGCATCAGGACTCTGTAAATGTCACATAGAGCATCAGGACTGTGTAAATTTCACATGCAGTGTCGGGACTGCGTAAATGTCACACAGAGCATCAGGACTGTGGAAATGTCACATGCAGTGTCGTGACTGTCCATATGTCGCACAGAGCATCAGGACTGTGTAAATGTCGCACAGAGCATCAGGACTGTGTAAATGTCACACAGAGCATCAGGACTGTGTAAATGTCACACAGAGCAGCAGGACTGTTTAAATGTCACATGCAGTGTCGGGACTGTGTAAATGTCGCACAGAGCATCGGGACTGTGTAAATGTCACACAGAGCATCAGGACTGTGTAAATGTCACATTCAGCATCAGGACTGTGTAAATGTCCCATGCAGTGTCGGGACTGTGTCAATGTCGCACAGAGCGTCACAACTGCGTAAATGTCACATGCAGTGGCCGCACAATGCAAATGTCGCACAGAGCGTCAGGACTGCGTCACTGACACACAGAGCATCAGGACTGTTTAAATGTCACATGCAGTGTTGGGACTGTGTAAATGTCACTCAGTGCGTCAGGACTGTGTAAATGTCACATGCAGTGTCGGGACTGTGTAAATGTCACACAGAGCACCAGGACTGTGTAAATGTCACACAGAGCATCAGGGCAGTGTAAATGTCGCCCAGAGCATTGGAACTGTGTAAATGTCGCACAGGACGCCGGGACTGTGTGAATGTTGCACAGAGCACCGGGACTGTGTAAATGTCACACAGAGCGTCGGGACTGTGTAAATGTCACATGTAGTGTTGGGACTGTGTAAATATCGCACAGAAAATCAGGACTGTGTAAAAGTTGCACAGAGCATCGGGACTGTGTGAATGTCACACAGAGCACCTGGATTATGTAAATGTCACACACAGCGTCGGGATTGTGTAAACGTCACACAGAGCATCTGGAATGTGTAAATGTCGCATGCAGCATCAAGACTGTGTAAATGTCACACAGAGCGTCGGAACTGTGTAAATGTCACACAGTCTGTCGGGGCTGTGTAAATGTGGCACAGAGCGTGGCAGCTGTGCGAATGTCACACAGAGCATCGGGACTGTGTAACTGTCACAGGGAGCATCAGGACTCTGTTAATGCCACACAGAGCGTCGGGAATGTGTAAATTTCACACAGAGTGTCAGGAATGTGTAAATGTCACACAGAGCATTGGGACTGTGTAAATGTCACACAGAATGTCAGGACTGTGTAAATGTCACACAGAATATCAGGACTGTGTAAGTGTCACACAGAACATTGGGACTGTGTAAATGTCACACAGAGCATCAGGACTGTGTAAAGTCAGATGCAGTATCGAGATTGTCCATATGTTGCACAGAGCATCAGGACTGTGTAAATTTCACATGCAGAGTCGGGACTGTGTAAATGTCACACAGAGCATCAGGACTGTGTAAATGTCACATGCAGTGTCGGGACTGTCCATATGTCGCACAGAGCATCAGGAGTGTGTAAATGTCACACAGAGCATCAGGACTGTGTAATGTCGCATGCAGCATCAGGACTGTGTAAATGTCGCACAGAACAGCAGGACTGTGTAAATGTCGCACAGAGCATCAGGACTGTGTAATGTCGCATGCAGCATCGGGACTGTGTAAATGTCGCACAGAGCGCTGGGACTGTGTAATGTCGCATGCAGCATCAGGACTGTGTAAATGTTGCACAGAGCATCAGGACTGTGTAAATGTCGCATGCAGCATCGGGACTGTGTAAATATCACACAGAGCGCCGGGACTGTGTAAATGTCACACAGAGCGTCACGACTGTGTAAATGTCACATGCAGTGTCAGGACTGTGGAAATGTCACACAGAGCACCAGGACTGTGTAAATGTCACACAGAGCATCAGGGCAGTGTAAATGTCGCCCAGAGCATTAGAACTGTGTAAATGTCGCACAGGACGCCGGGACTGTGTAAATGTCGCACACAGCATCGGGACTGTGCAAATATCGCACACAGTGTCGGGACTGTGTAGATATCACATGCAGCGTTGGGACTGTGTAAATGTCACACAGAGCGTCGGGACTGTGTGAATGTTGCACAGAGCGCCGGGACTGTGTAAATGTTGCACAGCGCATTGGGACTTTGTAAATGTTGCACAGGGCATCGGGACTGTGTAAATGTTGCATGCAGTGATGGGACTGTGTGAATGTCACACAGAGCACCTGGATTATGTAAATGTTGCACAGAGCGTCGGGACTGTGTAAATGTCACATGCAGCGTTGGCACTGTGTAAATGTTGCACAGAGCATCGGGACTGTGTAAATGTTGCACAGAGCATCGGGACTGTGTAAATGTTGCATGCAGTGATGGGACTGTGTGAATGTCACACAGAGCACCTGGATTATGTAAATCTCACACAGAGCATCAGGACTGTGTAAATGTCGCACAGAGCATCAGGACTGTGCAAACGTTGCACAGAGCGTCGGGACTGTGTAAATGCCACACACAGTGTCGGGATTGTGTAAATGTCACACAGAGCGTTGGAACTGTGCAAATGTCACACAGAGTGTCGGGGCTGTGTAAATGTCGCACAGAGCATCAGGACTGTGCGAATGTCACACAGAGCATCAGGACTCTGTAAACGTCACACAGAGCGCCGGGACTGTGTAAATGTCACACAGAGCATCAGGCCTGTGTAAATGTCACATGCAGTGTCGGGACTGTGTAAGTGTTGCACGGAACATCAGGACTGTGTAAGTGTCACATGCAGTGTCGGGACTGTACATATGTCACACAGAGCATTGGGACTGTGTAAATGTCACACAGAATGTCAGGATTGTGTAAATGTCGCATGGAACGTCAGGACTGTGCAAATGACACACAGAGCATTGGGACTGTGTAAATGGCACACAGAACATCAGGACTGTGTACGTGTCACATGGAACATCGGGACTGTGTAAATGTCACACAGAGCATCAGGACTGTGTAAAGTCACATGCAGTATCGAGATTGTCCATATGTCGCACAGAGCATCAGGACTGTGTAAATGTCACATGCAGTGTCGGGACTGTCCATATGTCACACAGAGCATCAGGACCGTGTAAATGTCGCACAGAGCACCAGGACTGTGTAAATGTCGCACAGAGCATCAGGACTGCGTAAATGTCGCACAGAGCATCAGGACTGTGTAAATGTCTCACAGAGCATCAGGACTGTGTAAATGTCGCACAGAGCATCAGGACTGTGTAAATTTCACATGCAGCATCAGGACTGTGTAAATGTTGCACAGAGCATCAGGACAGTGTAAATGTCGCACAGAGCATCAGGACTGTGCAATGTCGCTCAGAGCATCAGGACTGTGTAAATGTCGCACAGAGCTTCAGGACTGTGTAAATGTCGCACAGAGCATCAGGACTGTTTAAATGTCACATGCAGTGTTGGGACTGTGTAAATGTCACTCAGAGCGCCAGGACTGTGTAAATGTCACATGCAGTGTCGGGACTGTGAAAATGTCGTACAGAGCATCAGGACTGTGTAAATGTCACACAGAGCATCAGGACTGTGAAAATGTCACATTCAGCATCAGGGCTGTGTAAATGTCACACAGAGCATCAGGACTGTGTAAATGTCGCCCAGAGCATTGGAACTGTGTAAATGTCGCACAGGGCGCCGGGACTGTGTAAATGTCGCACAGAGCATTGGGGCTGTGCGAATGTCGCACAGAGCATCAGGACTCTGTAAATGTCACACAGAGCGTCGGGACTGTGAAAATGTCACACCGAGTATCAGGAATGTGTAAATGCCGCGCAGAGCATCAGGACTGTGTAAATGGCACATAGAGCATCAGGACTGTGTAAATTTCACATGCAGTATCGGGACTGTGTAAATGTCACACAGAGCATCAGGACTGTGTAAATGTCACATGCAGTGTCGTGACTGTCCATATGTCGCACAGAGCATCAGGACTGTGTAAATGTCGCACAGAGCATCAGGACTGTGTAAATGTCACATGCAGAGTCGGGACTGTGTAAATGTCACACAGAGCATCAGGACTGTGTAAATGTCACATGCAGTGTCGGGACTGTCCATATGTCGCACAGAGCATCAGGAGTGTGTAAATGTCACACAGAGCATCAGGACTGTGTAATGTCGCATGCAGCATCAGGACTGTGTAAATGTCGCACAGAACAGCAGGACTGTGTAAATGTCGCACAGAGCATCAGGACTGTGTAATGTCGCATGCAGCATCGGGACTGTGTAAATGTCGCACAGAGCGCTGGGACTGTGTAATGTCGCATGCAGCATCAGGACTGTGTAAATGTTGCACAGAGCATCAGGACTGTGTAAATGTCGCATGCAGCATCGGGACTGTGTAAATATCACACAGAGCGCCGGGACTGTGTAAATGTCACACAGAGCGTCACGACTGTGTAAATGTCACATGCAGTGTCAGGACTGTGGAAATGTCACACAGAGCACCAGGACTGTGTAAATGTCACACAGAGCATCAGGGCAGTGTAAATGTCGCCCAGAGCATTAGAACTGTGTAAATGTCGCACAGGACGCCGGGACTGTGTAAATGTCGCACACAGCATCGGGACTGTGCGAATATCGCACACAGTGTCGGGACTGTGTAAATGTCACATGCAGTGTCGGGACTGTCCATATGTCGCACAGAGCATCAGGAGTGTGTAAATGTCACACAGAGCATCAGGACTGTGTAATGTCGCATGCAGCATCAGGACTGTGTAAATGTCGCACAGAACAGCAGGACTGTGTAAATGTCACACAGAGCATCAGGACTGTGTAAATGTCGCATGCAGCATCGGGATTGTGTAAATATCACACAGAGCGCCGGGACTGTGTAAATGTCACACAGAGCAGCAGGACTGTTTAAATGTCACATGCAGTGTTGGGACTGTGTAAATGTCACACAGAGCGTCACGACTGTGTAAATGTCACATGCAGTGTCAGGACTGTGGAAATGTCACACAGAGCACCAGGACTGTGTACATGTCACACAGAGCATCAGGGCAGTGTAAATGTCGCCCAGAGCATTAGAACTGTGTAAATGTCGCACAGGACGCCGGGACTGTGTAAATGTCGCACACAGCATCGGGACTGTGCAAATATCGCACACAGTGTCGGGACTGTGTAGATATCACATGCAGCGTTGGGACTGTGTAAATGTCACACAGAGCGTCGGGACTGTGTGAATGTTGCACAGAGTGCCGGGACTGTGTAAATGTTGCACAGAGCATTGGGACTTTGTAAATGTTGCACAGGGCATCGGGACTGTGTAAATGTTGCATGCAGTGATGGGACTGTGTGAATGTCACACAGAGCACCTGGATTATGTAAATGTCGCACAGAGCGTCGGGACTGTGTAAATGTCACATGCAGCGTTGGCACTGTGTAAATGTTGCACAGAGCATCGGGACTGTGTAAATGTTGCACAGAGCATCGGGACTGTGTAAATGTTGCATGCAGTGATGGGACTGTGTGAATGTCACACAGAGCACCTGGATTATGTAAATCTCACACAGAGCATCAGGACTGTGTAAATGTCGCACAGAGCATCAGGACTGTGCAAACGTTGCACAGAGCGTCGGGACTGTGTAAATGCCACACACAGTGTCGGGATTGTGTAAATGTCACACAGAGCGTTGGAACTGTGCAAATGTCACACAGAGTGTCGGGGCTGTGTAAATGTCGCACAGAGCATCAGGACTGTGCGAATGTCACACAGAGCATCAGGACTCTGTAAACGTCACACAGAGCGCCGGGACTGTGTAAATGTCACACAGAGCATCAGGCCTGTGTAAATGTCACATGCAGTGTCGGGACTGTGTAAGTGTTGCACGGAACATCAGGACTGTGTAAGTGTCACATGCAGTGTCGGGACTGTACATATGTCACACAGAGCATTGGGACTGTGTAAATGTCACACAGAATGTCAGGATTGTGTAAATGTCGCATGGAACGTCAGGACTGTGCAAATGACACACAGAGCATTGGGACTGTGTAAATGGCACACAGAACATCAGGACTGTGTACGTGTCACATGGAACATCGGGACTGTGTAAATGTCACACAGAGCATCAGGACTGTGTAAAGTCACATGCAGTATCGAGATTGTCCATATGTCGCACAGAGCATCAGGACTGTGTAAATGTCACATGCAGTGTCGGGACTGTCCATATGTCACACAGAGCATCAGGACTGTGTAAATGTCGCACAGAGCACCAGGACTGTGTAAATGTCGCACAGAGCATCAGGACTGCGTAAATGTCGCACAGAGCATCAGGACTGTGTAAATGTCTCACAGAGCATCAGGACTGTGTAAATGTCGCACAGAGCATCAGGACTGTGTAAATTTCACATGCAGCATCAGGACTGTGTAAATGTTGCACAGAGCATCAGGACAGTGTAAATGTCGCACAGAGCATCAGGACTGTGCAATGTCGCTCAGAGCATCAGGACTGTGTAAATGTCGCACAGAGCTTCAGGACTGTGTAAATGTCGCACAGAGCATCAGGACTGTTTAAATGTCACATGCAGTGTTGGGACTGTGTAAATGTCACTCAGAGCGCCAGGACTGTGTAAATGTCACATGCAGTGTCGGGACTGTGAAAATGTCGTACAGAGCATCAGGACTGTGTAAATGTCACACAGAGCATCAGGACTGTGAAAATGTCACATTCAGCATCAGGGCTGTGTAAATGTCACACAGAGCATCAGGACTGTGTAAATGTCGCCCAGAGCATTGGAACTGTGTAAATGTCGCACAGGGCGCCGGGACTGTGTAAATGTCGCACAGAGCATTGGGGCTGTGCGAATGTCGCACAGAGCATCAGGACTCTGTAAATGTCACACAGAGCGTCGGGACTGTGAAAATGTCACACCGAGTATCAGGAATGTGTAAATGCCGCGCAGAGCATCAGGACTGTGTAAATGGCACATAGAGCATCAGGACTGTGTAAATTTCACATGCAGTATCGGGACTGTGTAAATGTCACACAGAGCATCAGGACTGTGTAAATGTCACATGCAGTGTCGTGACTGTCCATATGTCGCACAGAGCATCAGGACTGTGTAAATGTCGCACAGAGCATCAGGACTGTGTAAATGTCACATGCAGAGTCGGGACTGTGTAAATGTCACACAGAGCATCAGGACTGTGTAAATGTCACATGCAGTGTCGGGACTGTCCATATGTCGCACAGAGCATCAGGAGTGTGTAAATGTCACACAGAGCATCAGGACTGTGTAATGTCGCATGCAGCATCAGGACTGTGTAAATGTCGCACAGAACAGCAGGACTGTGTAAATGTCGCACAGAGCATCAGGACTGTGTAATGTCGCATGCAGCATCGGGACTGTGTAAATGTCGCACAGAGCGCTGGGACTGTGTAATGTCGCATGCAGCATCAGGACTGTGTAAATGTTGCACAGAGCATCAGGACTGTGTAAATGTCGCATGCAGCATCGGGACTGTGTAAATATCACACAGAGCGCCGGGACTGTGTAAATGTCACACAGAGCGTCACGACTGTGTAAATGTCACATGCAGTGTCAGGACTGTGGAAATGTCACACAGAGCACCAGGACTGTGTAAATGTCACACAGAGCATCAGGGCAGTGTAAATGTCGCCCAGAGCATTAGAACTGTGTAAATGTCGCACAGGACGCCGGGACTGTGTAAATGTCGCACACAGCATCGGGACTGTGCGAATATCGCACACAGTGTCGGGACTGTGTAAATGTCACATGCAGTGTCGGGACTGTCCATATGTCGCACAGAGCATCAGGAGTGTGTAAATGTCACACAGAGCATCAGGACTGTGTAATGTCGCATGCAGCATCAGGACTGTGTAAATGTCGCACAGAACAGCAGGACTGTGTAAATGTCACACAGAGCATCAGGACTGTGTAAATGTCGCATGCAGCATCGGGATTGTGTAAATATCACACAGAGCGCCGGGACTGTGTAAATGTCACACAGAGCAGCAGGACTGTTTAAATGTCACATGCAGTGTTGGGACTGTGTAAATGTCACACAGAGCGTCACGACTGTGTAAATGTCACATGCAGTGTCAGGACTGTGGAAATGTCACACAGAGCACCAGGACTGTGTACATGTCACACAGAGCATCAGGGCAGTGTAAATGTCGCCCAGAGCATTAGAACTGTGTAAATGTCGCACAGGACGCCGGGACTGTGTAAATGTCGCACACAGCATCGGGACTGTGCAAATATCGCACACAGTGTCGGGACTGTGTAGATATCACATGCAGCGTTGGGACTGTGTAAATGTCACACAGAGCGTCGGGACTGTGTGAATGTTGCACAGAGTGCCGGGACTGTGTAAATGTTGCACAGAGCATTGGGACTTTGTAAATGTTGCACAGGGCATCGGGACTGTGTAAATGTTGCATGCAGTGATGGGACTGTGTGAATGTCACACAGAGCACCTGGATTATGTAAATGTCGCACAGAGCGTCGGGACTGTGTAAATGTCACATGCAGCGTTGGCACTGTGTAAATGTTGCACAGAGCATCGGGACTGTGTAAATGTTGCACAGAGCATCGGGACTGTGTAAATGTTGCATGCAGTGATGGGACTGTGTGAATGTCACACAGAGCACCTGGATTATGTAAATCTCACACAGAGCATCAGGACTGTGTAAATGTCGCACAGAGCATCAGGACTGTGCAAACGTTGCACAGAGCGTCGGGACTGTGTAAATGCCACACACAGTGTCGGGATTGTGTAAATGTCACACAGAGCGTTGGAACTGTGCAAATGTCACACAGAGTGTCGGGGCTGTGTAAATGTCGCACAGAGCATCAGGACTGTGCGAATGTCACACAGAGCATCAGGACTCTGTAAACGTCACACAGAGCGCCGGGACTGTGTAAATGTCACACAGAGCATCAGGCCTGTGTAAATGTCACATGCAGTGTCGGGACTGTGTAAGTGTTGCACGGAACATCAGGACTGTGTAAGTGTCACATGCAGTGTCGGGACTGTACATATGTCACACAGAGCATTGGGACTGTGTAAATGTCACACAGAATGTCAGGATTGTGTAAATGTCGCATGGAACGTCAGGACTGTGCAAATGACACACAGAGCATTGGGACTGTGTAAATGGCACACAGAACATCAGGACTGTGTACGTGTCACATGGAACATCGGGACTGTGTAAATGTCACACAGAGCACCAGGACTGTGTAAATGTCACACAGAGCATCAGGGCAGTGTAAATGTCGCCCAGAGCATTAGAACTGTGTAAATGTCGCACAGGACGCCGGGACTGTGTAAATGTCGCACACAGCATCGGGACTGTGCGAATATCGCACACAGTGTCGGGACTGTGTAAATGTCACATGCAGTGTCGGGACTGTCCATATGTCGCACAGAACTGCAGGACTGTGTAAATGTCGCACAGAGCATCAGGACTGTGTAAATGTCGCATGCAGCATCGGGATTGTGTAAATATCGCACAGAGCGCCGGGACTGTGTAAATGTCACACAGAGCAGCAGGACTGTTTAAATGTCACATGCAGTGTTGGGACTGTGTAAATGTCACACAGAGCGTCAGGACTGTGTAAATGTCACATGCAGTGTCAGGACTGTGGAAATGTCACACAGAGCACCAGGACTGTGTACATGTCACACAGAGCATCAGGGCAGTGTAAATGTCGCCCAGAGCATTAGAACTGTGTAAATGTCGCACAGGACGCCGGGACTGTGTAAATGTCGCACACAGCATCGGGACTGTGCAAATATCGCACACAGTGTCGGGACTGTGTAGATATCACATGCAGCGTTGGGACTGTGTAAATGTCACACAGAGCGTCGGGACTGTGTGAATGTTGCACAGAGCGCCGGGACTGTGTAAATGTTGCACAGCGCATTGGGACTTTGTAAATGTTGCACAGGGCATCGGGACTGTGTAAATGTTGCATGCAGTGATGGGACTGTGTGAATGTCACACAGAGCACCTGGATTATGTAAATGTTGCACAGAGCGTCGGGACTGTGTAAATGTCACATGCAGCGTTGGCACTGTGTAAATGTTGCACAGAGCATCGGGACTGTGTTAATGTTGCACAGAGCATCGGGACTGTGTAAATGTTGCATGCAGTGATGGGACTGTGTGAATGTCACACAGAGCACCTGGATTATGTAAATCTCACACAGAGCATCAGGACTGTGTAAATGTCGCACAGAGCATCAGGACTGTGCAAACGTTGCACAGAGCGTCGGGACTGTGTAAATGCCACACACAGTGTCGGGATTGTGTAAATGTCACACAGAGCGTTGGAACTGTGCAAATGTCACACAGAGTGTCGGGGCTGTGTAAATGTCGCACAGAGCATCAGGACTGTGCGAATGTCACACAGAGCATCAGGACTGTGTAAATGTCACACAGAGCATCAGGCCTGTGTAAATGTCACATGCAGTGTCGGGACTGTGTAAGTGTTGCACGGAACATCAGGACTGTGTAAGTGTCACATGCAGTGTCGGGACTGTACATATGTCACACAGAGCATTGGGACTGTGTAAATGTTACACAGAATGTCAGGATTGTGTAAATGTCGCATGGAACGTCAGGACTGTGCAAATGACACACAGAGCATTGGGACTGTGTAAATGGCACACAGAACATCAGGACTGTGTACGTGTCACATGGAACATCGGGACTGTGTAAATGTCACACAGAGCATCAGGACTGTGTAAAGTCACATGCAGTATCGAGATTGTCCATATGTCGCACAGAGCATCAGGACTGTGTAAATGTCACATGCAGTGTCGGGACTGTCCATATGTCACACAGAACATCAGGACTGTGTAAATGTCGCACAAAGCACCAGGACTGTGTAAATGTCGCACAGAGCATCAGGACTGCGTAAATGTCGCACAGAGCATCAGGACTGTGTAAATGTCTCACAGAGCATCAGGACTGTGTAAATGTCGCACAGAGCATCAGGACTGTGTAAATTTCACATGCAGCATCAGGACTGTGTAAATGTTGCACAGAGCATCAGGACTGTGTAAATGTCGCACAGAGCATCAGGACTGTGCAATGTCGCTCAGAGCATCAGGACTGTGTAAATGTCTCACAGAGCATCAGGACTGTGTAAATGTCGCACAGAGCATCAGGACTGTGTATATTTCACATGCAGTGTCAGGACTGTGGAAATGTCACACAGAGCACCAGGACTGTGTAAATGTCACACAGAGCATCAGGGCAGTGTAAATGTCGCCCAGAGCATTAGAACTGTGTAAATGTCGCACAGGACGCCGGGACTGTGTAAATGTCGCACACAGCATCGGGACTGTGCAAATATCGCACACAGTGTCGGGACTGTGTAGATATCACATGCAGCGTTGGGACTGTGTAAATGTCACACAGAGCGTCGGGACTGTGTGAATGTTGCACAGAGCGCCGGGACTGTGTAAATGTTGCACAGAGCATTGGGACTTTGTAAATGTTGCACAGGGCATCGGGACTGTGTAAATGTTGCATGCAGTGATGGGACTGTGTGAATGTCACACAGAGCACCTGGATTATGTAAATGTTGCACAGAGCGTCGGGACTGTGTAAATGTCACATGCAGCGTTGGCACTGTGTAAATGTTGCACAGAGCATCGGGACTGTGTAAATGTTGCACAGAGCATCGGGACTGTGTAAATGTTGCATGCAGTGATGGGACTGTGTGAATGTCACACAGAGCACCTGGATTATGTAAATCTCACACAGAGCATCAGGACTGTGTAAATGTCGCACAGAGCATCAGGACTGTGCAAACGTTGCACAGAGCGTCGGGACTGTGTAAATGCCACACACAGTGTCGGGATTGTGTAAATGCCACACAGAGCGTTGGAACTGTGCAAATGTCACACAGAGTGTCGGGGCTGTGTAAATGTCGCACAGAGCATCAGGACTGTGCGAATGTCACACAGAGCATCAGGACTCTGTAAATGTCACACAGAGCGCCGGGACTGTGTAAATGTCACACAGAGCATCAGGCCTGTGTAAATGTCACATGCAGTGTCGGGACTGTGTAAGTGTTGCACGGAACATCAGGACTGTGTAAGTGTCACATGCAGTGACGGGACTGTACATATGTCACACAGAGCATTGGGACTGTGTAAATGTCACACAGAATGTCAGGATTGAGTAAATGTCGCATGGAACGTCAGGACTGTGCAAATGACACACAGAGCATTGGGACTGTGTAAATGGCACACAGAACATCAGGACTGTGTACGTGTCACATGGAACATCGGGACTGTGTAAATGTCACACAGAGCATCAGGACTGTGTAAAGTCACATGCAGTATCGAGATTGTCCATATGTCGCACAGAGCATCAGGACTGTGTAAATGTCACATGCAGTGTCGGGACTGTCCATATGTCACACAGAGCATCAGGACTGTGTAAATGTCGCACAGAGCACCAGGACTGTGTAAATATCGCACAGAGCATCAGGACTGTGTAAATGTCGCACAGAGCATCAGGACTGTGTAAATGTCTCACAGAGCATCAGGACTGTGTAAATGTCGCACAGAGCATCAGGACTGTGTAAATTTCACAGGCAGCATCAGGACTGTGTAAATGTTGCACAGAGCATCAGGACAGTGTAAATGTCGCACAGAGCATCAGGACTGTGCAATGTCGCTCAGAGCATCAGGACTGTGTAAATGTCGCACAGAGCTTCAGGACTGTGTAAATGTCGCACAGAGCATCAGGACTGTGTAAATGTCACACAGAGCATCAGGCCTGTGTAAATGTCACATGCAGTGTCGGGACTGTGTAAGTGTTGCACGGAACATCAGGACTGTGTAAGTGTCACATGCAGTGTCGGGACTGTACATATGTCACACAGAGCATTGGGACTGTGTAAATGTCACACAGAATGTCAGGATTGTGTAAATGTCGCATGGAACGTCAGGACTGTGCAAATGACACACAGAGCATTGGGACTGTGTAAATGGCACACAGAACATCAGGACTGTGTACGTGTCACATGGAACATCGGGACTGTGTAAATGTCACACAGAGCACCAGGACTGTGTAAATGTCACACAGAGCATCAGGGCAGTGTAAATGTCGCCCAGAGCATTAGAACTGTGTAAATGTCGCACAGGACGCCGGGACTGTGTAAATGTCGCACACAGCATCGGGACTGTGCGAATATCGCACACAGTGTCGGGACTGTGTAAATGTCACATGCAGTGTCGGGACTGTCCATATGTCGCACAGAACTGCAGGACTGTGTAAATGTCGCACAGAGCATCAGGACTGTGTAAATGTCGCATGCAGCATCGGGATTGTGTAAATATCGCACAGAGCGCCGGGACTGTGTAAATGTCACACAGAGCAGCAGGACTGTTTAAATGTCACATGCAGTGTTGGGACTGTGTAAATGTCACACAGAGCGTCAGGACTGTGTAAATGTCACATGCAGTGTCAGGACTGTGGAAATGTCACACAGAGCACCAGGACTGTGTACATGTCACACAGAGCATCAGGGCAGTGTAAATGTCGCCCAGAGCATTAGAACTGTGTAAATGTCGCACAGGACGCCGGGACTGTGTAAATGTCGCACACAGCATCGGGACTGTGCAAATATCGCACACAGTGTCGGGACTGTGTAGATATCACATGCAGCGTTGGGACTGTGTAAATGTCACACAGAGCGTCGGGACTGTGTGAATGTTGCACAGAGCGCCGGGACTGTGTAAATGTTGCACAGCGCATTGGGACTTTGTAAATGTTGCACAGGGCATCGGGACTGTGTAAATGTTGCATGCAGTGATGGGACTGTGTGAATGTCACACAGAGCACCTGGATTATGTAAATGTCGCACAGAGCGTCGGGACTGTGTAAATGTCACATGCAGCGTTGGCACTGTGTAAATGTTGCACAGAGCATCGGGACTGTGTTAATGTTGCACAGAGCATCGGGACTGTGTAAATGTTGCATGCAGTGATGGGACTGTGTGAATGTCACACAGAGCACCTGGATTATGTAAATCTCACACAGAGCATCAGGACTGTGTAAATGTCGCACAGAGCATCAGGACTGTGCAAACGTTGCACAGAGCGTCGGGACTGTGTAAATGCCACACACAGTGTCGGGATTGTGTAAATGTCACACAGAGCGTTGGAACTGTGCAAATGTCACACAGAGTGTCGGGGCTGTGTAAATGTCGCACAGAGCATCAGGACTGTGCGAATGTCACACAGAGCATCAGGACTGTGTAAATGTCACACAGAGCATCAGGCCTGTGTAAATGTCACATGCAGTGTCGGGACTGTGTAAGTGTTGCACGGAACATCAGGACTGTGTAAGTGTCACATGCAGTGTCGGGACTGTACATATGTCACACAGAGCATTGGGACTGTGTAAATGTTACACAGAATGTCAGGATTGTGTAAATGTCGCATGGAACGTCAGGACTGTGCAAATGACACACAGAGCATTGGGACTGTGTAAATGGCACACAGAACATCAGGACTGTGTACGTGTCACATGGAACATCGGGACTGTGTAAATGTCACACAGAGCATCAGGACTGTGTAAAGTCACATGCAGTATCGAGATTGTCCATATGTCGCACAGAGCATCAGGACTGTGTAAATGTCACATGCAGTGTCGGGACTGTCCATATGTCACACAGAACATCAGGACTGTGTAAATGTCGCACAAAGCACCAGGACTGTGTAAATGTCGCACAGAGCATCAGGACTGCGTAAATGTCGCACAGAGCATCAGGACTGTGTAAATGTCTCACAGAGCATCAGGACTGTGTAAATGTCGCACAGAGCATCAGGACTGTGTAAATTTCACATGCAGCATCAGGACTGTGTAAATGTTGCACAGAGCATCAGGACTGTGTAAATGTCGCACAGAGCATCAGGACTGTGCAATGTCGCTCAGAGCATCAGGACTGTGTAAATGTCTCACAGAGCATCAGGACTGTGTAAATGTCGCACAGAGCATCAGGACTGTGTATATTTCACATGCAGTGTCAGGACTGTGGAAATGTCACACAGAGCACCAGGACTGTGTAAATGTCACACAGAGCATCAGGGCAGTGTAAATGTCGCCCAGAGCATTAGAACTGTGTAAATGTCGCACAGGACGCCGGGACTGTGTAAATGTCGCACACAGCATCGGGACTGTGCAAATATCGCACACAGTGTCGGGACTGTGTAGATATCACATGCAGCGTTGGGACTGTGTAAATGTCACACAGAGCGTCGGGACTGTGTGAATGTTGCACAGAGCGCCGGGACTGTGTAAATGTTGCACAGAGCATTGGGACTTTGTAAATGTTGCACAGGGCATCGGGACTGTGTAAATGTTGCATGCAGTGATGGGACTGTGTGAATGTCACACAGAGCACCTGGATTATGTAAATGTTGCACAGAGCGTCGGGACTGTGTAAATGTCACATGCAGCGTTGGCACTGTGTAAATGTTGCACAGAGCATCGGGACTGTGTAAATGTTGCACAGAGCATCGGGACTGTGTAAATGTTGCATGCAGTGATGGGACTGTGTGAATGTCACACAGAGCACCTGGATTATGTAAATCTCACACAGAGCATCAGGACTGTGTAAATGTCGCACAGAGCATCAGGACTGTGCAAACGTTGCACAGAGCGTCGGGACTGTGTAAATGCCACACACAGTGTCGGGATTGTGTAAATGCCACACAGAGCGTTGGAACTGTGCAAATGTCACACAGAGTGTCGGGGCTGTGTAAATGTCGCACAGAGCATCAGGACTGTGCGAATGTCACACAGAGCATCAGGACTCTGTAAATGTCACACAGAGCGCCGGGACTGTGTAAATGTCACACAGAGCATCAGGCCTGTGTAAATGTCACATGCAGTGTCGGGACTGTGTAAGTGTTGCACGGAACATCAGGACTGTGTAAGTGTCACATGCAGTGACGGGACTGTACATATGTCACACAGAGCATTGGGACTGTGTAAATGTCACACAGAATGTCAGGATTGAGTAAATGTCGCATGGAACGTCAGGACTGTGCAAATGACACACAGAGCATTGGGACTGTGTAAATGGCACACAGAACATCAGGACTGTGTACGTGTCACATGGAACATCGGGACTGTGTAAATGTCACACAGAGCATCAGGACTGTGTAAAGTCACATGCAGTATCGAGATTGTCCATATGTCGCACAGAGCATCAGGACTGTGTAAATGTCACATGCAGTGTCGGGACTGTCCATATGTCACACAGAGCATCAGGACTGTGTAAATGTCGCACAGAGCACCAGGACTGTGTAAATATCGCACAGAGCATCAGGACTGTGTAAATGTCGCACAGAGCATCAGGACTGTGTAAATGTCTCACAGAGCATCAGGACTGTGTAAATGTCGCACAGAGCATCAGGACTGTGTAAATTTCACATGCAGCATCAGGACTGTGTAAATGTTGCACAGAGCATCAGGACAGTGTAAATGTCGCACAGAGCATCAGGACTGTGCAATGTCGCTCAGAGCATCAGGACTGTGTAAATGTCGCACAGAGCTTCAGGACTGTGTAAATGTCGCACAGAGCATCAGGACTGTTTAAATGTCACATGCAGTGTTGGGACTGTGTAAATGTCACTCAGAGCGCCAGGACTGTGTAAATGTCACATGCAGTGTCGGGACTGTGAAAATGTCGTACAGAGCATCAGGACTGTGTAAATGTCACACAGAGCATCAGGACTGTGAAAATGTCACATTCAGCATCAGGGCTGTGTAAATGTCACACAGAGCATCAGGACTGTGTAAATGTCGCCCAGAGCATTGGAACTGTGTAAATGTCGCACAGGGCGCCGGGACTGTGTAAATGTCGCACAGAGCATCAGGACTGTGTAAATGTCACACAGAGCAGCAGGACTGTTTAAATGTCACATGCAGTGTCGGGACTGTGTAAATGTCGCACAGAGCGTCGGGACTGTGTAAATGTCACACAGAGAATCAGGACTGTGTAAATGTCACACAGAGCATCAGGACTGTGTAAATGTCACACAGAGAATCAGGACTGTGTAAATGTCACACAGAGCATCAGGACTGTGTAAATGTCACACAGAGCATCAGGACTGTGTAAATGTCACACAGAGCAGCAGGACTGTTTAAATGTCACATGCAGTGTCGGGACTGTGTAAATGTCGCACAGAGCGTCGGGACTGTGTAAATGTCACACAGAGAATCAGGACTGTGTAAATGTCCCATGCAGTGTCGGGACTGTGTCAATGTCGCACAGAGCGTCACAACTGCGTAAATGTCACATGCAGTGGCGGCACTATGCAAATGTCGCACAGAGCGTCAGGACTGAGTCACTGACACACAGAGCATCAGGACTGTTTAAATGTCACATGCAGTGTTGGGACTGTGGAAATGTCACTCAGTGCGTCAGGACTGTGTAAATATCACATGCAGTGTCGGGACAGTGTAAATGTCACACAGAGCACCAGGACTGTGTAAATGTCACACAGAGCATCAGGGCAGTGTAAATGTCGCCCAGAGCATTGGAACTGTGTAAATGTCGCACAGGACGCCGGGACTGTGTGAATGTTGCACAGAGCACCGGGACTGTGTAAATGTTGCACAGAGCATCGGGACTGTGTAAATGTTGCATGCAGTGATGGGACTGTGTGAATGTCACACAGAGCCCCTGGATTATGTAAATGTCACACAGAGCGTCGGGACTGTGTAAATGTCACATGTAGTGTTGGGACTGTGTAAATGTCGCACAGATAATCAGGACTGTGTAAAAGTTGCACAGAGCATCGGGACTGTGTGAATGTCACACAGAGCACCTGGATTATGTAAATGTCACACATAGCGTCGGGATTGTGTAAACGTCACACAGATCATCGGGAATGTGTAAATGTTGCATGCAGCATCAAGACTGTGTAAATGTCACACAGAGCGTCGGAACTGTGTAAATGTTGCACAGAGCATCGGGACTGTGTAAATGTTGCACAGAGCATCGGGACTGTGTAAATGTCGCATGCAGTGACGGGACTGTGTGAATGTCACACAGAGCACCTGGATTATGTAAATGTCACACAGAGCATCAGGACTGGGTAAATGTCGCACCGAGCATCGGGACTGTGTAAATGTTGCACAGAGCATCGGGACTGTGTAAATGTTGCATGCAGTGATGGGACTGTGTGAATGTCACACAGAGCACCTGGATTATGTAAATCTCACAAAGAGCATCAGGACTGTGTAAATGTCGCACAGAGCATCAGGACTGTGCAAACGTTGCACAGAGCATCGGGACTGTGCAAACGTTGCACAGAGCGTCGGGACTGTGTAAATGCCACACACAGTGTCGGGATTGTGTAAATGTCACACAGAGCGTTGGAACTGTGCAAATGTCACACAGAGTGTCGGGGCTGTGTAAATGTCGCACAGAGCATCACGGCTGTGTGAATGTCACACAGAGCATCAGGACTCTGTAAATGTCACACAGAGCGCCGGGACTGTGTAAATGTCACACAGAGCATCAGGCCTGTGTAAATGTCACATGCAGTGTCGGGACTGTGTAAGTGTTGCACGGAGCATCAGGACTATGTAAGTGTCACATGCAGTGTCGGGACTGTACATATGTCACACAGAGCATTGGGACTGTGTAAATGTCACACAGAATGTCAGGATTGTGTAAATGTCGCATGGAACGTCAGGACTGTGCAAATGACACACAGAGCATTGGGACTGTGTAAATGGCACACAGAACATCAGGACTGTGTACGTGTCACATGGAACATCGGGACGGTGTAAATGTCACACAGAGCATCAGGACTGTGTAAAGTCACATGCAGTATCGAGATTGTCCATATGTCGCACAGAGCATCAGGACTGTGTAAATGTCACAGGCAGTGTCGGGACTGTCCAAATGTCACACAGAGCATCAGGACTTTGTAAATGTCGCACAGAGCACCAGGACTGTGTAAATGTCGCACAGAGCACCAGGACTGTATAAATGTCGCACAGAGCATCAGGACTGTGTAAATGTCGCACAGAGCATCAGGACTGTGTAAATGTCTCACAGAGCATCAGGACTGTGTAAATGTCGCACAGAGCATCAGGACTGTGTAAATGTCTCACAGAGCATCAGGACTGTGTAAATGTCGCACAGAGCATCAGGACTGTGTAAATTTCACATGCAGCATCAGGACTGTGTAAATGTCGCACAGAGCATCAGGACTGTGTAAATGTCGTACAGAGCATCAGGACTGTGCAATGTCGCACAGAGCATCAGGACTGTGTAAATGTCGCACAGAGCTTCAGGACTGTGTAAATGTCGCACAGAGCATCAGGACTGTTTAAATGTCACATGCAGTGTTGGGACTGTGTAAATGTCGTACAGAGCATCTGGACTGTGTAAATGTCACACAGAGCATCAGGACTGTGAAAATGTCACATTCAGCATCAGGACTGTGTAAATGTTGCCCAGAGCATTGGAACTGTGTAAATGTCGCACAGGGCGCCGGGACTGTGTAAATGTCGCACAGAGCATTGGGGCTGTGTAAATGTCGCACAGAGCATCAGGACTCTGTAAATGTCACATAGAGCATCAGGACTGTGTAAATTTCACATGCAGTGTCGGGACTGCGTAAATGTCACACAGAGCATCAGGACTGTGGAAATGTCACATGCAGTGTCGTGACTGTCCATATGTCGCACAGAGCATCAGGACTGTGTAAATGTCGCACAGAGCATCAGGACTGTGTAAATGTCACACAGAGCATCAGGACTGTGTAAATGTCACACAGAGCAGCAGGACTGTTTAAATGTCACATGCAGTGTCGGGACTGTGTAAATGTCGCACAGAGCATCGGGACTGTGTAAATGTCACACAGAGCATCAGGACTGTGTAAATGTCACATTCAGCATCAGGACTGTGTAAATGTCCCATGCAGTGTCGGGACTGTGTCAATGTCGCACAGAGCGTCACAACTGCGTAAATGTCACATGCAGTGGCCGCACAATGCAAATGTCGCACAGAGCATCAGGACTGCGTCACTGACACACAGAGCATCAGGACTGTTTAAATGTCACATGCAGTGTTGGGACTGTGTAAATGTCACTCAGTGCGTCAGGACTGTGTAAATGTCACATGCAGTGTCGGGACTGTGTAAATGTCACACAGAGCACCAGGACTGTGTAAATGTCACACAGAGCATCAGGGCAGTGTAAATGTCGCCCAGAGCATTGGAACTGTGTAAATGTCGCACAGGACGCCGGGACTGTGTGAATGTTGCACAGAGCACCGGGACTGTGTAAATGTCACACAGAGCGTCGGGACTGTGTAAATGTCACATGTAGTGTTGGGACTGTGTAAATATCGCACAGAAAATCAGGACTGTGTAAAAGTTGCACAGAGCATCGGGACTGTGTGAATGTCACACAGAGCACCTGGATTATGTAAATGTCACACACAGCGTCGGGATTGTGTAAACGTCACACAGAGCATCTGGAATGTGTAAATGTTGCATGCAGCATCAAGACTGTGTAAATGTCACACAGAGCGTCGGAACTGTGTAAATGTCACACAGTCTGTCGGGGCTGTGTAAATGTGGCACAGAGCGTGGCAGCTGTGCGAATGTCACACAGAGCATCGGGACTGTGTAACTGTCACAGGGAGCATCAGGACTCTGTTAATGCCACACAGAGCGTCGGGAATGTGTAAATTTCACACAGAGTGTCAGGAATGTGTAAATGTCACACAGAGCATTGGGACTGTGTAAATGTCACACAGAGCATCAGGACTGTGTAAAGTCAGATGCAGTATCGAGATTGTCCATATGTTGCAGAGCATCAGGACTGTGTAAATTTCACATGCAGAGTCGGGACTCTGTAAATGTCACACAGAGCATCAGGACTGTGTAAATGTCACATGCAGTGTCGGGACTGTCCATATGTCGCACAGAGCATCAGGAGTGTGTAAATGTCACACAGAGCATCAGGACTGTGTAATGTCGCATGCAGCATCAGGACTGTGTAAATGTCGCACAGAACAGCAGGACTGTGTAAATGTCGCACAGAGCATCAGGACTGTGTAATGTCGCATGCAGCATCGGGACTGTGTAAATGTCGCACAGAGCGCTGGGACTGTGTAATGTCGCATGCAGCATCAGGACTGTGTAAATGTTGCACAGAGCATCAGGACTGTGTAAATGTCGCATGCAGCATCGGGACTGTGTAAATATCACACAGAGCGCCGGGACTGTGTAAATGTCACACAGAGCGTCACGACTGTGTAAATGTCACATGCAGTGTCAGGACTGTGGAAATGTCACACAGAGCACCAGGACTGTGTAAATGTCACACAGAGCATCAGGGCAGTGTAAATGTCGCCCAGAGCATTAGAACTGTGTAAATGTCGCACAGGACGCCGGGACTGCGTAAATGTCGCACACAGCATCGGGACTGTGCGAATATCGCACACAGTGTCGGGACTGTGTAAATGTCACATGCAGTGTCGGGACTGTCCATATGTCGCACAGAGCATCAGGAGTGTGTAAATGTCACACAGAGCATCAGGACTGTGTAATGTCGCATGCAGCATCAGGACTGTGTAAATGTCGCACAGAACAGCAGGACTGTGTAAATGTCGCACAGAGCATCAGGACTGTGTAAATGTCGCATGCAGCATCGGGATTGTGTAAATATCGCACAGAGCGCCGGGACTGTGTAAATGTCACACAGAGCAGCAGGACTGTTTAAATCTCACATGCAGTGTTGGGACTGTGTAAATGTCACACAGAGCGTCACGACTGTGTAAATGTCACATGCAGTGTCAGGACTGTGGAAATGTCACACAGAGCACCAGGACTGTGTAAATGTCACACAGAGCATCAGGGCAGTGTAAATGTCGCCCAGAGCATTAGAACTGTGTAAATGTCGCACAGGACGCCGGGACTGTGTAAATGTCGCACACAGCATCGGGACTGTGCAAATATCGCACAGTGTCGGGACTGTGTAGATATCACATGCAGCGTTGGGACTGTGTAAATGTCACACAGAGCGTCGGGACTGTGTGAATGTTGCACAGAGCGCCGGGACTGTGTAAATGTTGCACAGCGCATTGGGACTTTGTAAATGTTGCACAGGGCATCGGGACTGTGTAAATGTTGCATGCAGTGATGGGACTGTGTGAATGTCACACAGAGCACCTGGATTATGTAAATGTTGCACAGAGCGTCGGGACTGTGTAAATGTCACATGCAGCGTTGGCACTGTGTAAATGTTGCACAGAGCATCGGGACTGTGTAAATGTTGCACAGAGCATCGGGACTGTGTAAATGTTGCATGCAGTGATGGGACTGTGTGAATGTCACAAAGAGCACCTGGATTATGTAAATCTCACACAGAGCATCAGGACTGTGTAAATGTCGCACAGAGCATCAGGACTGTGCAAACGTTGCACAGAGCGTCGGGACTGTGTAAATGCCACACACAGTGTCGGGATTGTGTAAATGTCACACAGAGCGTTGGAACTGTGCAAATGTCACACAGAGTGTCGGGGCTGTGTAAATGTCGCACAGAGCATCAGGACTGTGCGAATGTCACACAGAGCATCAGGACTCTGTAAACGTCACACAGAGCGCCGGGACTGTGTAAATGTCACACAGAGCATCAGGCCTGTGTAAATGTCACATGCAGTGTCGGGACTGTGTAAGTGTTGCACGGAACATCAGGACTGTGTAAGTGTCACATGCAGTGTCGGGACTGTACATATGTCACACAGAGCATTGGGACTGTGTAAATGTCACACAGAATGTCAGGATTGTGTAAATGTCGCATGGAACGTCAGGACTGTGCAAATGACACACAGAGCATTGGGACTGTGTAAATGGCACACAGAACATCAGGACTGTGTACGTGTCACATGGAACATCGGGACTGTGTAAATGTCACACAGAGCATCAGGACTGTGTAAAGTCACATGCAGTATCGAGATTGTCCATATGTCGCACAGAGCATCAGGACTGTGTAAATGTCACATGCAGTGTCGGGACTGTCCATATGTCACACAGAGCATCAGGACTGTGTAAATGTCGCACAGAGCACCAGGACTGTGTAAATGTCGCACAGAGCATCAGGACTGTGTAAATGTCGCACAGAGCATCAGGACTGTGTAAATGTCTCACAGAGCATCAGGACTGTGTAAATGTCGCACAGAGCATCAGGACTGTGTAAATTTCACATGCAGCATCAGGACTGTGTAAATGTTGCACAGAGCATCAGGACAGTGTAAATGTCGCACAGAGCATCAGGACTGTGCAATGTCGCTCAGAGCATCAGGACTGTGTAAATGTCGCACAGAGCTTCAGGACTGTGTAAATGTCGCACAGAGCATCAGGACTGTTTAAATGTCACATGCAGTGTTGGGACTGTGTAAATGTCACTCAGAGCGCCAGGACTGTGTAAATGTCACATGCAGTGTCGGGACTGTGAAAATGTCGTACAGAGCATCAGGACTGTGTAAATGTCACACAGAGCATCAGGACTGTGAAAATGTCACATTCAGCATCAGGGCTGTGTAAATGTCACACAGAGCATCAGGACTGTGTAAATGTCGCCCAGAGCATTGGAACTGTGTAAATGTCGCACAGGGCGCCGGGACTGTGTAAATGTCGCACAGAGCATTGGGGCTGTGCGAATGTCGCACAGAGCATCAGGACTCTGTAAATGTCACACAGAGCGTCGGGACTGTGAAAATGTCACACCGAGTATCAGGAATGTGTAAATGCCGCGCAGAGCATCAGGACTGTGTAAATGGCACATAGAGCATCAGGACTGTGTAAATTTCACATGCAGTATCGGGACTGTGTAAATGTCACACAGAGCATCAGGACTGTGTAAATGTCACATGCAGTGTCGTGACTGTCCATATGTCGCACAGAGCATCAGGATTGTGTAAATGTCGCACAGAGCATCAGGACTGTGTAATGTCACATGCAGCATCAGGACTGTGTAAATGTCGCACAGAACAGCAGGACTGTGTAAATGTCGCACAGAGCATCAGGACTGTGTAAATGTCGCATGCAGCATCGGGACTGTGTAAATGTCACACAGAGCATCAGGACTGTGTAAATGTCACATGCAGTGTCGTGACTGTCCATATGTCGCACAGAGCATCAGGATTGTGTAAATGTCGCACAGAGCATCAGGACTGTGTAATGTCACATGCAGCATCAGGACTGTGTAAATGTCGCACAGAGCATCAGGACTGTGTAAATGTCACACAGAGCATCAGGACTGTGTAAATGTCACACAGAGCAGCAGGACTGTTTAAATGTCACATGCAGTGTCGGGACTGTGTAAATGTCGCACAGAGCGTCGGGACTGTGTAAATGTCACACAGAGCGTCACGACTGTGTAAATGTCCCATGCAGTGTCGGGACTGTGTCAATGTCGCACAGAGCGTCACAACTGCGTAAATGTCACATGCAGTGGCGGCACTATGCAAATGTCGCACAGAGCGTCAGGACTGAGTCACTGACACACAGAGCATCAGGACTGTTTAAATGTCACATGCAGTGTTGGGACTGTGTAAATGTCACTCAGTGCGTCAGGACTGTGTAAATGTCACATGCAGTGTCGGGACTGTGTAAATGTCACACAGAGCACCAGGACTGTGTAAATGTCACACAGAGCATCAGGGCAGTGTAAATGTCGCCCAGAGCATTGGAACTGTGTAAATGTCGCACAGGACGCCGGGACTGTGTGAATGTTGCACAGAGCACCGGGACTGTGTAAATGTTGCACAGAGCATCGGGACTGTGTAAATGTTGCATGCAGTGATGGGACTGTGTGAATGTCACACAGAGCCCCTGGATTATGTAAATGTCACACAGAGCGTCGGGACTGTGTAAATGTCACATGTAGTGTTGGGACTGTGTAAATGTCGCACAGATAATCAGGACTGTGTAAAAGTTGCACAGAGCATCGGGACTGTGTGAATGTCACACAGAGCACCTGGATTATGCAAATGTCACACATAGCGTCGGGATTGTGTAAACGTCACACAGAGCATCTGGAATGTGTAAATGTCGCATGCAGCATCAAGACTGTGTAAATGTCACACAGAGCGTCGGAACTGTGTAAATGTCACACACAGCATCGGGATTGTGTAAACGTCACACAGAGCATCTGGAATGTGTAAATGTCGCATGCAGCATCAAGACTGTGTAAATGTCACACAGAGCGTCGGAACTGTGTAAATGTCGCACAGTCTGCCGGGGCTGTGTAAATGTGGCACAGAGCATGGCAGCTGTGCGAATGTCACACAGAGCATCGGGACTGTGTAACTGTCACAGAGAGCATCAGGACTCTGTTAATGCCACACAGAGCGTCGGGAATGTGTAAATTTCACACAGAGTGTCAGGAATGTGTAAATGTCACACAGAGCATCAGGACTGTGTAAATGTCACACAGAGCACCAGGCCTGTGTAAATGTCACATGCAGTGTCGGGGCGGTGTAAGTGTTGCACGGAGCATCAGGACTGTGTAAGTGTCACATGCAGTGTCGGGACTGTATAAATGTCACACAGAGCATTGGGACTGCGTAAATGTCACACAGAATGTCAGGACTGTGTAAATGTCACACAGAACATCAGGACTGTGTAATTGTCACACAGAACATTGGGACTGTGTAAATGTCACACAGAGCATCAGGACTGTGTAAAGTCAGATGCAGTATCGAGATTGTCCATATGTTGCACAGAGCATCAGGACTGTGTAAATTTCACGTGCAGTGTCGGGACTGTCCATATGTCGCACAGAGCATCAGGAGTGTGTAAATGTCACACAGAGCATCAGGACTGTGTAATGTCGCATGCAGCATCAGGACTGTGTAAATGTCGCACAGAACAGTAGGACTGTGTAAATGTCGCACAGAGCATCGGGACTGTGTAATGTCGCATGCAGCATCGGGACTGTGTAAATGTCGCACAGAGCGCTGGGACTGTGTAATGTCACATGCAGCATCAGGACTGTGTAAATATCACACAGAGCGCCGGGACTGTGTAAATGTCACACAGAGCAGCAGGACTGTTTAAATGTCACATGCAGTGTTGGGACTGTGTAAATATCACATGCAGTGTTGGGACTGTGTAAATGTCACACAGAGCGTCACGACTGTGTAAATGTCACATGCAGTGTCAGGACTGTGGAAATGTCACACAGAACACCAGGACTGTATAAATGTCACACAGAGCATCAGGGCAGTGTAAATGTCGCCCAGAGCATTAGAACTGTGTAAATGTCACACAGGACGCCGGGACTGTGTAAATGTCGCACACAGCATCGGGACTGTGCAAATATCGCACACAGTGTCGGGACTGTGTAGATATCACATGCAGCGTTGGGACTGTGTAAATGTCACACAGAGCGTCGGGACTGTGTGAATGTTGCACAGAGCGCCGGGACTGTGTAAATGTTGCACAGAGCATAGGGACTGTTTAAATGTCACTTGCAGCGATGGGACTGTGTAAATGTCACTTGCAGCGATGGGACTGTGTAAATGTCACACAGAGCGTCGGAACTGTGCAAATGTCACACAGAGTGTCGGGGCTGTGTGAATGTCACACAGAGCATCGGGACTGTGTAAATGTCACACAGAGCATCAGGACTGGGTAATGTTGCATGCAGCATTGGGACTGTGTAAATGTCACACAGAGCATTGGGACTGTGTAAGTGTCACACAGAGCAGCAGGACTGTGTAAATGTCACATGCAATGTCGGGACTGTGTCAATGTCGCACAGAGCGTCAGGACTGAGTAACTGTCACACAGAGCATCAGGACTGTTTAAATGTCACATGCAGTGTTGGGACTGTGTAAATGTCGCACAGAGCGTCGGGATTGTGTGAATGTTGCACAGAGCGCCGGGACTGTGTAAATGTTGCACAGAGCATTGGGACAGTGTAAATGTCGCACAGAGCATCAGGACTGTTTAAATGTCACATGCAGTGTTGGGACTGTGAAAATGTCGTACAGAGCATCAGGACTGTGTAAATGTCACACGGAGCATCAGGACTGTGAAAATGTCACATTCAGCATCAGGACTGTGTAAATGTCACACAGAGCATCAGGACTGTGTAAATTTCACATGCAGCATCAGGACTGTGTAAATGTCGCACAGATCATCAGGACTGTGTAAATGTCGCACAGAGCATCAGGACTGTGCAATGCCGCACACAGCATCAGGACTGTGTAAATGTCGCACAGAGCTTCAGGACTGTGTAAATGTCGCACAGAGCATCAGGACTGTGTAATGTCACACAGAGCATCAGGACTGTGTAAATGTCGCACAGAGCATCAGGACTGTGTAAATGTCACACAGAGCATCAGGACAGTGTATTGTCGCACAGAGCATCAGGACTGTGTAAATGTCGCACAGAGCATCAGGACTGTGTAATGTCGTATGCAGCATCGGGACTGTGTAAATGTCGCACAGAGCGCCGGGACTGTGTAAATGTCACACAGAGCAGGAGGACTGCGTAAATGTCACATGCAGTGTCGGGACCGTGTAAATGTCACACAGAGCGTCACGACTGCGTAAAAGTCACATGCAGTGACGGGACTGTGTCAATGTCGCACAGAGAATCGGGCCTGCGTAAATGTCACATGCAGTGGCGGGACTGTGTAAATGTCGCACAGAGCGTCAGGACTGAGAAACTGTCACGCAGAGCATCAGGACTGTTTAAATGTCACATGCAGTGTTGGGACTGTGTAAATGTCACTCAGAGCGCCAGGACTGTGTAAATGTCACATGCAGTGTCGGGACTGTGGAAATGTCGTACAGAGCATCAGGACTGTGTAAATGTCACACGGAGCATCAGGACTGTGGAAATGTCGCACTGAGCGTCAGGACTGTGTAAATGTCACACAGAGCATCAGGGCAGTGTAAATGTCGCCCAGAGCATTGGAACTGTGTAAATGTCGCACAGGGCGCTGGGACTGTGTAAATGTCGCACAGAGCATCGGGGCTGTGCGAATGTCAGACAGAGCATCAGGACTCTGTAAATGTCACACAGAGCGTCGGGACTGTGTAAATGTCACACAGAGTATCAGGAATGTGTAAATGCCATGCAGAGTATTGGGAATGTGTAAATGCCACGCAGAGCATCAGGACTGTGTAAATGTCACATGCAGTGTCGGGACTGTGTAAATGTCGCACAGAGCATCGGGACTGTGTAAATGTCGCACAGAGCATTGGGGCTGTGCGAATGTTGCACAGAGCATCAGGACTCTGTAAATGTCACACAGAGCGTCGAGACTGTGTAAATGTCACACAGAGTATCAGGAATGTGTAAATGCCGCGCAGAGCATCAGGACTGTGTAAATGTCACATGCAGTGTCGGGACTGTCCATATGTCGCACAGAGCATCAGGATTGTGTAAATGTCGCACAGAGCATCAGGACTGTGTAATGTCGCACAGAGCATCAGGACTGTGTAAATGTCGCACAGAGCATCAGGACTGTGGAATGTTGCATGCAGCATCGGGACTGTGTAAATGTCACACAGAGCATCGGGACTGTGTAAGTGTCACACAGAGCAGCAGGACTGTGTAAATGTCACATGCAGTGTCGGGACCGTGTAAATGTCACACAGAGTGTCACGACTGCGTAAATGTCACTTGCAATGTCGGGACTGTGTCAATGTCGCACAGAGCGTCAGGACAGAGAAATTGTCACACAGAGCATCAGGACTGTTTAACTGTCACATGCAGTGACGGGAATGTGTAAATGTCGTACAGAGCATCAGGACTGTGTAAATGTCACTCAGAGCATCAGGACTGTTTAAATGTCACATGCAGTGTCGGGAATGTGTAAATGTCGTACAGAGCATCAGGACTGTGTAAATGTCACACAGAGCATCAGGACTGTGTAAATGTCACATTCAGCATCAGGACTGTGTAAATGTCACACAGAGCATCCGGGCAGTGTAAATGTCGCCCAGAGCATTGGAACTGTGTAAATGTCGCAAAGGGCGCCGGGACTGTGTAAATGTCGCACAGAACATCGGGGCTGTGCAAATGTCAGACAGAGCATCAGGACTCTGTAAATGTCACACAGAGCGTCGGGACTGTGTAAATGTCACACAGAGTATCAGGAGTGTGTAAATGCCGCGCAGAGCATCAGGACTGTGTAAATGTCACATGCAGTGTCGGGACTGTCCATATGTCACACAGAGCATCAGGATTGTGTAAATGTCGCACAGAGCATCAGGACTGTGTAAATGTCACACAGAGCATCGGGACTGTGTAAGTGTCACACAGAGCAGCAGGACTGTGTAAATGTCACATGCAGTGTCAGGACCGTGTAAATGTCGCACAGAGCATCAGGCCTGCGTAAATGTAACATGCCGTGGCGGGTCTATGCAAATGTCGCACAGAGCGTCAGGACTGAGTAACTGTCACACAGAGCATCAGGACTGTTTAAATGTCACATGCAGTGTTGGGACTGTGTAAATGTCGCACAGGACGCCGGGACTGTGAAAATGTCGCACAGAGCATCGGGACTGTGCAGATATCCCATGCAGTGTCGGGACTGTGTAATTGTCACACACAGCATCAGGACTGTGTAAGTGTCACATGCAGTGTCGGGACTGTACATATGTCACACAGAGCATTGGGACTGTGTAAATGTCACACAGAATGTCAGGATTGTGTAAATGTCGCATGGAACGTCAGGACTGTGCAAATGACACACAGAGCATTGGGACTGTGTAAATGTCACACAGAGCATCAGGACTGTATACGTGTCACATGGAACATCGGGACTGTGTAAATGTCACACAGAGCACCAGGACTGTGTAAATGTCGCACAGAGCATCAGGACTGTGTAAATGTCGCACAGAGCATCAGGACTGTGTAAATGTCTCACAGAGCATCAAGACTGTGTAAATGTCGCACAGAGCATCAGGACTGTGTAAATTTCACATGCAGCATCAGGACTGTGTAAATGTCACACAGAGCATCAGGACTGTGTAAATGTCGCACAGAGCATCAGGACTGTGCAATGTCGCACAGAGCAACAGGACTGTGTAAATGTCGCACAGAGCTTCAGGACTGTGTAAATGTCGCACAGAGCATCAGGACTGTTTAAATGTCACATGCAGTATCGGGAATGTGTAAATGTCGTACAGAGCATCAGGACTGTGTAAATGTCACACAGAGCATCAGGACTGTGTAAATGTCACATTCAGCATCAGGACTGTGTAAATGTCACACAGAGCATCCGGGCAGTGTAAATGTCGCCCAGAGCATTGGAACTGTGTAAATGTCGCAAAGGGCGCCGGGACTGTGTAAATGTCGCACAGAACATCGGGGCTGTGCAAATGTCAGACAGAGCATCAGGACTCTGTAAATGTCACACAGAGCGTTGGGACTGTGTAAATGTCACACAGAGTATCAGGAGTGTGTAAATGCCGCGCAGAGCATCAGGACTGTGTAAATGTCACATGCAGTGTCGGGACTGTCCATATGTCACACAGAGCATCAGGATTGTGTAAATGTCGCACAGAGCATCAGGACTGTGTAAATGTCACACAGAGCATCGGGACTGTGTAAGTGTCACACAGAGCAGCAGGACTGTGTAAATGTCACATGCAGTGTCAGAACCGTGTAAATGTCGCACAGAGCATCAGGCCTGCGTAAATGTAACATGCCGTGGCGGGTCTATGCAAATGTCGCACAGAGCGTCAGGACTGAGTAACTGTCACACAGAGCATCAGGACTGTTTAAATGTCACATGCAGTGTTGGGACTGTGTAAATGTCGCACAGGATGCCGGGACTGTGAAAATGTCGCACAGAGCATCGGGACTGTGCAGATATCCCATGCAGTGTCGGGACTGTGTAATTGTCACACACAGCATCAGGACTGTGTAAATGTCACACAGAGCATCATGACTGTGTAAATGTTGCACAGAGCATCAGCACTGTGCAATGTCGCACAGAGCACCAGGACTGTGTAAATGTCGCACAGAGCATCAGGATTGTGTAAATGTCGCACAGAGCATCAGGACTGTGCAATGTCGCACAGAGCATCAGGATTGTGTAAATGTCGCACAGAGCATCAGGATTGTGTAAATGTCGCACAGAGCATCAGGATATTTCGCGGGCTTTTTTCAGGGCTTTGAATTGAGGAAGTGAGGTCAGCTGAAGGGGATTCTGGGAGGTTGAGTCTTAGTATAAAAGGCAGTTACTTGGGGGGTTCGTCGGGAGCATAAAAAGCCGTCTGCACTATACAGCGGGCAGCGTCGGGAGCGGGCAGTGGAGTGAGTGGGTAGCAGAGTGTGCATTATAAGGGCTTTGGCTCACAGGGCTTAGGCTGAAAAGGCAAGGCTAGTTATTTTTTACCCAACCCTATAAAGGATAAGGGCAGGTATGAGTGATCGGCCAGTTCAGTGCTTCCGATGTGGGATGTGGGAGTTCCTGCAAACACCTAGCTTCCCAGAGGTTCACATATGTGCCAGGTGCGTGGAACCGCAGCTCTTGAGGGACCGTGTTAGGGAACTGGAGCTGCAGATCGCTGACCTTAGCCTGGTCAGGGAAAATGGGAGAAAAATTGACAGCAGTTATAAGCAACTAGTTACACCGGGGAGAATGACACGTGGGTCACAGTTAGGAGGAGTAAAGGGCAGAAGGGTAAAGTACAAGGGAGGACTCCAGAGGTGTCTCAAAATAGGAAGGGCTTGGTGACAGGTGTGAGAGGGGAGGGGAGTGAACAGTTAGAAGAGGGGTCACCTGTGGTTGTCCCACTCCAAAACAGGTACATTGTTTTAGATAGTGTGGAGGAGTGTGCCTCTCCAGGGGTAAGACACAGTGACCAGGTCACTGGCACACAGTCAGGCTCTGTGGCCCGGAAAGGGAAGAGAGGGGTTAGGAGAGCGATAGTGGTGGGGGATGCATCAGTTAGAGGCACAGACAGGCGATTCTGTGGGGGCGAACGGGACTCCAGGATGGTAGTCTGCCTACCTGGTGCTGGGGTCACGGATGTCTCCGAGCGGATAGGAGGCATATTAAAAGGGGAAGATAAAGAAACGGATGTCATTATACACATTGGTGGAAATGACGTAGATAGGAAGAGTAGGGGGGTCCTAAGAGAGCAATTCAGGGAGTTGGGAAATAGGTTACAAAGTAGGGTCACTAGGGTGGCCATCTCTGGGCTGCTCCCAATGCCTCGTGCCAGTGAGGCTAAGAATAGGGAGTTGGTTCAAATGAATGCCTGGCTAAAGGACTGGTTCAGGAGGGAGGGCTTTATTTTCATAGACCAATGGGAGGTTTTCAGGAGAGGATGGCACCTGTACAAGAGGGAGGGGTCACAACTAAGTTGGAAGGGCACAAATATCCTGGCTGGGAGCTTTGCTAATGCAGTTCGGGGGGGTTTAAACTAGTATGGCAGGGGGGTGGGGATCAAACTATTAGGTCTATAAGTGTGGTGGCTGGGACGAGCTTGGGGCTGGGACAAGGCTGGCAAAGAAGAAGAGCACTCTGGGGGAGGACGACCTCACTGAGCCTGGGGGTCTGGAGTGCTTATACTTCAATGCAAGGAGCGTAGCAGGTAAAACAGACGAACTTGGGGCCTTAATGCGCACGAGGAATTTGGATGTGGTTGCGGTGACAGAAACTTGGTTGAAAGAGGGACAGGACTGGCAGCTAAATATTCCAGGGTACAATTGTTTTAGGCGAGACAGAGGAGGGGCCAAAAGAGGTGGGGGAGTAGCGGTATTGGTTGGAGAGCATATTACAGCGGTGCAGAGGGAGGACAATTCGGAGGAGTCGTGTAGCGAGTCACTCTGGGTGGAGCTTAGAAACAGGAAAGGCGCAGTCACTATGTTGGGGGTGTACTACAGGCCCCCCAACAGCCCAAGGGAAGTGGAAGAATGGATATGTCAGGAGATACTGGATAGGTGCAGGAAATATAGGGTTGTTGTAGTGGGAGACTTCAACTTCCCTGGTATAGACTGGAAATCGCTGAGGGCAGGGACTCTGGATGGGGAGGAATTTGTAAAATGTGTACAGGAGGGTTCGTTGGAACAATATGTGGACAGCCCAACTAGAGAGGGGGCTATACTGGACCTGGTACTGGGGAATGAGCCCGGTCAGGTCTTCAAAGTTTTGGTTGGGGAACATGTGGCAAATAGTGACCACAATTCTGTTAGCTTTAGGATAGTGATGGAAAAGGATGAGTGGTGTCCCAAGGGGAAGGTGTTGGATTGGGGGAAGGCTAACTTTATTGGGATCAGGCAGAAATTGGCAGCTCTTGATTGGGAGAGGCTGTTTGAGGGTAAATCCACATCTGGTATGTGGCAGTCTTTTAAGGAACGGTTGTTGGGGCTACAGGACAAGCATGTGCCTGTAAAAAAGAAGGATAGGAAGGGTAGGATTAGAGAACCGTGGATAACCAGGGAAATTGAGGGACTGGTCAAAAGGAAAAGAGAGGCGTATGTTAGGTCCAAGCAGCTAAAAACGGAGGGAGCTCTGGAGGAGTACAATGAAAGTAGGAAAATACTCAAACGGGGAATTAGAAGAGCAAAAAGGGGTCACGAAATGTTCTTGGCAGACAGGATTAAGGAGAATCCCAAGGCATTTTATTCATACGTTAGGAACAAAAGGGTTGTTAGGGAAAAAATCGGACCTCTCAGGGACAAAAGTGGGGACTTATGCTTGGAGCCCAAAGAGGTAGGGGAGATCCTAAATGAATACTTTGCGTCGGTATTCACAAAGGAGAGGGATGTGTTGACTGGGAGTGTCTCTGAGGGGAGTGTTGAACCGTTGGAGAAAATCTCCATTACAAAGGAGGAAGTGTTAGGTTTGTTAGAGAATATAAAGACTGACATATCCCCAGGGCCTGATGGAATCTATCCAAGGCTGCTCAGGGAGACGAGAGGTGAAATCGTTGGGCCTCTGACGCAAATCTTTGTCTCGTCACTGGACACAGGTGAGGTCCCAGAGGATTGGAGGATAGCCAATGTGGTCCCGTTATTTAAGAAGGGTAGGAAGGATAACCCGGGTAATTATAGGCCGGTGAGCTTGACGTCCGTGGTGGGGAAGTTGTTGGAGAAGATTCTTAAAGATAGGATGTATGCGCATTTAGAAAGGAATAAACTCATTAACGATAGTCAACATGGTTTTGTGAGAGGCAGGTCATGCCTCACTAACCTGGTGGTGTTTTTTGAAGAAGTGACCAAAATGGTTGACGAAGGAAGGGCCGTGGATGTTGTCTATATGGACTTTAGTAAAGTGTTTGACAAAGTCCCTCATGGTAGGCTAGCGAAAAAGGTTGGATCCCATGGGATAAAGGGGGAGGTGGCTAGATGGGTGGAGAACTGGCTTGGTCATAGAAGACAGAGGGTGGTAGTGGAAGGGTCTTTTTCCGGCTGGAGGCCTGTGACTAGTGGTGTACCGCAGGGCTCTGTTTTGGGACCTCTGCTGTTTGTGATTTATATAAATGATCTGGAAGAAGGAGTAACTGGGGTGATCAGTAAGTTTGCGGACGACACAAAACTGGCAGGACTTGCAGATAGTGAGGAACATTGTCAGAGGCTACAGAAGGATATAGATAGGCTGGAAATTTGGGCAAGGAAATGGCAGATGGAGTTCAATCCTGATAAATGCGAAGTGATGCATTTTGGTGGGAATAATGTAGGGAGGAGCTACACGATAAATGGAAGAACCATAAAGGGTGTAGAGACGCAGAGGGACCTGGGTGTGCAAGTCCACAGATCTTTGAAGGTGACGTCACAGGTGGAGAAGGTGGTGAAGAAGGCATATGGCATGCTTGCCTTTATAGGACGGGGCATAGAGTATAAAAGTTGGGGTCTGATGTTGCAGATGTATAGAACGTTGGTTCGGCCGCATTTGGAATACTGCGTCCAGTTCTGGTCGCCACACTACCAGAAGGACGTGGAGGCTTTGGAGAGAGTACAGAGGAGGTTTACCAGGATGTTGCCTGGTATGGAGGGGCTTGGTTATGAGGAGAGATTGGGGAAACTGGGGTTGTTCTCCTTGGAAAGACGGAGGATGAGGGGAGACTTAATAGAGGTGTATAAAATTATGAAAGGCATAGATAGGGTGAACGGTGGGAAGCTTTTCCCCGGGTCGGTGGTGACGTTCACTAGGGGTCATAGGTTCAAGGTGAAGGGGGGGAGGTTTAACACAGATATCAGAAGGACATATTTCACACAGAGGGTCGTGGGGGCCTGGAATGTGTTGCCGGGCAAGGTGGTGGAGGCGGACACACTGGGAACGTTTAAGACTTATCTAGACAGCTATATGAATGGAGTGGGAATGGAGGGATACAAAAGAGTGGTCTAGTTTGGACCAGGGAGCGGCGCGGGCTAATTGTTCCTTGTTTCTCGTTTCAAGGCTTCATTCTATGATCATCTTGCTGGTGCCAGTACAGAGCGAGACTGCGGATAGTTGGGAACCTGTCTCGGGGGCAGGGAATTCATATGGTGTTCGTGGAAGTGGAAATGACTAGGGTTGGGAAGCATTTTCCGATCAGGGCCATTGTGATCTCCTGGACTCGTTTCGATCGCCTCAGGGGGTCGGAGAGGAATTTCCCAGATTTTTTTTTCCCCATATTGGCCCTGGGGTTTTTCACTCTGGGTTTTCGCCTCTCCCTGGAGATCACATGGTCTGGAATGGGGGGGTGGGGGTGAGTTAATAGGTTGTAATGAACAAAGCATCGTAGCTGTGAGGGACAGCTCGGTGGATAGGATATTGGTATGTAGATAGGCTGGAAAATTGGGCGGGGATCCTGGATTCAGGATTCAATCCTGGACCGGGGAGCGGCGCGGGCTTGGAGGGCCGAAGGGCCTGTTCCTGTGCTGTATTGTTCTTTGTTCTTTGTTCTTTGATTGTGTAAATGTCGCACAGAGCATCAGGACTGTGCAATGTCGCACAGAGCATCAGGACTGTGTAAATGTCGCACAGAGCATCAGGACTGTGTAAATGTCACACAGAGCATCAGGACTGTGTAAATGTCGCACAGAGCATCAGGACTGTGTAAATGTCGCACAGAGCATCGGGACTGTGTAAATGTCGCACAGAGCATCAGGACTGTGTAAATGTTGCACAGAGCATCAGGACTTTGTAAATGTCACACAGAGCATCAGGACTGCGTAAATGTCACATGCAGTGTCGGGACCGTGTAAATGTCACTCAGAGCACCAGGACTGTGTAAATGTCACATGCAGTGTCGGGACTGTGTAAATGTCGCACAGAGCATCAGGACTGTGTAATGTCGCACAGAGCATCAGGACTGTGTAATGTCGCACAGAGCATCAGGACTGTGTAAATGTCGCACAGAGCATCAGGACTGTGGAAATGTCGCACAGAGCATCAGGACTTTGTAATGTCGCATGCAGCATTGGGACTATGTAAATGTCGCACAGAGCGCCGGGACTGTGTAAATGTCACTCAGAGCAGCAGGACTGTGTAATTGTCACATGCAGTGTCGGGACCGTGTAAATGTCACACAGTGCGTCACGACTGCGTAAATGTCACATGCAGTGTCGGGACTGTCCATATGTCGCACAGAGCATCCGGATTGTGTAAATGTCGCACAGACCATCAGGACTGTGTGAATGTCGCACAGAGCATCGGGACTGTGTAAATGCCGCACAGAGCATTAGAACTGTGTAAATGTCGCACAGAGCATCAGGACTGTGTAAATGTCACACAGAGCATCAGGACTGTGTAAATGTCGCACAGAGCATCAGGACTGTGTAAATGTCGCACAGAGCGCCGGGACTGTGTAAATGTCACACAGAGCAGCAGGACTGTGTAATTGTCACATGCAGTGTCGGGACTGCGTAAATGTCACATGCAGTGTCGGGACCGTGTAAATGTCACTCAGAGCACCAGGACTGTGTAAATGTCACATGCAGTGTCGGGACTGTGTAAATGTCGCACAGAGCATCAGGACTGTGTAATGTCGCACAGAGCATCAGGACTGTGTAATGTCGCACAGAGCATCAGGACTGTGTAAATGTCGCACAGAGCATCAGGACTGAGGAAATGTCGCACAGAGCATCAGGACTGTGTCATGTCGCATGCAGCATTGGGACTATGTAAATGTCGCACAGAGCGCCGGGACTGTGTAAATGTCACACAGAGCAGCAGGACTGTGTAATTGTCACATGCAGTGTCGGGACCGTGTAAATGTCACACAGTGCGTCACGACTGCGTAAATGTCACATGCAGTGTCGGGACTGTCCATATGTCGCACAGAGCATCCGGATTGTGTAAATGTCGCACAGACCATCAGGACTGTGTGAATGTCGCACAGAGCATCGGGACTGTGTAAATGCCGCACAGAGCATTGGGACTGTGTAAATGTTGCATAGAGCATCGGGACTGTGTAAACATCGCACAGAGCGTCGGGACTGTGTAAATGTCACACACAGTGTCGGGATTGTGTAAATGTCACACAGAGCATCGGGACTGTGCAAATGTTGCATGCAGCATCAGGACTGTGTAAATGTCACATGCAGTGTCGGGACTGTGTAAATGTCACATGCAGTGTCAGGACTGTCTAAATGTCGCAAAGAGCGCCAGGATTGTGTAAATGTCGCACAGAGCATCAGGACTGTGTAATGTCACATGCAGTATCAGGACGATGTAAATGTCACACAGAGCGTGGGGACTGTTGAAATGTCACATGCAGTGTCGGGACTGTGTAAATGTCGCATAGAGCATCAGGATTGTGTAAATGTCACACAGAGCGTCAGGACTGTGTGAATGTCGCACAGAACATCAGGACTGCGTAAATGTCGCACAGAGCATTGGGACTGTGTAAATGTTGCGCAGAGCGTCGGGACTGTGTAAACATCGCACAGAGCGTCGGGACTGTGTAAATGTCACACACAGTGTCGGGATTGTGTTAATGTCACACAGAGCATCGGGACTGTGTAAATGTTGCATGCAGCATCAGGACTGTGTAAATGTCACATGCAGTGATGGGACTGTGTGAATGTCACACAGAGCACCTGGATTATGTAAATGTCATACAGAGCGTCGGGACTGTGTAAATGTCACATGTAGCGTTGGGACTGTGTAAATGTCGCACAGAAAATCAGGACTGTGTAAAAGTTGCACAGAGCATCGGGACTGTGTGAATGTCACACAGAGCACCTGGATTATGTAAATGTCACACATAGCTTCGGGGTTGTGTAAACGTCACACAGATCATCGGGAATGTGTAAATGTTGCATGCAGCATCAAGACTGTGTAAATGTCACACAGAGCGTCGGAACTGTGTACATGTCACACAGTCTGTCGGGGCTGTGTAAATGTGGCACAGAGCGTCGCAGCTGTGCGAATGTCACACAGAGCATCGGGACTGTGTAACTGTCACAGAGAGCATCAGGACTCTGTTAATGCCACACAGAGCGTCGGGAATGTGTAAATTTCACACAGAGTGTCAGGAATGTGTAAATGTCACACAGAGCATCAGAACTGTGTAAATGTCACACAGAGCACCAGGCCTGTGTAAATGTCACATGCAGTGTCGGGACTGTGTAAGTGTTGCACGGAGCATCAGGACTGTGTAAGTGTCACATGCAGTGTCGGGACTGTATAAATGTTACACAGAGCATTGGGACTGTGTAAATGTCACACAGAATGTCAGGACTGTGTAAATGTCACACAGAACATCAGGACTGTGTAAGTGTCACACGGAACATTGGGACTGTGTAAATGTCACACAGAGCATCAGGACTGTGTAAAGTCAGATGCAGTATCGAGATTGTCCATATGTTGCACAGAGCATCAGGACTGTGTAAATTTCACATGCAGAGTCGGGACTGTGTAAATGTCACACAGAGCATCAGGGAAGTGTAAATGTCGCCCAGAGCATTAGAACTGTGTAAATGTCGCACAGGACGCCGGGACTGTGTAAATGTCGCACACAGCATCTGGACTGTGCAAATATCGCACACAGTGTCGGGACTGTGTAGATATCACATGCAGCGTTGGGACTGTGTAAATGTCACACAGAGCGTCGGGACTGTGTGAATGTTGCACAGAGCGCCGGGACTGTGTAAATGTTGCACAGAGCATTGGGACTTTGTAAATGTTGCACAGGGCATCGGGACTGTGTAAATGTTGCATGCAGTGATGGGACTGTGTAAATGTCACTCAGCGCGCCAGGACTGTGTAAATGTCACATGCAGCATCGGGACTGTGTAAATGTCGCACAGAGCGCTGGGACTGTGTAATGTCGCATGCAGCATCAGGATTGTGTAAATGTTGCACAGAGCATCAGGACTGTGTAAATGTCGCATGCAGCATCGGGACTGTGTAAATATCGCACAGAGCGCTGGGACTGTGTAACTGTCACACAGAGCAGCAGGACTGTTTAAATGTCACATCAGTGTTGGGACTGTGTAAATGTCACACAGAGCGTCACGACTGTGTAAATGTCACATGCAGTGTCAGGACTGTGGAAATGTCACACAGAGCACCAGGACTGTGTAAATGTCACACAGAGCATCAGGGCAGTGTAAATGTCGCCCAGAGCATTAGAACTGTGTAAATGTCGCACAGGACGCCGGGACTGTGTAAATGTCGCACACAGCATCGGGACTGTGCAAATATCGCACACAGTGTCGGGACTGTGTAGATATCACATGCAGCGTTGGGACTGTGTAAATGTCACACAGAGCGTCGGGACTGTGTGAATGTTGCACAGAGCGCCGGGACTGTGTAAATGTTGCACAGAGCATTGGGACTTTGTAAAAGTTGCACAGGGCATCGGGACTGTGTAATGTCGCACAGAGCATCAGGACTGTGTAAATGTCGCACAGAGCATCAGGACTGTGGAATGTTGCATGCAGCATCGGGACTGTGTAAATGTCACACAGAGCATCGGGACTGTGTAAGTGTCACACAGAGCAGCAGGACTGTGTAAATGTCACATGCAGTTTCGGGACCGTGTAAATGTCACACAGAGTGTCACGACTGCGTAAATGTCACATGCAATGTCGGGACTGTGACAATGTCGCACAGAGCGTCAGGACTGAGTAACTGTCACACAGAGCATCAGGACTGTTTAAATGTCACATGCTGTGTTGGGAATGTGTAAATGTCATACAGAGCATCAGGACTGTGTAAATGTCACTCAGAGCATCAGGACTGTTTAAATGTCACATGCAGTGTCGGGAATGTGTAAATGTCGTACAGAGCATCAGGACTGTGTAAATGTCACACAGAGCATCAGGACTGTGTAAATGTCACATTCAGCATCAGGACTGTGTAAATGTCACACAGAGCATCCGGGCAGTGTAAATGTCGTCCAGAGCATTGGAACTGTGTAAATGTCGCAAAGGGCGCCGGGACTGTGTAAATGTCGCACAGAACATCGGGGCTGTGCAAATGTCAGACAGAGCATCAGGACTCTGTAAATGTCACACAGAGCGTCGGGACTGTGTAAATGTCACACAGAGTATCAGGAGTGTGTAAATGCCGCACAGAGCATCAGGACTGTGTAAATGTCACATGCAGTGTCGGGACTGTCCATATGTCACACAGAGCATCAGGATTGTGTAAATGTCGCACAGAGCATCAGGACTGTGTAAATGTCACACAGAGCATCGGGACTGTGTAAGTGTCACACAGAGCAGCAGGACTGTGTAAATGTCACATGCAGTGTCAGGACCGTGTAAATGTCGCACAGAGCATCAGGCCTGCGTAAATGTAACATGCCGTGGCGGGTCTATGCAAATGTCGCACAGAGCGTCAGGACTGAGTAACTGTCACACAGAGCATCAGGACTGTTTAAATGTCACATGCAGTGTTGGGACTGTGTAAATGTCGCACAGGACGCCGGGACTGTGAAAATGTCGCACAGAGCATCGGGACTGTGCAGATATCCCATGCAGCGTCGGGACTGTGTAATTGTCACACACAGCATCAGGACTGTGTAAATGTCACACAGAGCATCATGACTGTGTAAATGTTGCACAGAGCATCAGCACTGTGCAATGTCGCACAGAGCATCAGGACTGTGTAAATGTCGCACAGAGCATCAGGACTGTGTAAATGTCGCACAGAGCATCAGGATTGTGTAAATGTCGCACAGAGCATCAGGACTGTGTAAATGTCGCACAGAGCATCAGGATTGTGTAAATGTCGCACAGAGCATCAGGACTGTGCAATGTCGCACAGAGCATCAGGACTGTGCAATGTCGCACAGAGCATCAGGACTGTGTAAATGTCGCACAGAGCATCAGGATTGTGTAAATGTCGCACAGAGCATCAGGACTGTGCAATGTCGCACAGAGCATCAGGACTGTGTAAATGTCGCACAGAGCATCAGGACTGTGTAAATGTCGCACAGAGCATCAGGACTGTGTAAATGTCGCACAGAGCATCAGGACTGTGTAAATGTCGCACAGAGCATCAGGACTGTGTAAATGTCGCACAGAGCATCAGGACTGTGTCATGTCGCATGCAGCATCGGGACTGTGTAAATGTTGCACAGAGCATCAGGACTTTGTAAATGTCACACAGAGCATCAGGACTGCGTAAATGTCACATGCAGTGTCGGGACCGTGTAAATGTCACACAGAGCGTCACGACTGCTTAAATGTCACATGCAGTGTTGGGACTGTGTAAATGCCACTCAGAGCGCCAGGACTGTGTAAATGTCACATGCAGTGTCGGGACTGTGTAAATGTCGCACAGAGCATCAGGACTGTGTAATGTCGCACAGAGCATCAGGACTGTGTAATGTCGCACAGAGCATCAGGACTGTGTAAATGTCGCACAGAGCATCAGGACTGTGGAAATGTCGCACAGAGCATCAGGACTGTGGAATGTTGCATGCAGCATCGGGACTGTGTAAATGTCACACAGAGCATCGGGACTGTGTAAGTGTCACACAGAGCAGCAGGACTGTGTAAATGTCACATGCAGTTTCGGGACTGTGTAAATGTCACACAGAGTGTCACGACTGCGTAAATGTCACATGCAATGTCGGGACTGTGACAATGTCGCACAGAGCGTCAGGACTGACTAACTGTCACACAGAGCATCAGGACTGTTTAAATGTCACATGCAGTGTTGGGAATGTGTAAATGTCATACAGAGCATCAGGACTGTGTAAATGTCACTCAGAGCATCAGGACTGTTTAAATGTCACATGCAATGTCGGGACTGTGACAATGTCGCACAGAGCGTCAGGACTGACTAACTGTCACACAGAGCATCAGGACTGTTTAAATGTCACATGCAGTGTTGGGAATGTGTAAATGTCATACAGAGCATCAGGACTGTGTAAATGTCACTCAGAGCATCAGGACTGTTTAAATGTCACATGCAGTGTCGGGAATGTGTAAATGTCGTACAGAGCATCAGGACTGTGTAAATGTCACACAGAGCATCAGGACTGTGTAAATGTCACATTCAGCATCAGGACTGTGTAAATGTCACACAGAGCATCCGGGCAGTGTAAATGTCGCCCAGAGCATTGGAACTGTGTAAATGTCGCAAAGGGCGCCGGGACTGTGTAAATGTCGCACAGAACATCGGGGCTGTGCAAATGTCAGACAGAGCATCAGGACTCTGTAAATGTCACACAGAGCGTTGGGACTGTGTAAATGTCACACAGAGTATCAGGACTGTGTAAATGCCGCACAGAGCATCAGGACTGTGTAAATGTCACATGCAGTGTCGGGACTGTCCATATGTCACACAGAGCATCAGGATTGTGTAAATGTCGCACAGAGCATCAGGACTGTGTAAATGTCACACAGAGCATCGGGACTGTGTAAATGTCACATGCAGTGTCAGGACCGTGTAAATGTCGCACAGAGCATCAGGCCTGCGTAAATGTAACATGCCGTGGCGGGTCTATGCAAATGTCGCACAGAGCGTCAGGACTGAGTAACTGTCACACAGAGCATCAGGACTGTTTAAATGTCACATGCAGTGTTGGGACTGTGTAAATGTCGCACAGGACGCCGGGACTGTGAAAATGTCGCACAGAGCATCGGGACTGTGCAGATATCCCATGCAGCGTCGGGACTGTGTAATTGTCACACACAGCATCAGGACTGTGTAAATGTCACACAGAGCATCATGACTGTGTAAATGTTGCACAGAGCATCAGCACTGTGCAATGTCGCACAGAGCATCAGGACTGTGTAAATGTCGCACAGAGCATCAGGATTGTGTAAATGTCGCACAGAGCATCAGGACTGTGCAATGTCGCACAGAGCATCAGCACTGTGTAAATGTCGCACAGAGCATCAGGATTGTGTAAATCTCGCACAGAGCATCAGGACTGTGCAATGTCGCACAGAGCATCAGGACTGTGCAATGTCGCACAGAGCATCAGAACTGTGTAAATGTCGCACAGAGCATCAGGATTGTGTAAATGTCGCACAGAGCATCAGGACTGTGCAATGTCGCACAGAGCATCAGGACTGTGTAAATGTCGCACAGAGCATCACGACTGTGTAAATGTCGCACAGAGCATCAGGACTGTGTAAATGTCGCACAGAGCATCAGGACTGTGTCATGTCGCATGCAGCATCGGGACTGTGTAAATGTTGCACAGAGCATCAGGACTTTGTAAATGTCACATGCAGTGTCGGGACTGTGTAAGTGTTGCACGGAGCATCAGGACTGTGTAAGTGTCACATGCAGTGTCGGGACTGTATAAATGTTACACAGAGCATTGGGACTGTGTAAATGTCACACAGAATGTCAGGACTGTGTAAATGTCACACAGAACATCAGGACTGTGTAAGTGTCACACGGAACATTGGGACTGTGTAAATGTCACACAGAGCATCAGGACTGTGTAAAGTCAGATGCAGTATCGAGATTGTCCATATGTTGCACAGAGCATCAGGACTGTGTAAATTTCACATGCAGAGTCGGGACTGTGTAAATGTCACACAGAGCATCAGGGAAGTGTAAATGTCGCCCAGAGCATTAGAACTGTGTAAATGTCGCACAGGACGCCGGGACTGTGTAAATGTCGCACACAGCATCTGGACTGTGCAAATATCGCACACAGTGTCGGGACTGTGTAGATATCACATGCAGCGTTGGGACTGTGTAAATGTCACACAGAGCGTCGGGACTGTGTGAATGTTGCACAGAGCGCCGGGACTGTGTAAATGTTGCACAGAGCATTGGGACTTTGTAAATGTTGCACAGGGCATCGGGACTGTGTAAATGTTGCATGCAGTGATGGGACTGTGTAAATGTCACTCAGCGCGCCAGGACTGTGTAAATGTCACATGCAGCATCGGGACTGTGTAAATGTCGCACAGAGCGCTGGGACTGTGTAATGTCGCATGCAGCATCAGGATTGTGTAAATGTTGCACAGAGCATCAGGACTGTGTAAATGTCGCATGCAGCATCGGGACTGTGTAAATATCGCACAGAGCGCTGGGACTGTGTAACTGTCACACAGAGCAGCAGGACTGTTTAAATGTCACATCAGTGTTGGGACTGTGTAAATGTCACACAGAGCGTCACGACTGTGTAAATGTCACATGCAGTGTCAGGACTGTGGAAATGTCACACAGAGCACCAGGACTGTGTAAATGTCACACAGAGCATCAGGGCAGTGTAAATGTCGCCCAGAGCATTAGAACTGTGTAAATGTCGCACAGGACGCCGGGACTGTGTAAATGTCGCACACAGCATCGGGACTGTGCAAATATCGCACACAGTGTCGGGACTGTGTAGATATCACATGCAGCGTTGGGACTGTGTAAATGTCACACAGAGCGTCGGGACTGTGTGAATGTTGCACAGAGCGCCGGGACTGTGTAAATGTTGCACAGAGCATTGGGACTTTGTAAAAGTTGCACAGGGCATCGGGACTGTGTAATGTCGCACAGAGCATCAGGACTGTGTAAATGTCGCACAGAGCATCAGGACTGTGGAATGTTGCATGCAGCATCGGGACTGTGTAAATGTCACACAGAGCATCGGGACTGTGTAAGTGTCACACAGAGCAGCAGGACTGTGTAAATGTCACATGCAGTTTCGGGACCGTGTAAATGTCACACAGAGTGTCACGACTGCGTAAATGTCACATGCAATGTCGGGACTGTGACAATGTCGCACAGAGCGTCAGGACTGAGTAACTGTCACACAGAGCATCAGGACTGTTTAAATGTCACATGCTGTGTTGGGAATGTGTAAATGTCATACAGAGCATCAGGACTGTGTAAATGTCACTCAGAGCATCAGGACTGTTTAAATGTCACATGCAGTGTCGGGAATGTGTAAATGTCGTACAGAGCATCAGGACTGTGTAAATGTCACACAGAGCATCAGGACTGTGTAAATGTCACATTCAGCATCAGGACTGTGTAAATGTCACACAGAGCATCCGGGCAGTGTAAATGTCGTCCAGAGCATTGGAACTGTGTAAATGTCGCAAAGGGCGCCGGGACTGTGTAAATGTCGCACAGAACATCGGGGCTGTGCAAATGTCAGACAGAGCATCAGGACTCTGTAAATGTCACACAGAGCGTCGGGACTGTGTAAATGTCACACAGAGTATCAGGAGTGTGTAAATGCCGCACAGAGCATCAGGACTGTGTAAATGTCACATGCAGTGTCGGGACTGTCCATATGTCACACAGAGCATCAGGATTGTGTAAATGTCGCACAGAGCATCAGGACTGTGTAAATGTCACACAGAGCATCGGGACTGTGTAAATGTCACATGCAGTGTCAGGACCGTGTAAATGTCGCACAGAGCATCAGGCCTGCGTAAATGTAACATGCCGTGGCGGGTCTATGCAAATGTCGCACAGAGCGTCAGGACTGAGTAACTGTCACACAGAGCATCAGGACTGTTTAAATGTCACATGCAGTGTTGGGACTGTGTAAATGTCGCACAGGACGCCGGGACTGTGAAAATGTCGCACAGAGCATCGGGACTGTGCAGATATCCCATGCAGCGTCGGGACTGTGTAATTGTCACACACAGCATCAGGACTGTGTAAATGTCACACAGAGCATCATGACTGTGTAAATGTTGCACAGAGCATCAGCACTGTGCAATGTCGCACAGAGCATCAGGACTGTGTAAATGTCGCACAGAGCATCAGGACTGTGTAAATGTCGCACAGAGCATCAGGATTGTGTAAATGTCGCACAGAGCATCAGGACTGTGTAAATGTCGCACAGAGCATCAGGATTGTGTAAATGTCGCACAGAGCATCAGGACTGTGCAATGTCGCACAGAGCATCAGGACTGTGCAATGTCGCACAGAGCATCAGGACTGTGTAAATGTCGCACAGAGCATCAGGATTGTGTAAATGTCGCACAGAGCATCAGGACTGTGCAATGTCGCACAGAGCATCAGGACTGTGTAAATGTCGCACAGAGCATCAGGACTGTGTAAATGTCGCACAGAGCATCAGGACTGTGTAAATGTCGCACAGAGCATCAGGACTGTGTAAATGTCGCACAGAGCATCAGGACTGTGTAAATGTCGCACAGAGCATCAGGACTGTGTCATGTCGCATGCAGCATCGGGACTGTGTAAATGTTGCACAGAGCATCAGGACTTTGTAAATGTCACACAGAGCATCAGGACTGCGTAAATGTCACATGCAGTGTCGGGACCGTGTAAATGTCACACAGAGCGTCACGACTGCTTAAATGTCACATGCAGTGTTGGGACTGTGTAAATGTCACTCAGAGCGCCAGGACTGTGTAAATGTCACATGCAGTGTCGGGACTGTGTAAATGTCGCACAGAGCATCAGGACTGTGTAATGTCGCACAGAGCATCAGGACTGTGTAATGTCGCACAGAGCATCAGGACTGTGTAAATGTCGCACAGAGCATCAGGACTGTGGAAATGTCGCACAGAGCATCAGGACTGTGGAATGTTGCATGCAGCATCAGGACTGTGTAAATGTCACACAGAGCATCGGGACTGTGTAAGTGTCACACGGAGCAGCAGGACTGTGTAAATGTCACATGCAGTTTCGGGACCGTGTAAATGTCACACAGAGTGTCACGACTGCGTAAATGTCACATGCAATGTCGGGACTGTGACAATGTCGCACAGAGCGTCAGGACTGACTAACTGTCACACAGAGCATCAGGACTGTTTAAATGTCACATGCAGTGTTGGGAATGTGTAAATGTCATACAGAGCATCAGGACTGTGTAAATGTCACTCAGAGCATCAGGACTGTTTAAATGTCACATGCAGTGTCGGGAATGTGTAAATGTCGTACAGAGCATCAGGACTGTGTAAATGTCACACAGAGCATCAGGACTGTGTAAATGTCACATTCAGCATCAGGACTGTGTAAATGTCACACAGAGCATCCGGGCAGTGTAAATGTCGCCCAGAGCATTGGAACTGTGTAAATGTCGCAAAGGGCGCCGGGACTGTGTAAATGTCGCACAGAACATCGGGGCTGTGCAAATGTCAGACAGAGCATCAGGACTCTGTAAATGTCACACAGAGCGTCGGGACTGTGTAAATGCCGCACAGAGCATCAGGACTGTGTAAATGTCACATGCAGTGTCGGGACTGTCCATATGTCACACAGAGCATCAGGATTGTGTAAATGTCGCACAGAGCATCAGGACTGTGTAAATGTCACACAGAGCATCGGGACTGTGTAAATGTCACATGCAGTGTCAGGACCGTGTAAATGTCGCACAGAGCATCAGGCCTGCGTAAATGTAACATGCCGTGGCGGGTCTATGCAAATGTCGCACAGAGCGTCAGGACTGAGTAACTGTCACACAGAGCATCAGGACTGTTTAAATGTCACATGCAGTGTTGGGACTGTGTAAATGTCACACAGGACGCCGGGACTGTGAAAATGTCGCACAGAGCATCGGGACTGTGCAGATATCCCATGCAGCGTCGGGACTGTGTAATTGTCACACACAGCATCAGGACTGTGTAAATGTCACACAGAGCATCATGACTGTGTAAATGTTGCACAGAGCATCAGCACTGTGCAATGTCGCACAGAGCATCAGGACTGTGTAAATGTCGCACAGAGCATCAGGATTGTGTAAATGTCGCACAGAGCATCAGGACTGTGCAATGTCGCACAGAGCATCAGCACTGTGTAAATGTCGCACAGAGCATCAGGATTGTGTAAATCTCGCACAGAGCATCAGGACTGTGCAATGTCGCACAGAGCATCAGGACTGTGCAATGTCGCACAGAGCATCAGAACTGTGTAAATGTCGCACAGAGCATCAGGATTGTGTAAATGTCGCACAGAGCATCAGGACTGTGCAATGTCGCACAGAGCATCAGGACTGTGTAAATGTCGCACAGAGCATCAGGACTGTGTAAATGTCGCACAGAGCATCAGGACTGTGTAAATGTCGCACAGAGCATCAGGACTGTGTAAATGTCGCACAGAGGATCAGGACTGTGTAAATGTCGCACAGAGGATCAGGACTGTGTCATGTCGCATGCAGCATCGGGACTGTGTAAATGTTGCACAGAGCATCAGGACTTTGTAAATGTCACACAGAGCATCAGGACTGCGTAAATGTCACATGCAGTGTCGGGACCGTGTAAATGTCACACAGAGCGTCACGACTGCGTAAATGTCACATGCAGTGTTGGGACTGTGTAAATGTCACTCAGAGCGCCAGGACTGTGTAAATGTCACATGCAGTGTCGGGACAGTGTAAATGTCGCACAGAGCATCAGGACTGTGTAATGTCGCACAGAGCATCAGGACTGTGTAATGTCGCACAGAGCATCAGGACTGTGTAAATGTCGCACAGAGCATCAGGACTGTGGAAATGTCGCACAGAGCATCAGGACTGTGTCATGTCGCATGCAGCATTGGGACTATGTAAATGTCGCACAGAGCGCCGGGACTGTGTAAATGTCACACAGAGCAGCAGGACTGTGTAATTGTCACATGCAGTGTCGGGACCGTGTAAATGTCACACAGTGCGTCACGACTGCGTAAATGTCACATGCAGTGTCGGGACTGTCCATATGTCGCACAGAGCATCCGGATTGTGTAAATGTCGCACAGACCATCAGGACTGTGTGAATGTCGCACAGAGCATCGGGACTGTGTAAATGCCGCACAGAGCATTGGGACTGTGTAAATGTTGCACAGAGCGTCGGGACTGTGTAAACATCGCACAGAGCGTCGGGACTGTGTAAATGTCACACACAGTGTCGGGATTGTGTAAATGTCACACAGAGCATCGGGACTGTGCAAATGTTGCATGCAGCATCAGGACTGTGTAAATGTCACATGCAGTGTCGGGACTGTGTAAATGTCACACGGAGCATCAGGACTGTGTAAGTGTCACATGCAGTGTCGGGACTGTATAAATGTCACACAGAGCATTGGGACTGTGTAAATGTCACACAGAATGTCAGGACTGTGTAAATGTCGCACAGAACATCAGGACTGTGCAAATGACACACAGAGCATCGGAACTTTGTAAATGTCACACAGAACATCAGGACTGTGTAAGTGTCACACGGAACATCGGGACTGTGTACATGTCACACAGAGCATCAGGACTGTGTAAATGTCACATGCAGTGTCGGGACTGCGTAAATGTCGCACAGAACATCAGGACTGTGTAAGTGTCACACAGAATGTCTGGACTGTGTAAATGTCGCACAGAACATCAGGACTGTGTAAATGTCACACAGAGCCTCGGGACTGTGTAAATGTCACACAGAGCATCGGGGCTGTGTAAATGTTGCACAGAGCGTCGGGACTGTGTAAACATCGCACAGAGCATCGGGACTGTGTAAATGTTACACAGAGCATCAGGACTGTGTAATGTCACATGCAGTATCGGGATTGTCCATATGTCGCACAGAGCATCAGGACTGTGTAAATTTCACATGCAGTGTCGGGACTGTGTAAATGTTGCACAGAGCATCAGGACTATGTAAATGTCACATGCAGTGTCGGGACTGTCCATATGTCACACAGAGCATCAGGATTGTGTAAATGTCGCACAGAGCGTCACGATTGTGTAAATCTCACACATAGCGTCAGGACTGTGAAAATGTCACACAGAGCATCAGGACTGTGTAAATGTCACACAGAACATCAGGACTGTGTAAATGTCACACAGAGCGTCAGGACTGTGTAAATGTCGCATGCAGTGTCAGGACTGTGTAAATGTCACACAGAACATCGGGACTGTGTAAATGTCACACAGAGGATCAGGACTGTGATGTCACAGGCAGTATTGGGATTGTGTAAATGTCACACACAGCATCAGGGCTGTGTAAATGCGCACAGAGCATCAGGACTGTGTAATGTCACATGCAGCATCAGGACTGTGTAAATGTCACATGCAGTGTCAGGACTGTCTAAATGTCGCACAGAGCGCCAGGATTGTGTAAATGTCGCACAGAGCATCAGGACTGTGTAATGTCACATGCAGTATCAGGACTGTGTAAATGTCACACAGAGCGTTGGGACTGTTGAAATGTCACATGCAGTGTCGGGACTGTGTAAATGTCGCACAGAGCATCAGGATTGTGTAAATGTCACACAGAGCATCAGGACTGTGTGAATGTCGCACAGAACATCAGGACTGCGTAAATGTCGCACAGAGCATTGGGACTGTGTAAATGTTGCACAGAGCGTCGGGACTGTGTAAACATCGCACAGAGCGTCGGGACTGTGTAAATGTCACACACAGTGTCGGGATTGTGTAAATGTCACACAGAGCATCGGGACTGTGTACATGTTGCATGCAGCATCAGGACCGTGTAAATGTCACATGCAGTGTCGGGACTGTGTAAATGTCACACGGAGCATCAGGACTGTGTAAGTGTCACATGCAGTGTCGGGACTGTATAAATGTCACACAGAGCATTGGGACTGTGTAAATGTCACACAGAATGTCAGGACTGTGTAAATGTCGCACAGAACATCAGGACTGTGCAAATGACACACAGAGCATCGGGACTTTGTAAATGTCACACAGAACATCAGGACTGTGTAAGTGTCACACGGAACATCGGGACTGTGTACATGTCACACAGAGCATCAGGACTGTGTAAATGTCACATGCAGTGTCGGGACTGTGTAAATGTCGCACAGAGCATCAGGACTGTGTAAGTGTCACATGCAGTGTCGGGACTGTATAAATGTCACACAGAGCACCGGGACTGTGTAAATGTCACACAGAATGTCTGGACTGTGTAAATGTCGCACAGAACATCAGGACTGTGTAAATGTCACACAGAGCATCGGGACTGTGTAAATGTCACACAGAGCATCGGGGCTGTGTAAATGTTGCACAGAGCGTCGGGACTGTGCAAACATCGCACAGAGCATCGGGACTGTGTAAATGTCACACAGAGCATCAGGACTGTGTAATGTCACATGCAGTATCGGGATTGTCCATATGTTGCACAGAGCATCAGGACTGTGTAAATTTCACATGCAGTGTCGGGACTGTGTAAATGTTGCACAGAGCGTCAGGACTATGTAAATGTCACATGCAGTGTCGGGACTGTCCATATGTCACACAGAGCATCAGGATTGTGTAAATGTCGCACAGAGCATCAGGATTGTGTAAATGTCGCATGCAGCATCGGGACTGTGTAATTGTCATATGCAGTGTCGGGACTGTGTAAGTGTCACACAGAGTGTCGGGACTGTGTAAATATCACACATAGCGTCAGGACTGTGAAAATGTCACACAGAGCATCAGGACTGTGTAAATGTCACACAGAACATCAGGACTGTGTAAATGTCACACAGAGCGTCAGAACTGTGTAAATGTCGCATGCAGTGTCAGGACTGTGTAAATGTCACACAGAACATCGGGACTGTGTAAATGTCACACAGAGCATCAGGACTGTGTAAATGTCACATGCAGTGTCAGGACTGTGTAAATGTCACACAGAACATCGGGACTGTGTAAATGTCACACAGAGCATCAGGAGTGTGATGTCACAGGCAGTATTGGGATTGTGTAAATGTCACACATAGCATCAGGACTGTGTAAATGCGCACAGAGCATCAGGACTGTGTAATGTCACATGCAGCATCAGGACTGTGTAAATGTCACATGCAGTGTCAGGACTGTCCAAATGTCGCACAGAGCGCCAGGATTGTGTAAATGTCGCACAGAGCATCAGGACTGGGTAATGTCACATGCAGTATCAGGACTGTGTAAATGTCACACAGAGCGTGGGGACTGTTGAAATGTCACATGCAGTGTCAGGACTGTGTAAATGTTGCACAGAGCATCAGGATTGTGTAAATGTCGCACAGAGCATCAGGATTGTGTAAATGTGACACAGAGCGTCAGGACTGTGTGAATGTCGCACAGAACATCAGGACTGCGTAAATGTGACACAGAGCGTCAGGACTGTGTAAATGTCACATGCAGTGTCGGGACTGTGTAAATGTCACACAGAGCATTGGGACTGTGTAAATGTCACAATGAACATCAGGATTGTGTAAATGTCGCACAGAGTGTCAGGATTGTGTAAATGTTGCACAGAGCATCAGGACTGTGTAATGTCACACAGAGCGTCAGGACTGTGTAAATGTCCACAGAGCATCAGGACTGTGTCAATGTCGCACAGAGCATCAGGACTGTGTAAATGTCGCACAGAGTGTCAGGATTGTGTAAATGTCGCACAGAGCATCAGGACTGTGTAATATCACATGCAGTATCAGGACTGTGTAAATGTCACACAGAGCGTGGGGACTGTTGAAATGTCACATGCACTGTCGGGACTGTGTAAATGTTGCACAGAGCATCAGGATTGTGTAAATGTCGCACAGAGCATCAGGATTGTGTAAATGTCACACAGAGCATCAGGACTGTGTGAATGTCACACAGAACATCAGGACTGCGTAAATGTGACACAGAGCGTCAGGACTGTGTAAATGTCACATGCAGTGTCGGGACTGTGTAAATGTCACACAGAGCATTGGGACTGTGTAAATGTCACAATGAACATCAGGATTGTGTAAACGTTGCACAGAGTGTCAGGATTGTGTAAATGTTGCACAGAGCATCAGGACTGTGTAATGTCACACAGAGCGTCAGGACTGTGTAAATGTCCACAGAGCATCAGGACTGTGTCAATGTCGCACAGAGCATCAGGACTGTGCAAATGTCGCACAGAGTGTCAGGATTGTGTAAATGTCGCACAGAGCATCAGGACTGTGTAATATCACATGCAGTATCAGGACTGTGTAAATATCACACAGAGCGTGGGGACTGTTGAAATGTCACATGCACTGTCGGGACTGTGTAAATGTCGCACAGAGCATCAGGATTGTGTAAATGTCACACAGAGCGTCAGGACTGTGTGAATGTCGCACAGAACATCAGGACTGCGTAAATGTGACACAGAGCGTCAGGACTGTGTAAATGTCACATGCAGTGTCAGGACTGTGTAAATGTCACACAGAGCATTGGGACTGTGTAAATGTCACAATGAACATCAGGATTGTGTAAATGTCGCACAGAGTGTCAGGATTGTGTAAATGTTGCACAGAGCATCAGGACTGTGTAATGTCACACAGAGCGTCAGGACTGTGTAAATGTCCACAGAGCATCAGGACTGTGTAAATGTCGCACAGAGTGTCAGGATTGTGTAAATGTTGCACAGAGCACCAGGACTGTGTAATGTCACACAGAGCGTCAGGACTGTGTAAATTTCCACAGAGCATCAGGACTGTGTAAAAGTCGCACAGAGCATCAGGACTGTGTAAACGTCACATGCAGTGTCGGGACTGTCAATAGGTCGGACAGAGCATCAGGATTGTGTCAATGTCACACAGAGCGTCAGGACCCCCCCCCCCCCCCCCCCCCCTCAGCATGTCTCAAAACATTTTTCAGCCAATGAAGTAGTTTGGAAGTGTAGCTTCTGTTGTAAATTTGGAGAAGAAGCAGTTGCACATGGACAGTTTGCCGCAGTTTTGATCGCATTTGTACTGCTCTGCATCTCACTGTGAGAGCCCCACAGCAGCTCCCGCGCTACCTTGAGGGAGCCCATTAGAAGCACCAACTCCCTTTCCTCAGCACCCACTTACTGCCCATCGCTCCCGGGCAGCGTTGAGCTTTACCTAGTGCCTGTTAATGGACCAGCCTGCCTGAAATTCGCAATTACCGGCCTGTCTCCCTGTTCAATGGTGGGATCTTTCACAGCGACCTGTCTGAGTGAGAGAGCGAGGGCCCTTCTCCCCCTCAGACCTCACTCAGTCCTGCTCTGGAGGGGCAGCCCGGGCTCTGAGTTCGAGTTGAGGTGCCACAAGACTGACTCAGAAATGCGAAAGCAATCAGTGAATGAAGGCTGGCAAACACGGCCAGTGATAGCGAGAAGCAGCATAAAACCTGGAGCTGTGGTATTTGTGTTTGAACGGTAAATTATTCATTTGGTGTTTTTTTTGTTTGCAGAGGTTATATTTGTTGTAACGATAATCTTTTTTCTGTAGTTTCAGAATGACTCTGAGATTAACCACCCCCTCATGTAAATGTGACACCTGAAGAAACGTATCTTTGAATAATTATTAATATATGTACCTCCCAAATCAGTTCAAACAAAACATTTTCTAACAGCAAACAAATAGCCCATGACTTGTCACACACACTCACACACAGAACACAATGACAATCCGCTTACTAACTTTCCAAAAACACACAGGGCAAAGAAACTCCAGTTACCTTCAGGACAAAAACAGAAAAATGCTGCAAAATCTCAGCAGGGCTGACGGTATCTGTGGAAGGATAATAGAGTGAACATTTTGAGTTCTCTCTCCACAGATGCTGTCTGACCTGCTGAGATTTTCCAGCATTTTTCTGTTTTTGTTTCAGATTCCAGCATCCGGAGTATTTCGCGTTTATCCATTTACCTCCAGCCGGGATTCCGGGACCTGCCCCCCTGCCCCCCAGCATCTCTCTTGCCCCTTCCCACCACTCCCACCCACCCCCACTTTTCTCCCACCGACTCCAATTCCCACCTGAACACAGCGGAAATAATACCACAAAAGCAAGCTATCGGAAATGTTGGAAACATTCAATAGATAGGGCTACATGAACAGAGAGAGAAATAGTCAACGGCCGCAATTATCCATTCCTGTTCGCAGACGGGAGCGGAATGTAGCGCGGGGAAAGGCAAAACTCGGTTTGACCAGGTTGTGATCTGGTGATCCGCTACAGCCATCGACAGTGGGCAGGTCAGGAAGTTCAATTGAATATTACATCTCATTACACTCCTCGCTGGGATTATCAGGTCATGTTGGCGTGCAATTATAACATCATGATTCACAATGGTACATAAGCCACATGCACTTGGCAACCTGCACATCCTTCGTCACTTCCCCGGCACTTGTGTGGCTGGCGCGAACGTTACTTGCCACTTATCAGCCCAAGCCTGAATGGTGTCTGGGTCTTGCTGCATTTGGACATTTCAGTATCTGAGGAGTTGCGAACGGTGCTGAACATTGTGCAATCATCGGCGAACATCCCCACTTCTGACCTTGTGATGGAGGGAAGGTCATTGATGAAGCAGCTGAAGATTGTTGGGCCTAGGACACTACCCTGAGGAACTCCTGCAGAGATGTCCTGGAGCGGAGATGACTGGCCTTCCACAACCATCTTCCTTTGTGTCAGGTATAACTCCAACCAGTGGAGAATTCTCCCCCTGATTCCAGTTTTGCTCGGGCTCCTTGATGCCACACTCGGTCAAATGCGGCCTTGATGTCAAGGGCTGTCACTCTCACCTCACCATTTTGTGTTCGTTAGGTGCGTGCAATTGGTGGACCCGGAAGTGGACACGAGGTGTGTTTCTGTTGGCGAAGGATCCTGAATGTAATTTCATGCAGGCTGGCCGATTAACGGGCACTGAATAAAGCTCAGCACTGCCCGGGGGCGATGGGCAGTAAGTGGGTGCTGATGAAAGGGAGGGTATAGTTGATGCTCCCTCAAGGTAGCCTGGGAGCTGCTGCGGGGCTGTCACAGAGAGATGCAGAGCTGTACAAATCCGATCAGAACTGCAGCAAACTGTCCATGCAGCCCAATCAAACAGCCCAGCGCAGAGCTGAGAAACCCTCAGTCCCCTGACATCTCCTCTTATATTTCACCCCAAACATTTCACCCCCCCCCCTCCCCCCCGCTTAACCGAGCCGGGAGCAACAATGTGAAGGGGGGGGGGGGAATCAGTAGATGGATTTTCACACAGGGGGCCGTGATTGGCAGACGGGGGCCGCGTGAAGAGAGGGTGAGCTCTGCAGTGGTGGGGGGGGGGGGGGCAAGGGGGTGATTGGCGAAGGCGGAGGCATGCGGGTTGTGGTGGGGAGAGGGGGGGCTGCAGAGAGGGGCCGTGATGGGAGACTCATCGGGGGGGAGGCCCGATGCCTCGATGCCAGTGATCCGTGTTGCCACTGGAAGGAGGGGTGGGTTACACTGCCACTGATGATGGGGTGGGGGTGATGTCCGTGAGGGTGTGGTGAACCATAGATGGTTATCACTATGGGTACTTGTACATATGTTACTGTTGTTACTGTTGGGGTTAGGGTTAGGGTGTTCCACCTGTTGGTGTCGTTCTGTGGTACACTCTGGTTGGCTCCGCCTACCTGTAGGAGTATAAAGGTCACTGCACTTCCTAGTGACCCTTTAGTCTGGGATTGTATTGTTATATAGTGTGCTCCATTCTTGTTACTAATAAAAGCCTTTATTTCCTGGGTACGATCCAGCCTCCCGAGTGATTTAATCGCGCATCAGAGGGGGTGGCAGGAGATCTCCCCGTTCACTGGGAGATCGGGATGCCTCTGAAATGGCGCCCCGAGCAATTTATAACCGGCTTCACCGGCGAGCCTAGGCTCACCCCCTTAAAAGTAACGCACTCTCACTCAGCCACTCACCGCACGTTTTCACTAACTCAGACCCGGTCAGCATTTCTCCAGCTTCCCCTCCATCCACCCCCTCAACCCCTCCAAACTGCTGTGAATCGTACTGCTGTCCAAACGAGTGAGTGACAGAGTGACGTAAGATTGCATTCTCAAACTCACCCAAAAAACAGGCCTGAAACTGCCCCGTTCTCTCGCTCAGTCGGCACTTGTTTTTGTTAAGATCGCCCCCTGTGACTCAGATATTTTGAATTTAAATCCACAAGGGAGACACAATGAAATTACATCGTGTTTCATTTCTCATTAATTGAGTGGGTATTTTTAATCTGAATCTGTTTGATTTGAATTCACGATTCGCGCAAAGTGATTTGAATGAATTTCCTCAGTTTGCGGCATCTGAGCTGATTTGCCTTTTGGGCTTCAGATTCCCGGGAGTGAATCACAGCCTTTGCATCGTGTTGCCCCCAGCAGCTCTGAGTAATCGGCTTCCCAAGTGTGGACGTTGTGTCATCAGATGAGCAATGCCAACTCTCTGCAAATCCCCCCGTGGCCTGGAGAGGTCAGGGAGGTTAGCAGTAAGATTGGCTGCACTCCCCCTCTTCCCTCCCCCACATTGCTGCCCATACTCACTCTCTGTTTCCCTTTACACTATCAACAGGAAACATGCTGCCCAACAAGAGGAACACGCACTCTGTAATTGGACCCATGTAAGCGAGCAGTCAGTCCTCGACCCAATCAGAGGCTGAATATTTTGGGAGCTGGTATATAAAGCCGACACCAGCACCAGTAACGCACTCTCACTCAGTCACTCACCCCATGTTTTCATTAACTCAGACCCGGTCAGCAGTTCTCCAGCTTCCCCTCCATTCAGCAGAATAGTACATGCTTATTTTTAGCACATTTCCAATACAGCGTCAAGTAATAATTTCCAGCAATTGTCTCCTTGGGTACATTCAGGTTTCACAACCACCAGCCACAAGGACAGGCTAATACCGGGAGCCAGTGTGTGTCCATCCCAAACCACCAAGTCCTCTTCCTTAAATAACCGGCCAGTACAAACAGTAGCATTCCTGACCCAATGTCACAAAGAAGCAAAGGGGCTGTGAGAACATCACTGGCAGCTTTCTGTAATCACAGAGTTGGAACCTTCCGGAATGTGCCGCCTGAGTGGGTGCTGGAAGCGGATTCAGTGGAAACAGAAATTGGATAAATATCAGGAAAATGCACAGGGTTAGGGGGAAAGGGCGGGACAATTGGACTGAAGCCTATCACGTGGGGGCGGCACGGTAGCACAGTGGTTAGCACTGCTGCTTCACAGCTCCAGGGTCCCAGGTTCGATTCCCGGCTTGGGTCGCTGTCTGTGTGGAGTTTGCTCATTCTCCCCGTGTCTGCGTGGGTTTCCTCCGGGTGCTCCGGTTTCCTCCCACGGTCCAAAGATGTGCGGGCTAGGTTGATTGGCCATCCTAAATTGCCCCTTAGTGTCCCGGGATGCGTAGGTTAGAGGGATTGGCGGGTAAATATGTAGGGATATGTGGATAGGGCCTGGGCGGGATTGTGGTCGGTGCAGACTCGATGGGCCGAATGGCCTCTTTCTGCACTGTAGGATTCTATGATTCTATCAGAGAGCTAGCACAGGACAAGTGGCTGAATGGCCTCCTTCTGCCGGATGATTACAGTTTCGAATGTTACCAAATGGAATGCGGGTACCTCTCAATTCTGAGTGGTCCCCTGCTCTCCACCTTCCTCCTCAGCCTGTCTCACTCCACTCCCCTTCCCCTTATCCTCCCCTTCTCTCCTCCCTCACCTTCCCCCCTTCCCTCCGACCTGTCTGTGATTCACTTCACTGGCAGCGGCAGAAGCCTGTCCCTCGTTTGGGATGGTGACTAGATCTGTATCTGTGTTGGTGTGAAAGGGAAACAGGAGCTCACCCAGGGCACTGAGTGGGAGATGAGGAACACCTTCCAGAGATTTGCAGCGTTTGGAGATAGATTGGCCATTCTCAAAGACAGGTAGATTGAGGGTGGGGTTTATGATTCATCCAGGCTGTTTCACAAGACGGGGGAGAGGGGTTACCATTGGCCAAAAACTGAACTGGACCTGCGTATAAATGCCGTGGCTACAAGGGCAGGTCAGAGGCTGGGAATTCTGCGGACAGTAACTCACTTCCTGACTCCCCAAAGCCTGTCACAGAATTGTTACAGAGCAGAATGAGGCTATTTGGCCCATCGTGTCTGCACTGGTTGTCCAAATGAGCATTATGACTCGGTGCCATCCCCCTGCCTTTTACCTGTCGCCCTGCACATTGTTTCTATTCAAATAATCATCACCTCTCGAATGCCTGGGTTGAAGCTGCCTACACCACACTTCCAGGCAGAGGATTCCACACCCAAACCACTCGCTGGGCGAAGAAGCTTTTCCTCACATCACATTTATTTCTTCTGTGAATCACTCTAAACCTGCGCCCTCTTGTTTTTGATCCTTTTGCGAACAGGAACAGTTTCTCCCCTATCGACTCTGTCCAGCCCCCTCAAATTTTGAACATTTCTATTAAATCTCCTCTTAACACAACATCGTGGGCCGAAGGGCCTGTTCTGTGCTGTACTGTTCTATGTTCTATGTTCTTAACCTTCTTCTCTCGAAGGAGAACAGTCCCAACCTCTCCAATCTACCCTCATAACTGAAGTTTCACATCCCTGGAACCATTCTTGTAAACCTCTTCTGCACTCTCTCCAATGTGTTCACATCCTTCCTGTAGAGTTGCACCCAGAACCTTGCGCAATATTCCAGCTGGGATCTAACTAGTGTTTTGTACAAATTCAGCACAAACTCCTTGCTCCTGTACTCTGTTCCCCTATTAATAAAGCCCAGAATACTACATGCTTTATTAACTGTTCGCTCTACCTATCCTGCCACCTTCAAAGATCTCTGCATATATACACCCAGGTTCCTCTGCTCCTGCACCTCTTTAAGAATTTTATCCCTTGTTTTATATTGTCTCGCCATGTTGTTCCTACCAAAATGCATCAACTCACACTTCTCCACATTGAACTTCATCTGACATCTATCTGCTCACTCCACCAACTTGTCTATATCCTTTTAGAACATAGAACAGTACAGCACAGAACAGGCCCTTCGGCCCACGATGTTGTGCCGAGCTTTATCTGAAACCAAGATCAAGCTATCCCACTCTCTATCATCCTGGTGTGCTCCATGTGCCTATCCAATAATCGCTTAAATGTTCCTAAAGTGACTGACTCCACTATCACTGCAGGCAGTCCATTCCACACCCCAACCACTCTCTGCGTAAAGAACCTACCTCTGATGTCCTTCCTATATCTCCCACCACGAACCCTATAGTTATGCTCCCTTGTAATAGCTCCATCCACCCGAGGAAATAGTCTTTGAACGTTCACTCTATCTATCCCCTTCATCATTTTATAAACCTCTATTAAGTCTCCCCTCAGCCTCCTCCGCTCCAGAGAGAACAGCCCTAGCTCCCTCAACCTTTCCTCATAAGACCCACCCTCCAAACCAGGCAGCATCCTGGTAAATCTCCTCTGCACTCTTTCCAGCGCTTCCACATCCTTCTTATAGTGAGATGACCAGAACTGCACACAATATTCCAAATGTGGTCTCACCAAGGTCCTGTACAGTTGCAGCATAACCCCACAAGTTCTACATTCTCCTCTTCACAGTTTACAATACTTCCCAGTTTTGTGTCATCCGCAACCGTTTTTTGTGTCACCAGCTAACTTTCCCGCCAACTTTCCATTCCACTCTAACCGGCCCATCTCCGTTCCTGCCCCATTGAAATCAGCTGCCCCGATCATCCTAAACCTTACAATACAATGATCACGGTTTCCTAGATGACCCCCCAGTGAGACTTGGTCTACTTGGCTCACTTCATTTCCAAGAACCAGGTCCAACAGTGGATCCTTTGCCTAAGAGAAGAAGAATGTTTGTGGATGTGGCGCCAATCAAGGGGACTGGACACATACTTTTCCTGAACACGATTTTTCTGACCCTCCTCTCTTTACACTACCACTGTCTCAGGTAACTACAATCCTCCATTATAGTTACTCTGTAATGTTTGCATCCCTCTGTAATGTAATGTTTTGTATCTCGCTCGAATTTCCCTGCAGATTTGTTCCTTTTCATCCTTCTGACTAGTTGGCAGCCTATAGACTACACTAAGCAACGTAATCGCACCCTTTGTTACACAGCCTGCAAGGCACAAGTCAGGAGTGCGATGGAATTCTCTCCACTTGCCTGGATGGGTGCAGCTCCAACAACACTCAAGAAGCTCAACACCATCCAGGATAAAGCAGCCCCGCTTGATTGGCGCCACATCCACAAACATTCTTCTTCTCTTAGGCAATCCCTCGAAGTCGAGGTGACTTCCTGCCACACTAAAAATGAGTTCTCAGGTGACTGAGGAGTTCAATGCACGACCTATAGTCTATGTCACAGGTGGGGCAGACAGTGGTTGGAGGAGGGGGTGGTAGGGTGCCCGGGTTGCCACACGTTCCTTTCTCTGTCAACATCTGGTTTCACTTGCTCTCGGTAATCAACTTGAACTGTTCAGATCTTCCTGGATGCTTGTCCTCCACTTCAGACAGTCTTGGGCCAGGGATTCCCAGGTGTTGGTGGAGATGTTGCACTTTTTCAAGGAGGTTTTGAGGGCATCCTTGTAGCATTCCCTGTGCCCTCATGGACCTCATCAGCCATGTCGAAGCTTGGAGTACAGCACTTATTTTGGGAGTCTTGTGTCAGGCAGGCAGAAGATGTAGCCTGCCCGGCAGAACTGACCAGAACATGGTCAATGCATCAATGCTGGCCCGAGCAAGAGTACTGATGCTAGTGTGCCTATCTGTGAACGTATTTGCAGGATCTTGTGGAGGCAGTGTTGGTGGTACTTCTCCAGGGTTTTGAGGTGCCTGCTGTACAAAGCCCACATCTGAGTGATATAGGAGGATGGGTCTATAGACCATGAGCTTGGTGCTAGGTCTAATGCCCTGGTCTTCAAACACTTTCTTCCTCAGGTGAGCCAAGGTTGCACTGGTACACTGAAGGCAGTGTTGAACATTGACACTGATGTTGTCTTGTTGACATTAGGTTCCCAAATGGAAAATGGTTCATTTTGTCCAAGGTCTCATTGTGGATTTTGATAAGCAGGGGACAGTCATGTGTGGTAGAGGACCTTTGTCTTATGGATGTTTAATGTAAGACCCATGCTCCTGCATGCCTCAGCGAAGGTGTTAACAGTAACTTGGAGCTCAGCCTCAGAGTGTGCACTGATGCAAACATCATCTGCATACTGTAGTACAATGACAGAGGATGGGACAACCTGGGTGCAAACAGTGCGACGGGGACCTGGGTGCTTGGGCTGCAGGTGGTCTTGACTGCGCAAAAGAAATCTTGCGCGTCATGGCTGTCAGCTAACTGTTGGATCTCCTGCATTTTCTCCACCCACAATCTGTTCTTTATGTCGTGGTTTTTGCTGGACCTCAGCCTTCAGCTGCCTGTAGAGCTGCTTTCTTGCTTTCGAGCTGGGTTGCTGTTTCAGGTTCGGAAAAGCCTTGCACTTGCAGCTTATCAGCTCCTGGATCTCCTGGTCATTCTCATCGATCCATTCTTGGTGTTTCCTAGTCGAGTGATCAAACGTCTCTTCGCAGGTGCTGATTATGGAGGCTTTGTGGACACTCTGTGTCTCTGGGTCACCGGGAGTCGCATGTTTGGCTGGCTGAATAGTGCTCTCTTATTATCCAGTGGATTAGACGGTGGGCTGTCAGCACTGGTCAGCTCCTGTCATGGCGTGGGTGATACGCACGTCCTCGTGGTCCTTCATTCAGACAATGATGTAGTGGAGCAGGTGCCAGTGCTTGGAGTGAGTGTGTTGCCATAATGCCATCGACTTGTCTCTCTGAGGAAATAAGGTATGGGTTATGATAAGGCGAGTGTGTTGCCATAATGCCATCGACTTGTCTCTCTGAGGAAATAAGGTATGGATTTTGATAAGCAGGGGACAGTCATGTGTGGTAGAGGACCTTTGTCTTATGGATGTTTAATGTAAGACCCATGCTCCTGCATGCCTCAGCGAAGGTGTTAACAGTAACTTGGAGCTCAGCCTCAGAGTGTGCACTGATGCAAACATCATCTGCATACTGTAGTACAATGACAGAGGATGGGACAACCTGGGTGCAAACAGTGCGACGGGGACCTGGGTGCTTGGGCTGCAGGTGGTCAGGAGTAGGGTACCCTTGGTGTTGGATTTCCTTGCCCTCTCTCTCTGCCGATTACTCCAGACGTCTGTGTCCTTTCCAACTCTGGTGTTGAAGTTACCAAGGAGGATTAGCTTATTGCCCGTTGGGATTCAGGTCAACGATCATTTCAGAGGCTGGACCTCGCTGTAGCTTCCAGTGTTGGGGCGTACGCATATGGACTGTGCCATCGCGCCACCCCAATGTAGCGCCCTGGTTCTGGGCGAGGTTGAGCCGAAGGGTTGAGGCATTTACTTATCCCGCAAGGAGAGTCTCTGAGATCGCCAACTAGTTTGTTTTTAATAGCCAAGCCAACCTCCTGGAGGTGACGATCTTCTTCTGGTTTACCTTTCCAGAAAAAGGTGTAATCGCCACCTTGTTCTTTAAGATGGCCTTCCCCTGACCATCAGGTCTCACTTAGGGCAGCAATGCCAGTGTGGAAATGCCTGCGTTTCTGGACAACAACAATGTGTAAAGAACAAAGAACAATACAGCACAGGAACAGGCCCTTCGGCCCTCCAAGCCTGCACCGATCATGTGTTCCTAACTAGACCATCTGTTTGTATCCCTCTATTCCCAGTCTGTTCATGTGGCTATCTAGATAAGTCTTAAATGATCCTAGCATGTCTGCCTCAACCACCTTGCTTGGTAGTGCATTCCAGGCTCCCACCACCCTCTGTGTAAAATACGTCCCCCGCATATCTGTATTGAACCTTGCCCCCCTTACCTTGAACTTGTGACCCCTTGTGTTTGTCATTTCTGACCTGGGAAAAAACTTCCAGCTGTTCACCCTATCTATGCCCTTCATAATTTTATAAACTTCTATTAGGTCGCCCCTCAACCTCTGTCTTTCCACGGAGAACAACCCTAGTTTACTCAATCTCACCTCATAGCTAATACCCTCCATACCAGGCAACATCCTGGTAAACCTTTTCTGTACTCTCTCCAAAGCCTCAACATCCTTCTGGTAGTGTGGCGACCAGAACTGGACGCAGTATTCCAGATGTGGCCTAACCAACATTCTATATAACTGCAACATCATATGCCAACTTTTATACTCTATGCCCGGTCCAATGAAGGCAAGCATGCCATATGCCTTCTTCACCACCTTTTCCACCTGTGCTGCCACCTTTAAGGATCTGTGGACTTGCACACCCAGATCCCTCTGTGTGTCTATACTCCTGATGGTTCTGCCATTTATTGTATAGCTCCCCCCTGCATTAGATCTACCAAAATGCATCACTTCGCATTTATCTGGATTAAATTCCATCTGCCATTTCTCCACCCAATTTTCCAGCCTATCTATATCCTGCTGTATTCTCTGACAATGTTCATCACTATCCGCAACTCCAGCAATCTTTGTGTCGTCCGCAAACTTACTAATCAGACCAGCTACATCTTCCTCCAAATCATGTATATATATCACAAACAGCAGAGGTCCCAGTACAGAGCCCTGCGGAACACCACTAGTGTGGAGGTGCCGGCGTTGGACTGGGGTAAATACAGTAAGAGTTTTAACAACACCAGGTTAAAGTCCAACAGGTTTATTTGGTAGCAAATGCCATTTGCTTTCGGAGCGCTGCTCCTTCACAGATGGAGTGGCTATCTGCTCTCAAACAGAGACACAAAATCAAATCCAGGAGGCAAGCTGTGGGGGTTACTGATAGTTTGACATAAACCCAAGATCCCGGTTTAGGCCGTAGCATGTGTGTGTAACTTGGCTATCAGTTTCTGCTCAGCGACTGCTCTTTTCCTATGGGGGAGCACTTCAGCGGTCACAGGCATTCAGCCTCTGATCTTCAGGTAAGTGTTCTCCAAGGCGGCCTTCACGACACACGACAGCGCAGAGTCGCTGAGCAGAAACTGATAGCCAAGTTCCGCACACATGAGGACGGCCTCAACCGGGATCTTGGGTTTATGTCAAACTATCAGTAACCCCCACAGCTTGCCTCCTGGACTTGCAGAATCTCACAGGCTGTCCTGTCTGGAGACAATACACATCTCTTTAACCTGTGCTTAATGCTCCCTCCACTCACATTGTCTGTGTCTTTAAGACCTGGTTGGCTGTAGAGATTCGCATTCTAATCAGTGTTCTGTAACTTGATTTTGTGTCTCCATATGGCCTGTTTGAAAGCAGATACAGTAAGGAGTCTCACAACACCAGGTTAAAATCCAACAGGTTTATTTGGTAGCAAATGCCACTAGCTTTTGGAGCGCTGCTCCTTCGTCAGGTGAGTGGGAGTTCTGTTCACAAACAGGGCATATAAAGACACAAACTCAATTTACAGAATAATGAATAATGATTGGAATGCGAGTCTTTACAGCTAATCAAGTCTTAAAGGTACAGACAATGTGAGTGGAGAGAGCATTAGCACAGGTTAAAGACATGTGTATTGTCTCCAGACAGGACAGCCAGTGAAACTTTGCAAGTCCAGGCAAGTTGTGGGAGTTACAGATAGTGTGACATGAACCCAAGATCCCAGTTGAGGCCGTCCTCATGTGTGCAGAACTTGGCTATCAGTCTCTGCTCAGCGACTCTGCGCTGTCGTGTGTTGTGAAGGCTGCCTTGGAGAATGCTTACCCGAATATCAGAGGCCGAATACCCATGACCGCTGAAGTGTTCCCCAACAGGAAGAGAACAGTCTTGCCTGGTGATTGTCGAGCAGTGTTCTTTTATCCGTTGTCATAGCGTCTGCATGGTTTCCCCAATGTACCATGCCTCCAGGTCGACAACGTTGGCTGAGTTGCAAGAGTAGGTGCCGTGTACCTGGTGGATGGTCTTCTCACATGAGATGATGGCATCCGTGTCGATGATCCGGCCCGTCTTGCAGCAGTTGCTGTGACAGGGTTGTGTGGTATCGTGGTCACTGTTCTCCTGAAGGCTGGGTAGTTTGCTGCGGACAATGGTCTGTTTGAGGTTGTGCGTTTGTTTGAAGGCAAGAAGTGGGGGTGTGGGGATGGCTTTGGCGAGATGTTCATCTTCATCAATGACATGTTGAAGGCTCCGGAGGAGATGTCGTAGCTTCTCCGCTCTGGGGAAGTACTGGATGACGAAGGGTACTCTGTCCACCATGTCCCGTGTTTGTCTTCTGAGGAGGTCGGTGCGGCTTTTCGCTGTGGCGCATCGGAACTGTCGATCGATGAGTCGAGCGCCATATCTTGTTCTTTTGAGGGCATCTTTCAGCATCTGGAGGTGTCTGTTGTGATCCTCCTCATCCGAGCAGATCCTGTGTATACGGAGGGCTTGTCCGTAGGGGATGGCTTCTTTAACGTGTTTGGGGTGGAAGCTGGAGAAGTGGAGCATCGTGAGGTTATCCGTGGACTTGCGGTACAGTGAGGTGCTGAGGTGACCGTCCTTAATGGAGATGCGTGTGTCCAAGAATGCAACTGATTCCGGAGAGTAGTCCATGGTGAGTCTGATGGTGGGATGGAACTTGTTGATGTCATCATATCGTTGTTTCAGTGATTGTTCACCATGAGTCCAAAGGAAGAAAATGTCATCGATGTATCTAGTATATAGCATCGGTTGAACGTCCTGTGCGGTGAAGAGGTCTTGTTCGAACCTGTGCATGAAGATGTTGGCATAATGAGGTGCGAATTTGGTCCCCATGGCTGTTCCGTGGGTCTGGATAAAGAACTGGTTGTTGAAGGTGAAGACGTTGTGGTCCAGGATGAAGCGGATGAGATGTAAAATTGCATCTGGAAACTGGCAGTTGTCGGCGTTAAGTACTGAGGCAGTTGCAGCAATGCCATCATCGTGGGGGATGCTGGTGTAGAGTGCCGAGACATCCATTGTGACGAGGAGCGCTCCTGGTTCAACTGCTCCATGTGCGCTGAGTTTCTGTAGGAAGTCTGTAGTGACCTGACCTGACGGGGCTCATTCCCCAGTACTAGGTCCGGTATAGCCCCCTCTTTAGTTGGACTATCAACATATTGTTCCAAAGAACCTTCCTGGGCACATGTTACAAATTCCTCCCCATCCGGACCCCCAGCCCTAAGGGATTTCCAGTCTATGTGAGGGAAATCAAAGTCTCCCACTACAACAACCCTATTTTTTCTGCACCTGTCCAGAATCTCCTTACATATCCATTGCTCAACTTCCTGTGGGCTGTTGGGAGGCCTGTAGTATACCCCCAACATAGTGACTGCGCCCTTCCTGTTTCTGAGCTCCACCCACAGTGGCTCGTTACATGATCCTTCCAAATTGTCCACCCTCTGTACCGCTGTAATACGCTCCCTAACCAGTATTGCTACTCCCCCACCTCTCCTCGCCCCTCCTCTGTCTCACCTAAAACACTTATACCCCAGGATATTCAGCTGCCAGTCCTGTCCTTCTTTTAACCAAGTCTCTGTCATTGCAACCACATCCAAGTTCCGCGCATGTATTGAGGCTCTAAGTTCATCTGTCTTGCCTGTTACGCTCCTTGCATTAAAGCAGACACACTCCAGACCTCCAGGCCCACTGAGTTCATCCTCCCCCAGATTGCTCTTCCTCTTAGGTAGCCTTGTCTTGGCCCCATGCTCGTCCCCAGTCTCTACGCTTGCTGACCTATTGTTCTGATTCCCACCCCCCTGCCACATTAGTTTAAACCCACCCGAACCACACTAGCAAACCTCCCAGCCAGGATATTGGTAGTTCTGACCTGTCACTGTTGGGGTTGTCCATAAATCATAGAATCCCTACAGAACAGAAAGAGGCCATGCGGCCCATCGAGTCTGCACCAACCACAATCCCACCCAGGCCCTACCCCCATATCCCTACACATTTACCCACTAATCCCTCTAACCCACGCATCTCAGGACACTAAGGGGCAATTTTAGCACGGCCAATCAACCTAACCCGCACATCTTTGGACTGTGGGAGGAAACCGGAGCACCCGGAGGAAACCCACGCAGACACGAGGAGAATGTGCAAACTCCACACAGACAGTGACCCGAGGCGGGAATCGAACCCAGGTGCCTGGAGCTGTGAAGCAGCAGTGCTAACCACTGTGCTACCGTGCCGCACGGTCCGCACATTCCAAGGGGGTCCCAAACTTTGTTTTAAGGGTGGAAGATGCCTGGGCGTTAGTTACTCTAATGTCGAGTAATGCAAACCCAGCTGCCACACGGGCTTTATGGGCAATGCCATGGGCTAATGGCATGGGGGTCGAGGAAGACTGGAGACCGGGCTCCAGTGTATGGGTCTAGAACACACACACAGGTACACACACACCTACCATCCACCCCTCTTCTTCCCACAGGAATTCCCGTCGGAATCCCCTGGAATTCATAAAGTGCAGTAGCGGCTTTGTGAACTCATGAGGCTGGCACTGGCCTCTCGCTGTGAATGGCCCCATTGCTCCTCTCTCACTGTTGCTCCTCTCTCTCAGTTCCTCCACCTCTGAGGAACAGTGGCAGCCGTGTGTACCATCTACAAGATGCACTGCAGGGACTCACTGAGGCTCCTTAGGCAGCACCTTCCAAAGCTCAACCTCTACCATCTCAAAGGACAAGGGCAACAGATGCCTGAGAACACCACCATCTGGAGGTTCCCCTTCAGTTCACTCATCATCCTGACTTGGAAATAAATCGCCGTTCCTTCACTGTCGCTGAGCAAATCTCCTTTTCTAACAGCACTGTGAGTGTACCTACACGATGTGGAGATGCCGGCGTTGGACTGGGGTAAACACAGTAAGAAGTCTCACAACACCAGGTTAACCACATTGTCTGCACCTTTAAGACTTGATTACCTGTAAAGATTCGCATTCCAACCATTATTTTGTAAATTGAGTTTGTGTCTTTATATGCCCTGTTTGTGAACAGAATTCCCACTCACCTGACGAAGGAGCAGCACTTCGAAAGCTAGTGGATTTTGCTACCAAATAAACCTGTTGGACTTTAACCTGGTGTTGTGAGACTTCTTACTGTGTTCAGTAAGGGTTATAGAGTATAAAAGCTGGAGTCTGATGATGCAGCTGAAAAGAACGCTGGTTAGGCCACATTTGGAGTACTGCGTCCAGTTCTGGTCGCCGCACTACCAGAAGGACGTGGAGGCGTTAGAGAGAGTGCAGAGAAGGTTTACCAGGATGTTGCCTGGTATGGAGGGTCTTAGCTATGAGGAGAGATTGGGTAAACTGGGCTTGTTCTCCCTGGAAAGACGGAGAATGAGGGGAGATCTAATAGAGGTGTACAAGATTATGAAGGGTATAGATAGGGTGAACAGTGGGAAGCTTTTTCCCAGGTCGGAGGTGACGATCACGAGGGGTCACGGACTCAAGGTGAGAGGGGCGAAGTATAACTCAGATATCAGAGGGACGTTTTTTACACAGAGGGTGGTGGGGGCCTGGAATGCGCTGCCAAGTAGGGTGGTGGAGGCAGGCACGCTGACATCGTTTAAGACTTACCTGGATAGTCACATGAGCAGCCTGGGAATGGAGGGATACAAACGATTGGACCAAGGAGCGGCACAGGCTTGGAGGGCCGGAGGGCCTGTTTCCTGTGCTGTAGTGTTCTTTGTTCTTTGTTCTTTGTTCTCCGCATGGTGTTTCAAGAAGGCAGCTCACCAGCACTTTCTCAAAGGCAATTATGGATGGGCAGTAAATGCTGGCCTCACCAGTGACACCCACATCGCAAGAATAAATAAAAAACAGAACAATTTACAATTTAGCCAGCATGTGGGCCAGGGTGGGAGGTTAAAGGTTAGCAGCGGCTAGAGGCCGCTGGAGGCTGGCTTTATGGATGAAATGAGTTTGCAGAAGATTTGGGAACAGACAGGAGAGAAGCAAGGTTCGGGCCAGGGGAGTGGGATATCATAGTGCAGAATGATGATGTGGAGACGCCGGCGTTGGACTGAGGTAAACACAGTAAGAAGTCTCACAACACCAGGTTAAAGTCCAACAGGTTTATTTGGTAGCAAAAGCCACTAGCTTTCGGAGCACTGCTCCTTCTTCAGGTAAGTGGGAGTTCTGTTCACAAACAGGGCATATAAAGACACAAACTCAATTTACAAAATAATGGTTGGAATGCGAGTCTTTACAGGTAATCAAGTCTTAAAGGTACATACAATGTGAGTGGAGAGAGGGTTAAGCACAGGTTAGAGAGATGTGTATTGTCTCCAGCCAGGACAGTTAGTGAGATTTTGCAAGCCCAGGCAAGTCGTGGGGGTTACAGATAGTGTGACATGAACCCAAGATCCCGGTTGAGGCCGTCCTCATGTGTGAGGAACTTGGCTGTCAGTCTCTGCTCAGCGACTCTGCGTTGTCATGTGTCGTGAAGGCCGCCTTGGAGAACGCTTACCCGAGGATCAGAGGCCGAATGCCCATGACCGCTGAAGTGCTCCCAATCCACCTAACCCGCACATCTTTGGACTGTGGGAGGAAACTGGAACACCCGGAGGAAACCCATGCAGACACGGGGAGAATGTGCAAACTCCACACAGACAGTGACCCGAGGCTGGAATTGAACTTGGGTCCCTGGTGCTGAGAGGCAGCAGTGCTAATCACTGTGCCACTCTGTGGTGAACCATAGTTGGTTACCACTATGAGTGCTGAGCCATGGATGGCCAGCACTATGGGTGTTTGTAGATATGTTACTGTAATTACTGTTGGTGTTAGAGTTGGGCTGTTCTACCTGTTGATATTGTTCTGTGGTACACTCCAGTTGGCTCCGCCTACCAGGGGAAGTATAAAGCTCACTGCACTGCCTGGAGACCCTTTAGTCTGGGATTGTATTGTATATAGTGTGCTCCATTCTTGTCAGTAATAAAAGCCTTTATTTCCCGGGTACAATCTAGCCTCCCGAGTGATTTAATCGCGCATCAATTTTATTACTGACAAAATTTTGAAAACCATGGAGCAAGTGTTGAAACCCGATCGGCTTACACTAGACCCACATGCGGCAGGAGCGTCGAACACTTTCGACCATTGGTTAAAGTGTTTTCAAGACTACATCGATGCCTCAACAGCCATTCAAAACGATGCCGATAGACTGCGGGTCCTCCACGCGAGGGTAAGCGACACCGTACACTTAGCAATCCGCGATGCCCAAGACTACAAAGGGGCCATCGAACTACTTAAGAAGCGGTACAACAAACTGCCAAACGAGATCCATGCTCGACACCTTCTAGCCACTCGACGGCGGCAGCCCGGCAAAACGACAGAACAGTACCAGGGTGAACTCCAGCAGCTAGCCAGAGCCTGCAACTGCAAGTCAGTGTCGGCGGCCCAGTATACGAGCGACTTGATCCGCGATGCGTTCGTGGCGGGAATCGGCTCGTCGTACATTCGCCTCCGGCTGCTAGAGCAAGGTAACCTAGACCTCGCTAAGACAGTAGAATTGGCTGACGCTATGGAGACGGCCTCCAGAAGTCTAGAAACGTACCCCACCGACCACGTGGGAACATCGTGGCAAGTACAGCCACCGACTCTACTTTATTCAGCGGCTCTGAAAAACTGCGCGATTGTGTTCCCAACCTCGGACCTGACGATGGCGGCAGCTCCAGGAGGCCCGCGGTGTTACTTCTGTGGATTGGCGAAAAACCCTCGGCAACGATGTCCAGCCAGAACGGTATTGTGCTCCGCGTGCGGAAAGAAAGGGCACTATGCCAAAGTCTGCAGGACCAAACCACTCTCCAAACATAGCAGTGCGGCGTGTGATTCTCCTGAGCCTGTCTCCTTGTCTCCAGCGTCTTCGAGGTCTTCCACCACGTGCGATTCCAGAGCGCCGCCATTCCTGACGACGGAGACGCAAGACATGTGCGACCTGCAGGGGCCGCCACTTTTAGCGCCACCGACCACGTGCGATCCATGGGCGCAGCCATTTTGGTCGGCACCGACCGCGGACGACCAGCAGGGGTCATCATCATCAACCATCTCAGCTGCCTGCAGCGGCACCCAAGACCCAACGGTGGCGTCAATCATCCTGGACCAGGGCAAGCCTCACAGACTCGACAATTCCATGATGGACATAGAGGTAAATGGACCCCAAATTCATTGTTTGTTTGACAGCGGGAGCACGGAGAGCTTCATTCACCCTGACACCATGAAACGGTGCGGTCTCCGAGTACGGACTGTCAGACAGACAATTTCGATGGCGTCGAGGTCCCGGTCTGTTACCGTTCTTGGGAGCTGCGTGGTCAACCTGACGGTGCGGGGCACAGTTTACGAGAACTTCAGGCTCCTTGTGTTACCGCACCTTTGCGCTCCGATGCTCCTGGGACTAGATTTTATGGTCCACCTGAGGAGTGTAACCCTGCAGTACAATGGGCCACTCCCTCCACTTTCAGTGGGAGCACAGCAGCCTCCAAATTGCCCAGCGCGCTCCACGTGTAGCCTCTCGACACTTAGAATCACACCACCATCCTTATTCGAGAATCTAGTGCCAGGCTGCAAGCCCATCGCAACCAAGAGCAGGCGTTACAGCGCTGAGGATCGGATCTTTATTCGATCTGAAGTTCAGCGGCTCCTCAGGGAAGGGATCATCCAACCTAGCTCTAGTCCATGGAGAGCGCAAGTAGTGGTGGTTAAAACTGGACACAAACCCCGGATGGTCATAGACTATAGTCAGACCATTAATAGATACACGCAGCTGGATGCGTATCCTCTCCCGCGCATATCTGACATGTCAACCAGATTGCGCAGTACCAGGTGTTCTCCACCATTGACTTGAAGTCAGCTTACCACCAGCTCCCCATTCGCCCAGAGGACTGAAAATACACGGCCTTTGAGGCGGATGGTCATCTTTATCACTTTTTAAGGGTTCCCTTTGGCGTCACGAATGGGGTCTCAGTCTTCCAGCGTGCAATGGACCGAATGGTGGACCAAAACGGGCTGCGGGCTACCTTCCCGTACCTGGATAACGTCACTATCTGAGGCCATGACCAGCAGGACCACGATGCCAACCTCCTTAGATTTTTACGCACTGCATCTCGCCTGAATCAGACCTACAACAGGGAGAAGTGCGTATTTCGCAAGCGCCGTTTAGCAATTCTCGGATACGCGGTGGAAAACTTGGCCCTGATTCAGACCGTAAGCGTCCCCTCCTCGAACTCCCCCTGCCCACTAGCATCAAAGCACTGAGAAGATGCTTAGGCTTCTTCTCATACTATGCACAGTGGGTTCCCAATTATGCGGACAAAGCCCGTCCGCTCATCAAGTCTACCTCCTTTCCCCTAGCAACAGAGGCTCGCTTAGCCTTTGAAGGGATAAAAGCCGACATCGCGAAAGCCACAATGCACGCTGTTGATGAGTCCATCCCCTTTCAGGTGGAGAGTGATGCATCTGATTTCGCCCTGGCCGCCACACTTAACCAGGCGGGCAGGCCCGTCGCCTTTTTCTCTCGCACCCTCCAAGGCCCCGAAATTCGACACTCTGCGGTGGAAAAGGAGGCCCAGGCCATTGTGGAGGCCGTTCGGCATTGGCGCCATTACTTGGCGGGAAAACAATTCACCCTGCTCACGGACCAGCGGTCCGTGGCGTTCATGTTCAACAACACGTTACGGGGTAAGATCAAAAATGATAAAATCTTGAAGTGGAGAATCGAACTCTCCACCTACATTTATGATATCATGTACCGTCCAGGGAAGTTCAATGAGCCCTCAGATGCCCTGTCGCGTGGAACATGTGCAAGTGTGCAGGAGAATCGGTTACAGGCCCTCCACAACGATCTCTGCCATCCGGGGGTCACTCGGCTCTTCCATTTCGTAAAGGCCCGGAATCTACCCTACTCAGTGGAGGATGTCAGGTCCATAACCCGAAGCTGCCAGGTATGTGCTGAATGCAAACCGCACTTCTACCGACCTGACAGGGCACACCTCATTAAAGCCACTCGCCCTTTTGAAAGACTGAGTGTGGACTTTAAGGGCCCCCTTCCTTCGACAGATCGGAACGTGTACTTCCTCAATGTGATTGACGAGTACTCACGATTCCCTTTTGTCATTCCCTGTTCTGATATGACCGCTGCCACGGTCATTAAAGCATTACAGGATCTTTTCACCCTGTTCGGTTACCCCAGCTATATCCACAGTGATAGGGGCTCGTCATTCATGAGTGACGACTTGAGGCAATACCTGCTCTCAAAAGGGATTGCCTCAAGTAGAACTACAAGTTACAGCCCTAGGGGTAACGGACAGGTTGAACGAGAAAATGCTACAGTCTGGAAGGCTGTCTTACTGGCGTTGAGGTCTAAAGGTCTTCCAGTCTCCCGTTGGCAAGAGGTACTCTCTGATGCGCTCCATTCTATCCGCTCATTCCTGTGTACAGCAACCAACGCTACTCCACATGAGAGGATGTTTTCCTTCCCTAGGAAGTCTTCCTCTGGGACCTCATTATCGTCTTGGTTGACGTACTCAGGACCTGTCCTCCTGCGGCGGCATGTTAGGACCCGCAAGTCCGACCCTTTAGTTGAACAGGTCCATCTCCTCCACGCCAACCCTCAATATGCCTATGTGGCATATCCTGATGGGCGAGAGGACACGGTCTCTATTAGAGATCTGGCACCAGCAGGGGACTTGGACACCCCAGTCGCTTCCACACCCCTAGTTAGGGACCCCCCGACCCTTATCTCCCCTCCTGACACGGCGCAGGCAGTATCGGGACCACCACTTAATCCTCTTACTCCCGTGTACAGCTTGCCTGAGTCCAGGAGATTGTCACCACCTCGAGGCGTGCTCGAGTCCAGCAGATTGTCGCCACCTCGTGGTCCACCTGTCCGTGAGGAACTGGAGGAGTCACTGGACACCGCCTTGGAGAGAAGGTCACCACGGTTACCAGAACCGGCGTTACCGCCAGTGTTGAGGAGGTCGCAGAGACGGTGCGGTCCTCCAATACTTGCGGATAGTGAAGAGCATTGTCGGGCAATACAGCAGGATATAGATAGGCTGGAAAATTGGGCGGAGAGGTGGCAGATGGAGTTTAATCCGGATAAATGCGAAGTGATGCATTTTGGAAGAAATAATGTAGGGAGGAGTTATACAATAAATGGCAGAGTCATCAGGAGTATAGAAACACAGAGGGACCTAGGTGTGCAAGTCCACAAATCCTTGAAGGTGGCAACACAGGTGGAGAAGGTGGTGAAGAAGGCATATGGTATGCTTGCCTTTATAGGACGGGGTATAGAGTATAAAAGCTGGAGTCTGATGATGCAGCTGTATAGAACGCTGGTTAGGCCACATTTGGAATACTGCGTCCAGTTCTGGTCGCCGCACTACCAGAAGGACGTGGAGGCGTTAGAGACAGTGCAGAGAAGGTTTACCAGGATGTTGCCTGGTATGGAGGGTCTTAGCTATGAGGAGAGATTGGGTAAACTGGGGCTGTTCTCCCTGGAAAGACGGAGAATGAGGGGAGATCTAATAGAGGTGTACAAGATTATGAAGGGTATAGATAGGGTGAACAGTGGGAAGCTTTTTCCCAGGTTGGAGGTGACGATCACAAGGGGTCACGGGCTCAAGGTGAGAGGGGCGAAGTATAACTCAGATATCAGAGGGATGTTTTTTACACAGAGGGTGGTGGGGGCCTGGAATGCGCTGCCAAGTAGGGTGGTGGAGGCAGGCACGCTGACATCGTTTAAGACTTACCTGGATAGTCACATGAGCAGCCTGGGAATGGAGGGATACAAACGATTGGTCTAGTTGGACCAAGGAGCGGCACAGGCTTGGAGGGCCGAAGGGCCTGTTTCCTGTGCTGTACTGTTCTTTGTTCTTTGTTAATACGACTGAACTTGTGATTATATGAACAGTTGTTCTGTTTTATTTTTGCCCCACCGGCCTTTGTTTTAAAGGAGGGGTGAATGTGGTGAACCATAGTTGGTTACCACTATGAGTGCTGAGCCATGGATGGCCAGCACTATGGGTGTTTGTAGATATGTTACTGTAATTACTGTTGGTGTTAGGGTTGGGCTGTTCTACCTGTTGATATTGTTCTGTGGTACACTCCAGTTGGCTCCGCCTACCAGGGGAAGTATAAAGCTCACTGCACTGCCTGGAGACCCTTTAGTCTGGGATTGTATTGTATATAGTGTGCTCCATTCTTGTCAGTAATAAAAGCCTTTATTTCCCGGGTACAATCTAGCCTCCTGAGTGATTTAATCGCGCATCACACTTACCGGCCATGATTTGGTGGGAATGTGTGATGGGAACAGCAAAAGCTGTGAATGAAGCAATATCCTGGAACGTAGGAAGCCCCGGACGCCTCATCCTATTGGAGCTGCAGATGGAGGGGGTCAGGGGAGAGAGGTTTAAACTCTCTGTCGTGGCAGAAAGGAGTTGGGAAGTTATCTTTAGATCATAGAAAATAAAAAAAACAAGCAAAAATGTGTGGCTGTCAACATTTACCATCACTTCAAAACAAACTCAAACTCGAATCTGAGGGTGAAAGGTCAAAGTTCTAGTCTCGATTTGATTGGCTTTGGGGCCTTTGATGAAGCTGTGCTTGTTCTCTCGAGTACTCTGTGGTGTGCAGGGCGAGGGCAAAATGACAGTTTATTTTCCGCAGCAAAGATTTTTCTGTGCTATTCTGTGACCTGGGGTCACTGTTGGGTCACAGGTATTCGCACCATTTGAAAATGTACCGATATTGAGTGGGGGCTTTTTCTGGCCTGATAAACAGGAAGCGCATTGTAATTCTTAAATACCACAGGCAGATCTGAAGCCAAAGAGAGAAATGTCACGATTTTGTCCTCGTGAGCTTGGCTACGGATTTAAACCTACTGGATTGTCAAAATTTGGAGGATCTTGATTTAATCCCAAATGGAATAATGAGCCGGAACAAAAGTGGCCTGTATTTTATATAGCATGGGTTAAGGACACGGCAAAGTGTTATGCATCCAATGAAGTACTTCTTTTTGCTGTGTCATGTAGTCACTGCTGCAATGTGGGAAATACGGCAGCCATTTGCACACAGCAAGATCCCACAGGACTAATCCTCAGGACACTGGGGAAGGAAGGCCCTGCTCTGGTTCCCAATGGTTCCATAGGGTTCTGTCATGTCCACACGAGAGGGGGTTCGGTTTCACACCGTATCAGCAAGGCAGCACCTCGAACTGAGCCGGAATGTCATTGACGGATACGGGCTGGGCCCAGAACCTTTCCCAGAAGGAAAACACCTGCCAAACTTGGGAAGTGAGGAGATGTTGCTCTGAACTGGACTTGTATACCTTCAACCCAAACTCTAGTTCGGATCATTTCCCAGTTTATAGAACATAGAAAAGAATACAGCACAAACAGGCCCTTCAGCCCACAAGTTGCGCCGGTTGTGTCCCTACCTACCTAGGATTATATATAGGCTTACCTATAACCCTCAATCCTATTAAGTCCCATGTACTCATCCAGAAGTCTCTCAAAAGACCCTATCGAGTTTGCCTCCACCACCACTGACGGCAGCCGATTCCACTCACCCTCTGAGTGAAAAACCTACCCCTGACATCTCCTCTGTACCTACTCCTCAGCACCTTAAACCTGTGTCCTCTCGTAGCAGCCATTTCAGCCCTGGGAAAAAGCCTCCGAGAATCCACTCGATCTATACCTCTCAACATCTTGTACACCTCTATCAGGTCACCTCTCATCCTTCATCTCTCCAAGGAGAAAAGACCGAGCTCCCTCAACCTATCCTCATAAGGCATGCCAACCAATCCAGGCAACATCCTTGTAAATCTTCTCTGCACCCTTTCAATCATTTCCACATCCCTCCTGTAATGAGGTGACCAGAACTGAGCACAGTACTCCAAGTGGGGTCTGACGAGGGTCTTATAAAGCTGCATCATTATCTCCCGACTTCTAAACTCAATCCCTCGATTGATGAAGGCCAGCACACCATACGCCTTCTTAACCAACTCCTCTACCTGCTAGGCCGATTTAAGAGTCCTATGGACCCGGACCCAGTAGCCTTAGTCAACCTTCCTGCCAGGATATTGGTCCCCCTGGGATTCAAGTGCCACTATTTTGTACAGGTCTTTTTTGTACAGGTCACACCTGCCCCTAAAGAGCTCCCAATGATCCAGGAACCTGAATCCCTGCCCCCTGCTCCAGTCCCTCAGCCACGCATTCATCCTCCACCTCACTCCATTCCTGCTCTCACTTTCCCGTGGCACAGGCAGCAATCCTGAGATTACTACCTTTGCGTTCCTCCTTCCCAACTGTCTACCTAACTCCCTATATTCTCTTTTCATGACCCCTTCCCTCTTCCTACCTATGTCAGCGGTACCAATATGTACCACAACTTCTGGCTCCTCTCCCTCCCACCTCAGGATATCTGGGACGCTATCAGAGACATTCCGGATCCCGGCACCAGGGAGGCAGACCACCATCCGAGACTCCTGTCTGCCTCCGCAAAAACGCCTGTCCGACCCCCTTACTGTTGAGTCCCCGATTAATACTGCCTTTCTCCTCCTTTCCTTAGCCCTCTGAGTTACAGGGCCGGACTCTGCTCCAGAGACACGGCCACTGCTGCTTCCCCCAGGCGGGCTGTCCCCCCCCAGCAGTACTCAGACAGGAGTACTTATTGTGAAGGGGCACATCCACCGGGGTGCTCTCTATCACCCGAGCTTTCCCCTTCCTGGACCTTACCCACTTGTCTGCCTCCCGTGGCCCTGGTGTGACCACCTGCTGATAGCTCCTGTCTATCACCTCCTCATTTTCCCTAACCAGACGAAGATCCTCGACCTGCAGTTCCAGCTCCCTAACACGGTCCCTTAGGAACCGCAGCTCGACACACCCCTCACAGATATGGACGTCCGGGAGGCCAGGAGCCTCCAGGACCTCCCACATCCTACATTGGGAACAACACACTGGCCTCACACTCTTAATTTCCCTTCTTATTTCAAGGAACACAGAGAAAAGTACTTAAGAATTAAACTTAACCCGCCTCGCCCTTTCCACCTAAGCCCTTAGACCCAAAGCCCTTACAGCTCTCACTCTGCTCCCTTCTCACTCTGCTGCCCGCTCTCAACGCTGCCCGCTGGATACTGCGGCCTGCTTTTTAAACCTCCCACGCGCTTAAATAAAAACTAAATGCCTTCCCAGGTCGCCCCGCGGGCGGCCTACTTCCGCTTTTCAAATTTAAACTACTACAACAAGAAGCCCTGCGAAAAAGTAAGTAAAAAATAATCAATTTCTTACCCCTTTAGCTGAACCCACAAATCGCTCCTCTTTCCTTTGCTCCGGTCGAACAATGATCCTATACAATGATCCTATACAATGATCCTATACAATGATGCTATACAATGATCCTATACAATGATGCTATACAATGATGCTATACAATGATGCTATACAATGATGCTGTACAATGATGCTGTACAATGATGCTATACAATGATGCTATACAATGATGCTATATGTTTAGCCGGGTTTTCCTGCTGACTCAGGACCAGGAATGCTGCAACTAAACGGGAATGGGTTTAAAGGCCCCGATTGGCCCTGCCAGGAATTACCAGAAAACACGTTCGCTGATCTCTTCATTTGTCTTTCCACAAATGACCTTTCACCCACTTCTCCCGTTTTGAAGGAAGCAATTGGGAATATCCCTGTATCTTTGAGGATGGTTGAAGGGAGGCAGCAAGGCGGGGGGGGGGGGGGGGCACTGTGCCCACCTGCCAGCACCCTCTCTCTAGAATGCACAAACACATCAGCCGTGGGCAGTGAGTGCATTCTTATTCTGGAGTCAGAGGTTGTGCTGCCTTTCACAGGTTGCAACCCAATGCACGTAGAACATCCCCGCTAAACAAGGTATCCCTCCCACCCCCCCCCCCCCCTTCTCTTCCAGGCCACAGAAAACGGCCTGCCCCCTGCCCATACCAACCGTATAATGGCACGGGCAGCATATTATACTGGCCAATAGGCTTACTAATAACCCCAGTTCACCTTTAGTTATTGATTTACATATGGCTGCCAATGTTGGCACCTGCCCACCTGGCGTATGATGGGGTTCGGATTGGGGATGGGCAGGAACATGGCGGATGGGAAAGTGGTGGATTAGCTACACAATATATTTTACAACCACCCCCCCCCCCCCCCCCCCCCCCCCGTCACCACCCCCAGCCAAAAACACACCTGCTGGGCACACATTAAATCCAACCCAAATCTCTTCCACCTCTCACCCTCTGGGCTGACTGACCCAGCTCCAGATTAAGCTACACCTCTGATTTAAAATTCCAATCCCTCTATGGCCTCCCCTTTTCTCTCAGGGTAACCTCCTCCATCCCCATGGCCTCCCCCAACCTATCCGTCTCCCTCTAATTCCCACCTCTGGAACATTTTTAATCGCTGTCATTGGTGGCTGTGTCTCAATCTGTCTCGGCCTGAAACGTTGCAATCCCCCCCTCGCCGTCTCTCTATGCCACACGCTTCCTTTAAGATGCTCTTTGAAACATCATTCTTCCATCAAGTGTTTTTCCACCTGTCCCAGTATCTCCCATTCTGATTGGTGAATGCTCCCGCAAGGCACTCTGGGACATTTCACTGCAGTAAATATAATGAACTACCCAGCAACCCGCACTCAATAAAGCAAAACACTGCAGCTGCTGGAAATCTGAAATCCAAACGGATCTGACAGTTTCCGTGGAGAGAAACACAGGGGGCTATTCGCCTGCAGCATGCGTGATCATGCTGGGGCCGTGGGGGGCTGGAGAAACGCAGAGAAGGGGCCACAGCACATTTAGCACCAGGGAGAACCCTCTTTGGGAGTTTTCCAGACCCTACGCCCCGATGTAATCTGGTTCACGACGATTGAGGGCGTGAACCAGATTAACATATTTAAGTAATCATTTGAATAGGCAGGGTTGGTTTGGAGCTGGATTTTCCCAGCTCTTGCAATTCAACATCCCTTGGATGCAGTGGGAATCACTACTGGTCTCCACAAATGGAGAACAGTTATAATGGCCACATCGGGGTGGCTCAGAGGCCATTGAAGTCCCCCCTCCGGGCGGTCAGAGATATGGCTGGACAATGCCCTGGCATTGCCTCCTCACACCACCAACCTGGAGTATTGATCACTGCGGGTGGGGAGGGGGGATGCGTTGCCGGTCTTCCCGGTGTCTTTAGGTCTCCACTTCAAAACAAATTCTAAGTGTGGTAGAATTCAGTGAGAATCTCCCCAGACTCCAAAAGAATTTCTAAGCGTGGCTGAATTGTGAACTGAATATATTAATTATTTATTTGTTAGTCACAAGTAAGGCTTACATTAACACTGCAATGAAGTTACTGTGAAATTCCCCTGTGAATTGTACCGACCCTTCCAGCAGAGGCAGCACCGTGGCACAGTGGTTAGCACTGCGGCCTCAGTGCCAGGGACCTGGGTTCAATTCCGGCCTCAGGTCACCGTATGTGTGGAGTTTGAACATTCTCCCCGTGTCTGCGTGGGTTTCCTCCGGGTTCTCCGGTTTCCTCCCACAGTCCAAAGATGTGCAGATTAGGTGGATTGGCCCTGCAAAATTTGACCGTTAGTGTCAGGGGGATTAGCTAGGGTAAATGCATGGGGTTATGGGGATAGGGCCTGGGTCGGATTGTGGTCGGTACAGACTCGATGGGCCGAATGGCTTCTTTCTGCACTACAGGGTTCTATGACTCTCACTGCTTTTCCAACTGGGGACAATGCTTAGAAATCTTCTGGCAGAATTCCGCCCAGACCTAATGTCTCGGATCCGAATGATCCTTCTGCAGCCTCCAGTTCAGGTTCCCCGACACATTTACAGCAATCGGCACTAATGTGGCTGTGTCTTTGTCTTCCCAGTAAGGAGTCTAACAACACCAGGTTAAAATCCAACAGGTTTATTTGGTAGCAAACGCCACTAAAGTGGCATTTGCTTCCAAATAAACCTGTTGAACTTTAACCTGATGTTGTTAGACTCCTTACTGTGTTTACCCCAGTCCAACGCCGGCATCTCCACATCTTTGTCTTCCCTCCAGCTTCTTTCTGCATTCTGGCCTTGAGGAAGGTGCTGGCCCTGGAAGAGATGAGGTCACCCAGTCCCTGCGCTGACAATAGACTGACATCAGCCCCATTATACAGAGCCTGATCTCACACAACGTCAGCATTTCTCTGCAGCATGTCGGAGGCTGAAGCTGTTCCCAGCTCGGTGCGGAGTCTGAGAGAGCAGACTATCGCTGTAAGGCCATTGTAGTCTCCAGTTTCACTGCACTACACAATGAAGCCCGTATAAATCACTGAGCACTCATCCCTCCGCCATCTGGAGCTGCACATTGTTCGCTATTCCTGCTATTTCAGTCCTGGCTCAGTTATTTATAAATCCTTTTGTTTCTGCAGTGACTTTGAAATACCCACATTCCTGAGGCGAGACATCGGAGCCAGGAAAAGGCCATTCAGCCCCTCGAGTTTGCTCTATCCTTGTTAGATCACATTGTGCCTGATCTGTATTGTAACTCCATTGGCCCATCATTCTTCCCAATATCCTCACCCAATAAAACCCAAATAATCTCTGTTTTGGAAGCTCCCACAGATCCCAGCATGCCCAGTATGTTTTGAGGGAGAAGGTTCCAGATTTTCACGCCCCTTTGTCTGAAGAATCAATGCCACCCGTTACTCGAACACAAAGATGAATTCTCACCTCCCCATCCGTGCAAATCATTTCTTTCCCTCCACCCAATCCAATGGATTTCTCATTTTCAAACCCGTGATTTGATGATCCCGCAATGTTCTAAACTGTACACAAGACACACATTTCTCCCTGATATCAGATTGGAAATGTGGAGTATTTGAAGGTTCTTCTTCCTGATGTTGTGCTGCTTTGAAACGAGTCGAGCGTGTTAGTGGTGGGGGGTCGGGGGTGGGCACTCGGCTCCTTCACTGACTCAATGGCTCATTATAATCAGCCACAGGACAAGCAAAGAGCTGGTTCGATTCCTGCTCCGTACCAAGATGGTTCACTGTCCAACGTGGAGATGCCGGCGTTGGACTGGGGTAAGGACTGCTTATCACTGTCGAATCACAGGATTGTTACAGTCCAGAAGGAGGCCTTTCAGCCCATTGACTCTGAACTGGCTATCCAAACAAGCAATTCACTTTGTGCCATTCTCCCACCTTCTCCCTGTACCACCTGCACATTCTGCCTCTTCAAATAACAGCCTAGTTCCCTTTGACTGTCTCGAATGAGGCTGCCCTCAGCACACTCTCAGGCAGGGCGCTCAGGGTAAGAACAATCCAGCAGGTTTCTTGCTCCTGATTGTTATCCGGTGGCTGGTGTTGGAAGGTGAGTGTGTGATATTTGAGTACAAATATTGACTGGGTCACAAAGCCACTCATTCACTGACCCGCACACACTGGCCGGGATTTTACAAGCTTGCTCGGGCGTGGCCAATGGAAAATTCGGTTCTGCTATTCCAGGGCCAGCGGGCCGGTAAAATTCCAGCCGCTGTGTCCAGTTATGCATGAAGGCCAGAGAGACTTGGCATCAAGAGGAGACTTAAGAGGAGGATCTGGGCCCAGATTTTCAGCAGGCTTTTGAGGGCACAAAGGGACAGATCGACCATGGGAGGGCACCATGAGAGCTTGGTAAGAGATCAAAGCACAGGCACAGGCCTGCTTGTCAGAAGCCTCTGATTTTTCAGTGCCTGCTCAAGATTTCTGCACCCTGTGGTCTGATAAACTTCTCGATAATTCATTTATTTTTGACTAAGCTGTGTAAGGTCACGACCTTGGGTTACTCAGGCAGATGCAGGAGGTGTAAACAGTTGTGGGCAACAATGGACCTACCCACTGAGAGAGGCACTGCCCACATTGTTAGCATTTTGTGTATGTTTAGATAAAATATCTCCTTCTCGTGCTTGTTTTTCACTTAGCACAGGGGTCAAACTGGTCATGTGACAGTGTTTACAATGAGAGTCAGATTGGGGTCCATCGCTCCCTCACTAGAACACGTTGGCACGATGTGACCCATCTTTAACCCCGTGAAGGGTGGGGCGATGTGGGGGCGAGAGAGGAAGAAATTGTGGTTACGTAGCACTTTACATGACCTCAGGATGTTCTGAGGTGCTTTACAAGTAATGAAGTGCTTTCTGTGCAGTCACGTTGTAATGTCGGAAACATAATGAAGTGCACAGCAAGATCCCACAAACATCAATGTGGTGAATCACCAGAGAATCGTTTTTTTACAGTTGGTTGAGCGATAAACATTGATTGGGACAATAGTGAGACTGGTACATCCCCTCACACCCTGCCCCTCTTCTGATAACATGATGGGATCTTTATGCCCGTGTAGTCTGTACGTGGAACAGCAGATTCCCAACAGCTGATTTATTTCTCACTAAGTTGTGTCGGATCACAAGCTCAGAGCACTTTGGGTATAACAGGACATTTATCGATAGCCACAGGCCTTAGGCTGCTGGGCCCACCATTCCATAGGCCTTTGAGTTGGTCGCTGAACTTGGCAATCCTTCTCTGAGGAAAGGACAGCAAATCTTTGACTCTCCATCGGGATTGGTGCCCCTCAGACATCGATGGAGTTTGCCTCTTGCTGTATCTTCTCTTTAAACTCCTCTTTCTCTTTAACTGATCTGAGGTCGTAACCCTGCACAACAACCAAAAGAATCAGTTAATTACCACAGGCCGTGAGGCGTGGTTCCAGAGCGAGAAACAACACAGAAGAATGTTGTCTTTGAAGACAAGAAGTTGCTGCTTTAGATCTTCTGACCAGAAAAACCAATGTCAACAGAACCTGCCCTGGGTTCAATCTCTTGTCCATCTCCTGCTTCCATTGGCCACTCTGGGGAATATGGCGCCCTCAGTCATCTAGGCCCCGCACTCTAGAATCCTCCTCACGAGTCCCGCCAACCACATATCCTCACCTCCAACTCCCTCTCCAACCCTCCAACTACCGCTCAAACCCTCTGACTACCTCCCCAACCCTCCAACTCCCTCTCCAACCCTCCAACTCCCTCTCCAACCCTCCAACTCCCTCTCCAACCCTCCAACTCCCTCTCCAACCCTCCAACTCCCTCCCCAACCCTCCAACTCCCTCTCCAACCCTCCAACTACCGCTCAAACCCTCTGACTACCTCCCCAACCCTCCAACTCCCTCTCCAACCCTCCAACTCCCTCTCTCCAACCCTCCAACTCCCTCCCCAACCCTCCAACTCCCTCTCCAACCCTCCAACTCCCTCTCCAACCCTCCAACTCCCTCTCCAACCCTCCAACTCCCTCCCCAACCCTCCAACTCCCTCTCCAACCCTCCAACTACCGCTCAAACCCTGACTACCTCCCCAACCCTCCAACTCCCTCTCCAACCCTCCAACTCCCTCTCTCCAACCCTCCAACTCCCTCCCCAACCCTCCAACTCCCTCTCCAACCCTCCAACTCCCTCCCCAACCCTCCAACTCCCTCTCCAACCCTCCAACTCCCTCTCCAACCCTCCAACTCCCTCTCCAACCCTCCAACTCCCTCTCCAACCCTGCAACTCCCTCTCTCCAAGCCTCCAACTACGTCGCCAACCCCCTCTCCAACCCTCCAACTCCCTCTCCATCCCTCCAACTACCTCCCCAACCCTCCAACTATGTCTCCAACCCTCCAACGACCTCTCCAACCCCCTCTCTAACCCTCCAGCCCCCTCTCCAAACCTCCAACTCCCTCTCTCCAACCCTCCAACTCCCTCTCCAACCCTCCAACTCCCTCTCTCCAACCCTCCAACTCCCTCTCCAACCCTCCAACTCCCTCTCTCCAACCCTCCAACTCCCTCTCCAACCCTCCAACTCCCTCTCTCCAACCCTCCAACTCCCTCTCCAACCCTGCAACTCCCTCTCTCCAAGACTCCAACTACCTCTCCAACACCCTCTCCAACCCTCCAATGCCCTCTCCAACCCTCCACTCCCTCTCCAACCCTTCAGCTACCTCTCCAACCCTCCAACCCCCTCTCCAACCCTCCAACCCCCTCTCCAACCCTTCAGCTACCTCTCCAACCCTCTCTCCAACCCTCCAACTCCCTCTCCATCCCTCCAACTACCTCCCCAACCCTCCAACTATGTCTCCAACCCTCCAACGACCTCTCCAACCCCCTCTCTAACCCTCCAGCCCCCTCTCCAAACCTCCAACTACCTCTCCAACTAACTCTCCAACCCCCTCTGTAATCCTCCAACCCCCTCTCCAGCCCTCCAACCCCCTCTCCAACCCTCCAACTTTCTCTCCAACCCTCCAACCCTCTCTCCAACCCTCCAACTCTCTCCAACCCTCCAACCTCCTCTCCAACCCTCTCTCCAGAGCCAATCTCCCACAGATGAATAACGTCGCCCAAGCTGGGAATCGAACCTGGGTACTAAGCACTGAGCCGCTGCTTACATGTTTACATGTCATTAATATCTAAATCGCTTTTTGCCCTTTCTGCATGCAAAGCCATTTCCATCGGCAAAGCAAGGCCGGTACGACCGGGTGAGGCGAGAAATTGGGCGCATTTCTGATTTTCTGCCTTCCGCCCAATCTTACCACCTCACCTCGCTGACAGTCCGGCAGGACAAGGTCCTAGGATCGCGCTCCCAATTTTCCAACCTCACCGTGCCTGGTGCAGATTGCACCAATCACAAAAAATGGCGTGAGGGCCGAAGAATCGGTCCCGTGCCCGGCACCAGTTGGCAATCTTCCCGATCCCTTTCTAATGGCACGAACCGGGACACGCCCCAAGAGGGATCACACAATAACAATGATCAGTTCCTTATCGCATTGCAGTGGGATCTCACTGTGCACAAAACAGCTGCTGCCCTTCCGACATTAAAACACTGACCGCACTTCAATCAGTGCCTCATTGGATGTAAAGTGCTTGAGGATGTCCTGAGGTGGCGGTGCTATATAAATGCAAGTCTTTCTTCTGGGTAGGAGGCTAGAGTTCTACTGACAGCCAAACTGGCACTGAGGAAAGAGTGAGCGAAGACACGTGTGGGACGATCGCTCACTCAGGGTCAATCGGGGTTAAATTCTGCCGGGGTTAAAGAGGGATAGAGGGAATGGTTTGGAAGAGATTCACCGTGTGAGCTAGAATGATAATGCAGCGATTGCCTCGACACAATGCTGACATTTACAGGTGCCAACAATATTTGTCGCTGTATTGTGACTAATTTCTGCACTATTTTTATCTCTTATTTTTCTTCAACTGACCAGAGGGCGATCACAGTGCGATCTCAATTTGATTAAATTTATAACTCAACTTGCAAGAAGGCAGCATTCCCACAGACCACAGAGTGTGATGATAAAAGAGACAGAGAGGCAGGCACTGGTTTTTGCTGTCAAAAACCAACCAATACTGAGGCTTCGGCCTATTCAAACTCAGCTGACCCGTGAACTGAACATGAGGCCAACCTGGCTGGTGAGCTGACAATCTCCTCAGCAGAAGCAGGGCCGAAGTGGAGTGGTGTTGAACTCAATGCCCACAATGAAAGATCCACTCCTGAATGCTGCCTTGCGCAGGGAGGGAACAGGAAGATCAGGGTGGGATATTAAAATCCCAACATTCATTGCAACACAGCCAATTTTGTTGGATCCTGCAGGTCAAATCCCAAATCCCAAACACACGCCTGTTTAACGCAATGTCAATCCACAATCCCACGTGATCTGAACAGCAGTGCTCCCCTTCAGCAACAGCCCTATCTGTGCTGAAGGAGCAGCAGGAATGCTGGGAAGGCAACTGAAACGTCCGGCCTTCCGGTGTGGTCTCATGTAGATGCAGCATTCCTCCCACAGAGATGTCCCCATGGCAACCGGAGGCCTTGGGCCGCAACTCTGAGGTCCCCAAGCAGGGATCTATAGACCACTGTCACCAGGCCCAAGCCTGACCTTGGTCACACTCAGAGAGTAGGCCGGGAGGGGTCCCACTGAGTCTGGCTTTGTTGAGGGGGGGATCACACTGAGTCTGGTTTTGTTGAGCGGAGGTCACACTGAGTCTGGTTTTGTTGAGGAGGGGGGGGCCACACTGAGTCTGGTTTTGTTGAGGGGGGGGGGCACACTGAGTCTGGTTTTGTTGAGGGGGGGGCCACACTGAGTCTGGTTTTGTTGAGGGGGGGGGCACACTGAGTCTGGTTTTGTTGAGGGGGGGTCACACTGAGTCTGGTTTTGTTGAGGGGGGGTCACACTGAGTCTGGTTTTGTTGAGGGGGGGGTCACACTGAGTCTGGTTTTGTTGAAGGGGGGGGGTCACACTGAGTCTGGTTTTGTTGAGGGGGCCCACACTGAGTCTGGTTTTGTTAAGGGGGGGATCACACTGAGTCTGGTTTTGTTGAGGGGGGGATTACGCTGAATCTGGTTTTGTTGAGGGGGGGTCACACTGAGTCTGGTTTTGTTAAGGGGGGGTCACACTGAGTCTGGTTTTGTTGAGGGGGGGCCACACTGAGTCCGGTTTTGTTGAGGGGGGGTCACATTGAGTCTGGTTTTGTTGAGGGGGGAGTCACACTGAGTCTGGTTTTGTTGAGGGGGGAGTCACACTGAGTCTGGTTTTGTTGAGGGGGGATTACGCTAAGTCTGGTTTTGTTGAGGGGGGAGTCACACTGAGTCTGGTTTTGTTGAGGGGGGGTCACACTGAGTCTGGTTTTGTTGAGGGGGGGGCCACACTGAGTCTGGTTTTGTTGAGGGGGGGGCCACACTGAGTCTGGTTTTGTTAAGGGGGGGTCACACTGAGTCTGGTTTTGTTGAGGGGGGGTCACACTGAGGCTGGTTTTGTTGAGGGGGGGTCACACTGAGTCTGGTTTTGTTAAGGGGGGGCCACACTGAGTCTGGTTTTGTTGAGGGGGGGTCACACTGAGTCTGGTTTTGTTGAGGGGAGGTCACACTGAGTCTGGTTTTGTTGAGGGGGGGGCCACACTGAGTCTGGTTTTGTTAAGGGGGGGTCACACTGAGTCTGCTTTTGTTGAGGGGGGGGCCACACTGAGTCTGGTTTTGTTGAGGGGGGGTCACACTGAGGCTGGTTTTGTTGAGGGGGGTCACACTGAGTCTGGTTTTGTTAAGGGGGGGATCACACTGAGTCTGGTTTTGTTGAGGGGGGGTCACACTGAGGCTGGTTTTGTTGAGGGGGGTCACACTGAGCCTGGTTTTGTTAAGGGGGGGCCACACTGAGTCTGGTTTTGTTGAGGGGGGGTCACACTGAGTCTGGTTTTGTTGAGGGGAGGTCACACTGAGTCTGGTTTTGTTGAGGGGGGGGTCACACTGAGGCTGGTTTTGTTGAGGGGGGGGTCACACTCAGCCTGGTCCAGGCCACACCTCCAGATTCCACCTACTCCAATTCTTTAGTCATTGGCCGGGGGAGGGGGTGGCTGTTGTGGAAGGGGCGGGGGGGTGGGGGGGTTGGTGGGGGGGAGGCATCCTACAGCTCCCACCAAGCTATTCCTGATATCCTTGGTATCAGCCAGTGGATCGACTGGCCGGCTGCAGACTGAAGATAAATCCAGGGCCGTTGTGGATTGTGAGGAACATCCCAGTGGATAGGAATGTATCCTTCAGGGAGTGATACATAGAAATGTTGAGACCCTACAGTACAGAAAGAGACCATTTGGCCCATCGAGTCTGCACCGACCACAAACCCACCCAGGCCCTACCCCCATATCCCTACATATTTACCCACTAATCCCTATAACCGAAACATCCCAGGACACTAAGGGCAATTTTTAGCATGGCCAAACAACCTAACCCGCAGTGCCAGGGGGCCAGGCTGGCACTGCCCAAGAGGCATTCCTCCCTTACCCCCGAGCTCCTGGGGGGTTCTCCATGGCATCTGTTGCCTCCAGGGGGTGGGGCTGCCTGTTCCCCATTCGTGGGGAGCAGTGGTACACCCCACTGGAGTGAACCACTCCTGGCGGGAGACAGTAGCGGGTGCAGAGACCTCAGTCCTGGGCCCATTAATGAAATGGAAATTCAAATTTAAATATTTAAACCAGCTCCCCGCCAATTGCTCCAAAACTCTTGGAGCCGGAGATGCGCGGATGCCATGGTGCCCAGCGGGTAGCCCACTAAACGGCTCCTAGAGCAGCGCAGCGGGCTGGGAGAATCACCCCCAGTGTCTTTAACAAGTTCAGCATCAGCTCCTTCCTCTTGTACTCGATGCCCAGTTAATAAAGCCTCGGATACTGGACGCTCCAGTCCTCTGGGAACTCCCCTGTGTCTATGCAGGACTGAAAGATGATGGCCGGTGTCTCCACAATGACTACTCTCACTTCCCTCGGTGTTCTTGGAAGCATCTCCTCCGGTTCCCAGGGTGCACCAAGTACAGACACCTTATCCAATATCTCTTCCTTATTCTATTTAAACAGCTCCTCTGTCACCATGGCTTGGGCAGTATCTGCCTCCTTGGTAAAGACAGCTGCAAGGTATCAACGTAATACCCCATGCCCCCTGCCTCTGTGTGTAAATCCCCTTTTCGATCCCTAATGGGCCCTATTCCTCCTTGGCGAATTTCACAGTAACTTCATTGCAGTGTTAATGTAAACCTTACTTGGGACGAATAAATAAATAAACTTTAAACTTTACCAGCCTTTTACTATTTATCTGCCTATAGAAGACTTTGGGATTCCCCTTTATGATGGCTGCCAGTCTTTCCTTATAGTCCCTCTGTGCTTCTTGTATTTGTTTTCTCACCTCCCCTCTGCACTTTCTGTATTCTCAGTTGTATTTTTGACCTGACATCGGGAATAAGAACACCACTTTTTTTTCTTTATCTCCATTTCTCTCTCCTTTGTCATCCAGGGAGCTCTGGTTTTGTTTGCCCTAGCTTTCCCTTTGGAAGGAGGATACCTTGACTGTGTCTGAGACTGTGTCTGTGATGCCTGTTTCTGAGGGTAGCCCATTGATCAGTTACCCTTTTTCCTGCCAACCTTTGACTCCAATTTATTTGGCCTAGATCTGTTGTGACTCCATTAAGTGGCTTTCTCGCAGTTGTTCTTACTCAGAATTGTTCTTTGTCCTTTTCCACAGTCAGCCTAAACCTCATGATACAATGCTCAGTCTGCTCTCAATGTTCTCTCCGGACACTTGATCCGCTTCATTCCCAAACAGGAGGTTTGGCAGCACCTCCTTTCTCTGGGAACTGGAAACATACGGCTGTAGAACGTTGTTCTGAACCCTTGTCACTCATTGCCCTTTATATTACTAGCTTAATTTGATTTGATTTATTGTGATATGTATTACTATACAGTTTTTTTTTTATTCATACGTGGGACACAGGTGTCACTGGCTGGCCAGCATTTATTGCCCATCCCTAGTTGCCCTTGGAGAGCAGTTGAGAGTCAACCACATTGCTGTGGCTCTGGAGTCACACGTAGGCCAGACCGGGCAAGGACGGCAGATTTCCTTCCCTAAAGGACATTAGTGAACGAGATGGGGTTTTCCGCCAGTCGACAATGGTTTCATGGTCATCAGCAGATTCTTAATTCCAGATTTGTTTTTAGTTGAATTCAAATTCCACCATCTGCCGTGGCGGGATTTGAACCCGGGTCCCCAGAACATTAGCTGAATTTCTGGATTAATAATCTAGTGATAATACCACTAGGCCATTACCTCCCCAATAGTGAAAAGTATTGTTTCTTGCACCCTATACAGACAAAGCATACCATTCATAGAGAAGGAAAGGAGAGAGTGCAGAATGTAGTGTTACAGTCATAGCTAGGGTGTAGAGAAAGATCAACTTAATGCGAGGTGAATCCATTCACAAGTCTGACAGCAGCAGGGAGGAAGCTGTTCTTGAGTTGGTTGGGACATGTGCTCAGACATTTGTAACTTTTTCCCAACAAAAGAAGGTGGAAGAGAGTATGTCTGGGGTGCGTGGGGTCCTTGATTATGCTGGCTGCTTTTCTGAGGCAGCGGGAAGTGTAGACAGAGTCAATGGATGGGATGGACTGGGCTTCGTTCATGATACTTTGTAGTTCTATATTCAAATAATTAAAGTTGCACGTTATATATAACTTTTGCCACTTTCTTTGATAAAATGTAAAAGAATACATATATATTGACGGCACGGTGGCATAGTGGTTAGCACTGCTGCCTCACAGTGCCAGGGACCCAGGTTCAATTCCAGCCTTAGATGACTGTCTATGTGGAGTTTGCACGTTCTCCCCGTGTCTGCGTGGGTTTCCTCTGGATGCTCCGGTTTCCTCCTAAGTCCAAAGATATTCAGGTTAGGTGGATTGGCTATGCTAAATTACCCCTTAGTGTCCAAAGATGTGTAGGTTTGACGGGATTAACCATGATAAATGTGTGAGATTACAGATAGGGTAAGGTACTCTCCCAGAGAGTCAGTGCAGACTGGAAGGGCTGAATGGCCTCTTCTTCACTGTAGTGACTACAATCTCTGTATCAACACTCAGCTTTAATGATTGAATCGATCTGCACGTCACTACTCTCCATCATTAAGGATAGCCAATGAGGGTGCTCCCCCTGTGTCCCCGACACCAGACTCTGGCCAGCTCCATAGGATTGACAGGAAGCAGGAAATGACATCGTGCTGAGAGAAATAAAGCAAGGTTCAGAATGGAGCAGGCTCTAGTACAGCGGCCCCCCTCGTTACTCTGACCAGTATTCACTCATCTCTAATTCTCTACTTCCACTTTATTGATGATGGAGAAGCTTCAACTCAGCCTGGAGTTACGGAGGTGAAGCTATCCCCAGCATTCGTAGCAGTAGCAACAGGCCTCTGTTAAAATTACAGGCCCTTTCCTGTCAGGGCCGAGTGACTGACCCCAGCCAGGGCAGAATGAGAAGCTAATCTAAACTGGAAATCTGAAAGAGAAACAGAAAATGCTGGATAAACTCAGCGGCAACTGTGGAGACGGAAACAGAATTTACATTTCAGGTGGGATTTTCCAGCCACGCTTGCCCAAAAGCCGGAAAATCCCGCCTGAGATTAGCGGGCCTTTGCAGGGTCCGTGTCCCACCTGCCCACCTGGGCGGCATGGTAGCACAGTGGTTAGCACTGCTGCTTCACAGCTCCAGGGACCCGGGTTCGATTCCCGGCTCGGGTCACTGTCTGTGTGGAGTTTGCACATTCTCCTCGTGTCTGTGTGGGTTTCCTCCGGGTGCTCCGGTTTCCTCCCACAGTCCAAAGATGTGCAGGTTAGGTTGATTGGCCATGCTAAAAATTGCCCTTAGTGTCCTGAGATGCATAGGTTGGAGGGATTAGTGGGTAGATATGGGGGTGGGGCCTGGGTGGGATTGTGGTCGGTGCAGACTCGATGGGCCGAATGGCCTCTTTCTGTACTGTAGGGTTTCTATGATTTCTATGATTTCTATGCTCTGATTCCCGTGGCGGATGGGACGGGAAAACTTCACCCTTTGAATCTGAGTCAAAACATTCACTCCGTATCTCTCCACAGACCTGCTGAGTTTATCCTGCATTTCCTGTTTTTATTTCAGAACGAGAAGCTCTTCATTTACCCTCCGGGCTCTGTTCCAGAGAGAGAGGAAAGGTCAGTCAGTACACTTGCCTCAGGTGAGGGCACGTTCAGCACCCAATAATCAAAGAGCTTGTTTATTCACACCGCTTAGACTCACACATACAGAGTTCCTCACTGTGGGTGGACAAATTCCTGGAGCTTTCATCACACGTAGCCCCCGCCCCTTCATCTGCACCCCCCCACCCTCTCCCACCATTGGCTGCTCAAAACATCAATCCTTGTGATCGACTGACTTCCGTCTCTCGAGGGCGATGGGGACTGGGCGGGAAAATGGAGTTGAAGCCAAAAGGATCAACCATGACCGCACTGAATGGTGAAGCAGCCTCGACGAGCTGTATGGGGGCTCGCGTCCACACATACTTCATATGAGCATTTGTATTCATTCAAGGAATGTGGGCATCACTGGCTAGGCCAGCATTCATTGCCAATATCTCATTGCCCTTACGGGTGGCACAGTGGTTAGCACTGCTGCTTCGATTCCGGCCTCGGGTCACTGTCTGTGCGGAGTCTGCATGTTCTCCCTGTGTCTACGTGGGTTTCCTCCGGGTGCTCCGGTTTCCTCCCACAGTCCAAAGATGTGTAGGTTAGGTGGATTGGCCATGCTAAATTGCCCCTTAGTGTCCAAAGATGTGCGGGTTAGTTGGATTAGTCATGCTAAATGTGCAGGGCTGCGGGGATAGGGCTCTTTCGGAGGGTCGGCGCAAACCCGATGGGCCCAATGGCTTCTTTGGCACTGTAGGAATTCTATAGATCTTCTAAAGTACTGTTGAGCTACCTTCTTGAACCGCAGCCGTCCTGGAGGTGTAAGTACACCCACTGTGCTGCTAGGGAGGGAGTTCTAGGGTTTGGACCCAGCGACAGTGAAGGAACAGTGATATATTTCCAAGTCAGGTGAATGTCTTGGAGAGGAATTTGCAGGTGGTGGTGTTCCCAGGTATCTGCTGCCCTTGTCCTTGTAGATAGTAGTCGTGGGTTTGGAAGGTGCTGTTGAAGGAACCTTGGTGAGTTACTGAGTTTCTTTAACTCCCTCATTAAGTGTAACTTAAACAGAATCTTTGATATTTGTTACAATTGGATGAATGATAATCGGCCAATAAGTCAATTTTTCCATCTCTACTATCCTGCATATCATATTCGTAAACACTCAAAGAAAATGAAAATGTTCAATTTTGGTAATAAAAACAGAAAATGGTGTCTGACAACATCTGTAGAGGGAGAAATAACATTTGGTTCTAATTCTTGGAATGATTTTTATAATTTTCCTGGAATTCTGTTCCTGGCTGGCCACAGCAGTGTCCTCGAGATTAATCTCTAATTCCTGGAGAATTTACACCAATTCCAGTACATTGGCAACTCCTAACCACAGATAATGAATGGGGCTAGCAACTGGACTTATGGAGTGATATCTCAGCGTGAGTTTATTGCAGCGTGGGGCCATTCGATGAGGAAGCTTCAAATCACATCATTGGTTACTGAATAGTTCTAACGATATACAAAGAAGCTCAGCACAGATACAGGTCTGGTCCCATCGATTCCCGGGCTCACTTAGAAACATAGAAAACTACAGCACAAAACAGGCCCTTCGGCCCCACAAGTTGTGCCGAACATATCCCTACCTTTTAGGCCTACCTATAACCCTCCATCCTATTAAGTCCCATGTACTCATCCAGGAGTCTCTTAAAAGACCCTATTGAGTTTGCCTCCACCACCACTGACGGCAGCCGATTCCACTCGCCCACCACCCTCTGTGCGAAAAACTTCCCCCTAACATCTCCCCTGTACCTACCCCCCAGCACCTTAAACCTGTGTCCTCTCGTAGCAGACATTTCCACCCTGGGAAAAAGCCTCTGAGAGTCCACCCGATCTATGCCTCTCAACGTCTTGTATACTTCTTTTTATTAGTGTTACAAGTCAGCTTATGTTAACACTGCAGTGAAGTTACTGTGAAAATCCCCTAGTCACCACAATCCGGCACCTGTTCAGGTCAATGCACCCTAACCAGCACGTCTTTCGGACTGTGGGAGGAAACCGGAGCACCCGGAGGAAACCCACGTAGACACGGGGAGAACGTGCAGTCTCCACACAGACAGTCACCCAAGGCCGGAGTCGATCTCAGGTCCCTGGCGCTGTGAGGCAACATTGCGTCACCGCATTGCCTCATGGTCTCACATCTGCCTTACCTGAGCTCAGATGGTACATGGTCCAGCACTGAGGCCCTTTCACTGAATGATGAGAGCAATGATTGTCTCAAAGACTAATTTCTCTGTGCTACAGCAGTCATGTGACAGGAGGTAGCATTCTCACCCTGGGGTCAGCTTTCAAAATCCACTGCAGAGACTTGAGCGTAAAAATCAGCGCTATCACTGCAGTGCCGTACTGAGGGAGTGCTGCACAGTTGGAAGATGGGGCCTTTCAGATGAGATGTTAGACTGAGGGCCTCAGGCTGTTGTAAAAATCCCCGTGGAGCTCATTAGAAAAGGTTCAGGGGAGTTATCCCCAGCATCCTGTTCAGATATTTCACCTTCAATCACCATCGCTAAAACAGATCATCAGCTCATTATCAGACTGCTACTTGTGGGATCTTGCTCTGTGCCAACTGGCTGCCACATGACACTGTAGCTGGTGTGTGGGTGTAAGGTGATCAGTCAGACCTACACACGGGCTTGTGGAGAGGTCAGGCTGGTGCGCTGTTGGCACAAATAACCAACCTGACAATCGACAGAGTGTGATTTTATCACTTCCTGAATCGAGTTCACAGAGATAAACCTGCCGTATTCTCTCGCACACACACTCACACACTCTCACACACACACTCTCACACACACACTCACACACTCACTCACACACTCTCACACACTCACTCACACACTCTCACACACACACTCACACACTCTCACACACACACTCTCACACACACACTCACACACTCTCACACACACACTCTCACACACACACTCACACACTCTCACACACACACTCACACACTCTCACACACACACTCTCACACACTCACTCACACTCTCACACACACACTCACACACTCTCACACACACACTCACACACTCTCACACACACACTCTCACACACTCACTCACACACTCTCACACACACACTCTCACACACTCACTCACACACTCTCACACACACACTCTCACACACTCACTCACACACTCTCACACACACACTCTCACACACTCACTCACACACTCTCACACTCACACACTGTGGTGAACCATCGTTGGTTCCCACTAGGTAGTACTGAGCCAGGGTCTGGCCAGTACTACGAGTATGTATATATGTTGCTGTTGGGGTTAGGGATGGGTTGTTCTACTTGTTGCTGTTGGGGTTAGGGTTGGGCTGTTACACCTGTATTATAGCTATTATGGTACATCCCAGTCGGGCTCCGCCTCCTGGGAGAGGTATAAAGGTCACTGCTCTGTCAGGGACCCCTCAGTCTGGGATCATGTACTATACATGGTAGCTTCGTTGTAATAGTAAATAAAAGCCTTTATTTCCTTGAGCATCTCAAGCCTCGTGAGTGATAACGCGCATCACACACACACACACACACACTCTCACACTCACACACACTCACTCACGCACACTCTCTCACACTCACTCACACTCACTCACACACTCTCACACTCACACACTCTCACACACACACTCTCACTCACACACTCTCACACTCACTCTCACACACACATTCTCTCACTCACACTCACTCACACACTCACACACTCTTACACACACACTCTCACACTCACACACTCTCACACTCACACTCACTCACACACACATTCTCTCACTCACACTCACTCTCACACACACACTCTCACACTCACACTCACTCTCACACACACATTCTCTCACTCACACTCACTCACGCACTCTCACACTCACACACTCACTCACACTCACTCACACACTCACTCACTCACACACATTCACACACACACTCTCACTCTCTCACACACACTCTCAGTCACACACACACACTCTCACACACTCACACTCTCACACACTCTTACACACTCACACACTCACTCACTCAGACACTCACTCTCACACACACTCTCACTCACACATATTCTCACACTCTCACTCACACTCTCACACACTCTTACACACTCACACACTCTCACTCACACACACACACATTCTCACACACTCACTCACTCGCACACACTCACTCACTCACACACTCACACTCTCACTCACACTCTCACGCAGTCACACTCTCACACACTCACACATTTACACTTACTCACACACACACTCACACACACACTCACACACTCACACTCACTCACACACACACTCACACTCACACGCACGCTCACTCTCATACACACACACACATTCACTCACTCACTCATTGTCACTCACTCTCACTCACTCACTCTCACTCACTCATTCTCTCACTCACTCATTCTCTCACTCACTCTCTCACTGGATAAACATATGGATGATATTGGTATAGTGTCGGTTAGATGGGCTTTAGATTGGTTTCACTGGTCGGTGCAACATCGAGGGCCGAAGGGCCTGTACTGCGCTGTAATGTTCTATGTTCTATGTTCTATCAGCATACCCAGCTTTGTGAAAATCGTCACCAGGCTTCAAGAGGCGATGGGCCCTGATCTCAGCAGATCCACTCCATGCTGCCCTGACAGCTCCAAGGGGATGTTTGGTGCATCTATAGCTCTGTAGCTGAATGGTCAAAATAACAGAATGCTTCTTCACCCCCTTCATTCAGGATATTGTCCCGAGAGTGCTCTATCCAAAACTCCATCTGTCTTTCTGCGGAACTGATGATTTTTCCCAATGCAGAAATATTGTGGCTTTCAAACAAACCTTCCAATTGACTTTCCGACTCACAATGTATCGGGATCATGTCAGCTGCAATCGGAATAGATGATGGCTGCGTCCTGAAAGGTGGGCGGCTCGGAGAGCTTGATGGTGCCAGTAGGATCTGGCAGCCGAGGACTCGTACAGGAAAGACAGCATTTCATGGCAGATTATACATAATGTGGAGATGCCGGCGTTGGACTGGGGTAAACACAGTAAGAAGTTTAACAACACCAGGTTAAAGTCCAACAGGTTTATTTGGTGGCAAAAGCCACACAAGCTTTCGAGGCTCTGAGCCCCTTCTTCAGGTGAGTGGGAATTCTGTTCACAAACAGAACTTATAAGACACAGACTCAATTTACATGAATAATGGTTGGAATGCGAATACTTACAACTAATCCAGTCTTTAAGAAACAAAACAATGGGAGTGGAGAGAGCATCAAGACAGGCTAAAAAGATGTGTATTGTCTCCAGACAAGACAGCCAGTGAAACTCTGCAGGTCCACGCAACTGTGGGAGTTACAAATAGTGTGACATAAAGCGTTCTCCAAGGCGGCCTCCGCGACACACGACAGCGCAGAGTCGCGGAGCAGAAACTGATAGCCAGGTTCCGCACACACAAGGACGGCCTCAACCGGGATATTGGGTTTATGTCACACTATTTCACATAAATATTTCTGCTTTTTTCCTCCTGAGTCTTTATCATGCGATCCTAGAATCAGAATTTATGTCACACTATTTGTAACTCCCACAGTTGCGTGGACCTGCAGAGTTTCACTGGCTGTCTTGTCTGGAGACAATACACATCTTTTTAGCCTGTCTTGATGCTCTCTCCACTCCCATTGTTTTGTTTCTTAAAGACTGGATTAGTTGTAAGTATTCGCATTCCAACCATTATTCATGTAAATTGAGTCTGTGTCTTATAAGTTCTGTTTGTGAACAGAATTCCCACTCACCTGAAGAAGGGGCTCAGAGCCTCGAAAGCTTGTGTGGCTTTTGCTACCAAATAAACCTGTTGGACTTTAACCTGGTGTTGTTAAACTTCTTACACAGATTATACATAACCAAAGGACTTGGTGCCAAATTCTCTACACTGGTAGCACAGAAATCTGAAGAACTACATCTTCAGATTGGAAAGAACCAGGACAGGAAGCAGCATGGGGGGTCTAGTCCCTGCATCAGCAAGCTCTGACTCACAATCCCCCTCACTGCTACCAGCCATGCAAAGAACAAAGAACAGTACAGCACAGGAAACAGGCCCTTCAGCCCTCCAAGCCTGTGCCGCTCCTTGGTCCAACTAGACCAATCGTTTGTATCCCTCCATTCCCAGGCTGCTCATGTGACTATCCAGGTAAGTCTTAAACGATGTCAGCGTGCCTGCCTCCACCACCCTACTTGGCAGCGCATTCCAGGCCCCCACCACCCTCTGTGTAAAAAACATCCCTCTAATATCGGAGTTATACTTCGCCCCTCTCACCTTGAGCCCGTGACCCCTCGTGATCGTCACCTCCGACCTGGGAAAAAGCTTCCCACTGTTCACCCTATCTATACCCCTCATAATCTTGTACACCTCTATTAGGTCTCCCCTCATTCTCCGTCTTTCCAAGGAGAACAACCCCAGTCTACCCAATCTCTCCTCATAGCTAAGACCCTCCATACCAGGCAACATCCTGGTAAACCTTCTCTGCACTCTCTCCAATGCCTCCACGTCCATGCCTTGTTCTCTACCTTTTATTTCTTTATTGTATTCTTAAACCAGTTTTCTCTCAGACGTCACCAACACTCCCATTGGGTCTTTTGGGATTTCCCCCTCATTTGCAGTTTCTTTACATTTCCACATAGTACACTCTTCACACAATCACAGAATACTACAGTGCAGAAGAGGCCCCTTCAGCCCATTGAGTCTGCACCGAAGCACGAAAGGCCCTGCCTGACCTGCCTACCCAGTCCCTCTTGCCAGCACTTGGCCCATAGCCTTGAATGTTTTGGCATTCCAGGGACTCATCCAGGTACTTTTTAAAGGATGTGAGGCATCCCGCCTCCACACCCTCCCAGGCAGCGCATTCCAGACCCTCACAACCCTTTTTCCTCCAATTATAGGAATGGTCATGAACCTTTTAGCTTTGACAAAGGGTCATTTGGACTCGAAACGTCAGCTCTTTTCTCTCCTTACAGATGCTCCCAGACCTGCTGAGATTTTCCAGCATTTTCTCTTTTGGTTTCAGATTCCACCATCCGCAGTAATTTGCTTTTATCCTGACTTGCTGAGACTGGACGGTGCTCCCAGCTGAACTCTCACCGTGGATAGCAGTAGATTTGAATCATGGACAATGGCTCACAGCCAAAGGAGGAATCTGTTGCTAGGAACATTGTTAGGTTGGAATTTACTGATAAGCTTTAGAAAAACACAATTAAATCATTGGTTTCATTTGGAAGAGAGCTGGTAAGTTGTGATGTAGAAAGCATTATTCAAAGCTTGGCAGATAGGTCACAAAACATGAATACGATTGACGATTAGACCTCGACTCCATTGTAAGAACTCCCCTCACTTCCTATCATCCAAACCTGCGATCATTGGCCTTTCAACAATAGGGGTTTGGGTGACTGACCCAACAGATAGGTGGGGCAGCACGGTGGCACAGTGGTTAGCACTGCTGCCTCACTGAGCCAGGGACCTGGGTTCGATTCCCAGTTTGGGTCACTGTCTGTGTGGAGTTTGCACATTCTCCCCGTGTCTGTATGGGTTTCCTCCGGGTGCTCCAGTGTCCTCCCACAATCCAAAGATGTGTGGGTTGGGTGCATTGGCCATGCTAAATTGCCCCTTAATGTCCCAGGATGCGTAGGCTAGAGGGATTAGCAGGGTAAATACGTAGGGTTACGGTGATAGGGCCTGGGTGAGATTGTGGTTGGTGCAGATTTGATGGGCTGAACGGGCTCCTTCTGCACTGTAGGGATTCTGGGGTTTCTATGGATCCACAATCCCCCAGTCACAGCACAAATCACAAAGTGTCAGTCTGGCTCTGGTGGTAACTCTGAGTGAGGAGGCAATTCCAATACGGGGCTTACACATACTAACATTCCACTGTGGCACTGTTAGAGCTGCCATCACTCAGAAAAGATACGTCTGCACGTTCTCCCCGTGTCTGTGTGGGTTTCCTCCAGGTGCTCCGGTTTCCTCCCACAGTCCAAAGATGCTGGTTAGATGGAATGGCCATGGGAAATGTGTGGGAGTACGGGGATAGGGCGGGGGAGAGGGCCTGGGTAAGATGCCCTGTCGGAGAGTTGGTGCAGACTCGATGGGCCGAATGACCTCCTTCTGCACTGTGAGGATTCTGAGCTGCTGAGTGTTTCACTGTGTTTTCCCATTTTATTTTGAGTTTCCAGCCTCTGCAGTACTTTGTATTTGTTATACACAGACATGGCAGTGACACAGGCACATGGACAAGAAGAGCCTCAGTCATTCCTTCCCCAGCTCCCAGCACTGTGCTCCCTCAACACACTGCCTCTCCTCAACAACACCTCAATTTAAACCATTCTTCTCCTTTTTAAACCCCTCTGTGGTCTCACTCCTCCCTATCTCTGTAATCTCCTCCAGTCCACAACTGTCCGAGACCTCTGACCTCTCATTCTGGCCTCTTGAGTATCCCTGATTTTAATTGGTCCACTGCTGCCAGCCAAGGTTCAGATGCCAAGGTTGAAAGTTCTCGAATTCCTTACCAAAACCTCTCAACCTCCCTATCTCTCCTTTCAGCCTCTCTACCTGTCTCTCCTCATCTCAAACACTCTACCTCTCTCTCTCTCGCCTGTCCCTCTCTCTCTGTCACTGTCCTCTCAGATTCTCCACACCTCCTTCCTCTCTCTCCTCTAAACCTCTCTACCTTTCTCTCTCTCTCTCTCCTCTCAGACTCTCTATGGCCCCCCTACCTCTTTCTACTCATCTCGTCCTCTCTACTTCTCTCTCTCCCGCTTTCAGAGTAAGAAGTCTCACAACACCAGGTTAAAGTCCAACAGGTTTATTTGGTAGCATGGGCTTTCGGAGCGCTGCTCCTTCATCCGGTGACTCGTGATACCAAATAAACCTTTTGTACTTTAATCTGGTGTTGTGAGACTTCTTACTGCGCCCACCCCAGCCCAATGCCGGCATCTCCACATCATGGCTTCCTCCTTTCAGGCTCTCCTTAAAAGCTAACGTTCTGACCAAGCTCCCTGGCCCCCTCCCCGATTCTCAGCTAATGTGGCTGAAAGTTGAATCTTGGTTGGTCATCCTGCAGTGAAATGTCTCGGGGTGCGTTAGTTGCTGTCGTTGGGACAGGTTCCTGTGACAGATACGTCAGGGACAGAATCTGTTACCGAGAGGTTTTGAACACCTGTAGAATTTGCTGAGAGCAGAGGTGTCCACTTCCCTGGATCAACAATAAAAAATCAGGAGGATCCTGTGGCCAAATTTCCCGTTTTCATTTTGTAAACATCCTCACAGCTAATCACACACAAAGACAGGAGGAACTGTATTCTTTAGAGCTTGTCTTCAACCAACTGAATGAATAAAACTTGTCTTTTTCACAGCCAGCTGATGTTTCAGTTAATGAAATGTTTCTGAGGTTTAGTCATGGCTGTAATGTAGTAAACACAACGGCCAGTCTGCGCACAGCAAGATTCCACAGCCAGCAGCGTGACAATGTCCAGATCATTCATTTGAATCACGTCGATTGAGAGATGAATGTTGGTCAAGACACTGGGGAGAACCCCTTGCTATTCAAATAGTGCCAGGGGATCTTTTACGCAGATCTAACAAGGCAAACAGGGCCTTAGTTCAACATTCCGTCACCGAAACAGCATCTCCAACGGCGCAGCACCCCCTCAGTACTGCACTGGAGTGTCAGTCTTGACTCTGAGCTCCGGCTGTGGAGTGGGGCTTGAACCCAGAAATTTGTGGTGAGTTTAATCGACTGAGCCGTCACTCAGGCGTGTAAGTGAACCACCCAGATCAGCCTGCAGCTTCACCCGCGCCCCCCCCCCCCCTCCCGCCAGCCCCCGGAGCCTGCGGAGCAACCCCTGAATGAACGCACTTTTCAAACGTTGCCTGAGTGAGTTTTTGGAGAATTTGCATCCCCCAATCTGCTCCTAAAGCAGAAACATGCAAAGCATCATCAACTTTCCCAGAAACCCCGTCTGTTGAACACTTCGCCAGGAAGAATGGCGTCCTGCGCTCTCGCCCACTGTCCAATCAGGTAGCTTGTGTACAGGCTGGCGCAGAATCAATAAGATAGTGGTGGCACAGTGGTTAACACTGCTGCCTCACAGCGCCAGGGACCCGGGTTCAATTCCGGTCCTGGGTGATTGTCTGTGTGGAGTTTGCACATTCTCCCCGTGTCTGCGTGGGTTTCCTCTGGGTGCTCCAGTTTCCTCCCACAGCCCAAAGATGTGCGGGTTACGTGGATTGGCCATGCTAAGTTGCCTCTTCGTGTCAGGGGGTTTAACAGGATAAATATATGGGGTTGCGGGGATAGGGCCTGGGTGGGGTTGTCGCTGGTGCAGACTTGATGGGCTGAATGGCCTCCTTCTGCACTGTAGGGATTCTATGATTCTATGAAAACATTGCACTCACTCAGGCTGTGGAACCTCAATGCAAATGGCATATTCTCGCTGTCCTAACTGATGGATATTAATGGGTTAATCAGAGAATCCCTGCAGAAGGAGGCCATTCGGCCCATCGAGTCTGCACTGACCACAATCCCACCCAGGCCCTATTCCCGTAACCCCACATATTTACCCCGTTAATCCCCCTGACACTAAGGGGCAATTTAGCATGACCAATCAACCGAACCAGCACATCTTTGCACTGTGGGAGGAAACTGGAGCACCCGGAGGAAACCCACGCAGACACGGGGAGAATGTGCAAACTCCACACAGACAGTGACCCAAGCCGGGAATCGAACCCAGGTCCCTGGCGCTGTGAGGCAGCAGTGCGAACCACTGTGCCACCCATAATAATCCATGATTTGAATGGATGTACAACACATAGGCTACTCAGTCCATTAGTCAATTGTAACCTGATGTTGGTGAGCAAGTTAACACAATTCAATAATCGAGCGCGCGTTGCTCTGACCCTGGCGCGGGTGTGTCAGGCACGGGCAGTCAGGTATATCAGTGCAGAGTCAACACAGCCTGGCCAGTGATTGCAGGCTGAGTTTCAGAAACGGCTGGAAAGAAGAGTCAAATTGGAGACGAAAACTCATGAATTTCAGGATGAATGGACTGATTCATTCACATTCGTCTCAAATTCAGCTCATCTCCCTGTGGGTCTCATTTACAACGAGAAATTTGCCAACACCAAGAAACAGAATCTCGAGAGTTATTCCACTCCAAGGAGCAGCGCCTTTAGCCAAACGTTATCCAGCTGGCTGGGTCCGAAAGAAAACAGTGCAGGCACTGGAGAACAAGGCAGAGAAATCAAAACACTCTTCACTCAGTGGGTGAAATCAGCAGCCAGCTGTTAGTTTCATCGCAGCTTTAAACCATGTGAAACAATATTCGCCGAATATGTGAAAGAGGTTTTACCAATTGTCTCCGAGCGGCTGTACAGAAATGAGAATTAAATCATTCAAAAAATTCTAAACTTATTCCTTTATCCGTGAAGGTGACAAGGGGTGGAGATGCCGGGATTGGACTGGGGTAAGCACAGTGAGAAGTCTCACAACAAGGGCCAGAATAGTGAAAGCTGCCGCAGATATCAGCGACCAGCAGCTGGACGGAAACACAGCTATGGATTTCACACACAATTTGAGAAGCCGATTGAAGAATGAAACTTTACAGCCCGATTTAGAAATTAAAGTGACAGTGCACACTCCAGATAGCGAGAGAGTCTCCAAAGAAATCAACATTCAAGCAAGAGGTTTTCTTCAGTTAAGAAAGGGGTTCATGTTCATTCCATGGCTGGCTTAAATATAAATAGAAGCTTCTGGAAAAGCTCCCGAGAGGTTGACTTTCCAAGTCACACTGGACTCCAAGGCGGCCTTCACGACACACGACAGCGCAGAGTCGCTGAGCAGAAACTGATAGCCAAGTTCCGCACACATGAGGACGGCCTAAACCGGGATGTTGGATTTATGTCACATTATCAGTCACCCCCACAGCTTGCCTCCTGGGCTTGTAGAATCTCACTAGCTGTTCTGTCTGGAGACAAAACACATCTCTTTAACCTGTGTTTAATGTTCCCTACCTTTAAGACCTGGCTGGCTGTAGGGATTCGCATTCTAATCAGTATTCTGTAACTTGATGTTGTGTCTCTGTGCCCTGTTGGAGAACAGATTTTCACTCCATCTGACGAAGGGGCAGCGCTCCGAAAGCTTATGGTATTTGCTACCAAATAAACCTGTTGGACTTTAACCTGGTGTTGTGAGACTTCTTACTGGCTTAAATATAAACAGAAGCTTCTGGAAAAGCTCCCGAGAGGTTGACTTTCCAAGTCACACTGGACTCGAAACACTGGGGGTCATCTTGAGCCCGTGTTCGCCGTCCATGTGAATGCCAGCGGGGGCTCGAGATCCGGGAGTCGCAGATTACACCAGCAACATTGTCAGGTTCATGCCCATAACAGGTGTGAATGCCATTTACAAACTGTATTTGCATATATTTTAATATAATTAAACATCCCCCCACCCCCATTCCCCTCTCCATCGTATCTTGACCCCTCGCCATATCGTCACATCAGCACTGTTTGCAACAGGTTCGCACGGATGTGAACCTGTCACGGGGTTGCCCCCTGGGGCAGAAAGGTCAGTGTAGCCCCTGGGGGATGAGGGACATGGCCTAGCAGTGGTCTGGAAATTAACCCTGGCATTACCTCTTGGCACAGCCCTTGGCACAGGTTGGGCACTGCCCCTTGGCACACGTTGGCACTATCAGGTTAGCACCATGCCCATTCCCCTGGCAGTGCCAACCTGTGCCAAGGGGCAGTTGACCGTGCAACAGACAGAGCTGGATAAATTGCGATCGCTGCCTGGGTAGATAGCGTAGCATCAAACAGCTTACCAGCTTTCAGTCCCTGCAATGGTCCTCACCAGGTGTCTTCCCAAGCAGCTTCAGCTCAGTTTCAAGACAAACTGATACCCCAAGGTTTAAGCTGGCGGCCTTTGCAATCCCAATCAGAGACCTTGCCACACCTGCCATAGGCTGTTCCGATTCCAAAGACGTGGTTGCAAGGTGGCCAAGTTAGGAATTAAATGTTCCAGCGTACTTGACATAGAACCATAGACATTTTGAGAAGACACGCAGAATGGAAAATGAGGCAGGGTATCCCTGATAATAAAGGATATCATAAGGACAATAATGAGAAAGGATCTTGGCTCAGAAGATCAGAAAGTAGAAGCAATAAGCATGGAGATTAGAAATAATAAGGGTCAGAAAACGTTGGTAAGAGCCCCCCAACAATATTTATGTATAGAACATAGAAAGAATACAGCACAAACAGGCCCTTCGGCCCACAAGTGGCGTCGGTCATGTCCCTGCCTACCTAGGCTTATATATAGGCTTACCTATAACCCTCAATCCTATTAACTCCCATGCACTCATCCAGAAGCCTCTTAAAAGACCCTATCGAGTTTGCCTCCACCACCACTGACGGCAGCCGATTCCACTCACCCACCACCCTCTGAGTGAAAAACTTACCCCTGACATCTCCTCTGTACCTACTCCCCAGCACCTTAAACCTGTGTCCTCTCATAGCAGCCATTTCAGCCCTGGGAAAAGGCCTCCGAGAATCCACCCGATCTATACCTCTCAACATCTTGTACACCTCTATCAGGTCACCTCTCATCCTTCGTCTCTCCAAGGAGAAAAGACCGAGCTCCCTCAGCCTATCCTCATAAGGCATGCCAACCAATCCAGGCAACATCCTTGTAAATCTTCTCTGCACCCTTTCAATCATTTCCACATCCCTCTTGTAATGAGGCGACCAGAACTGAGCACAGTACTCCAAGTGGGGTCTGACGAGGGTCTTATAAAGCTGCATCATTATCTCCCGACTCCTAAACTCAATCCCTCGATTGATGAAGGCCAGCACACCATACGCCTTCTTAACCACCTCCTCTACCTGCTAGGCCGATTTAAGAGTCCTATGGACCCAGACCCCAAGGTCCTTCTGATCCTCTACACTGCTAAGAGTCTTACCCTTGATATTATACTCCTTCATCCCATTTGATCTGCCCAAATGGACCACTACACATTTATCCGGGTTGAAGTCCATCTGCCACTTCTCTGCCCAGTCTTGCATCCTATCTATGTCACGCTGCAGCTTCTGACATCCCTCCAAACTATCCACAACACCACCAACCTTCGTGACATCGGCAAACTTACCAACCCATCCCTCCACTTCCTCATCCAGGTCATTTATGAAAATGACAAACAGCAAGGGTCCCAGAACAGATCCCTGGGACACTCCACTGGTGACCGACCTCCATTCAGAAAAAGACCTATCTACAACCACTCTCTGCCTTCTTGCAGGCAAACCAGTTCTGGATCCACAAGGCAACAGCCCCTTGGATCGCATGCCATCTCACTTTCTCGAGAAGTCTTGCATGGGGGACCTTATCGAACGCCTTGCTGAAGTCCATGTAAACCACATCTACCGCTTTTCCTTCGTCAATGTGTTTAGTCACATTTTCAAAGAACTCCACCAGACTCGTAAGGCGCGATTTGCCTTTGACAAAACCGTGCTGACTACTTTTGAGCATACTAAACTTCTCTAAATGTTCATAAATCCTGTCCCTCAGGATCTTCTCCATCAACTTACCAACCACTGAGGTTAGACTCAGCGGTCGGTAATTCCCTGGGCTATCCCTATTCCCTTTCTTGAATATAGGAACCACATCCGCAATCCTCCGGAACCTCTCCTGTCTCCACAAACGACGCAAAGATCATCGCCAGAGGCTCTGCAATCTCTTCCCTCATCTCCCACAGTAACCTGGGGTACATCCCATCCGGTCCCGGCGACCTATCTATCTTGATGCTATTCAAAATTTCCAACACATCTTCTTTCTTAATGTCCACATACTCAATCTTTTCAGTCCACCTCAATCCTGTAGTACAACCACCCAGGTCTTTTTCCACCGTGAATACCGAGGTAAAGTATTCATTAAGCACCTCTGCTATTTCTTCCGGTTCTGTACAGACTTTCTCACCTTCACATTTTGCAGATCCTATTCCTTCACATCTCATCCTTTTACTCTTCACATATTTAAAGAACGCCTTAGGGTTCTCCTTAATCTTACCTGCCAAGGCCTTCTCGTGACCCCTTCTGGCTCTCCTAATTTCTTTCTTAAGTCCCTTCCTACAAGCTGTATACTCATCTAGATCCCTATCCTTGCCTAGCTCTCTGAACCTTTTGTACCCTTTCCTTTTCTTTTTGACTAGGTTCAGCGCAGCTTTCGTGCACCACGGTTCCCGTAACCTACCAAAACCTCCCTGCCTCATCGGAACATTGTCATGCAGAACCCCAGACAAACATTCCTTGAAAATCTGCCACCTTACTTCGGTACTTTTCCTCGAGAATACCTCCTTCCAATTTACGCCTCTAATCTCCTGCCTGATGGCTTCACATTTCTCCTTACTCCAGATAAACACTTTCCGAGCTTGCCAATGCACCTAACCAGCATGTCTTTCGGACTGTGGGAGGAAACCGGAGCACCCGGAGGGCCACGAGGAGAATGTGCAGGCTCCGCACAGACTGTGACCTGAGGCCAGAATTGAACCCAGGTCCCTGGCACTGTGAGGTAGCAGTGCTAACCACTGTGCCACCATGCTGCCCCAACATTAAACCACAAACCACATTATGGCTGAGTTGGTCTGGAGGACAATGTCATAGAAAGCTATCGAGAAAGTTTTCAATAGCAGTACATGTGGAAGCACGCAGGAATAAGACTATTTTAGCTTGTGTTGCATAATGAAGTAAGCAACCTCAAAACAAGAGATCCTACAAGGAAGAGTGATTACAACATGATAACATTTCACATTAAGTTTGAAAGTGACATACTTAAATCTGAAACAAAAGTCTTAAACTTAAATCAAGCCGAGTGCATAAGTGAGAGGTGAAAGCTGGATTAAAAACAATGGAAGAGGATAGGCCAAGACACATATTTAAATAAATAATTCCTATAAATAATTAAATAACAATACCTCCACAGGGAAAATGAGGCTGAATGAGGTTAAGGGTGATATTACATTGCAAAAAGAGGCTTATAATATTGTGACCATAAGACCATAAGACATAGGAGCGGAAGTAAGGCCATTCGGCCCATCGAGTCCACTCCACCATTCAATCATGGTTGATTTCAACTCCATTTACCCGCTCTCTCCCCATAGCCCTTAATTCCCTGACGAACAGTAATGAGGAATATTAGAGAGTTAGAAACAGGTAAAGGGTAAATCAGAACATTTATTAAAGGGGAGGGGAATAGAATGAAAGTGTGTGAGCAACAAATGCAAAAGCAAGTTATAAGGGCTTCTAGCAGGATGTAAAAAGCACAGTAGCTGAAGTAAATGTTGACCTCAGAGAGGCTGAGGCAAGAGAAGGTCTCATGGGAAATAAGAAAGTGACACATAAGGAGAATCCAGTAAAACTTGTCCAAGCTGGTCTTTGAATCAAACCCAAATATGACTGGTATCAGTATTACTGAGCTTCAGTCAGATTTGAACATTTTGAACTGTTTTTCTCCCCCCCTTCTTGGGCAATTAAACAAATATTCTGGGCGGGATTTTATGGCCTCGCTCGGGCGAGAGTGGAAATTCCCACCCGAGGTCAGCGGAGGTTTCCGTTGTCAGACTCTCGCCCGCACCGATTCTGTGGCGGGCGAGGTGATAAAGTTCCGGCCTTTGAATCTATTTTTGCAGCGGGAGACCCGAACCAGCATTAGGGGAGGTGGTGACGTACTGGTATTGTCACTGGGTTCGTAATTCAGAGACCCAGGTTAATGCTCTGGGGACCCAGGTTCAAATCCCACCATGGCAGATGATGAAATTTGAATTCAATAAAAAATCTGGGATTAAAAATCTCATGATGACCATGAAATGATTGTCATAAAAGTCCATCTGAAGCCCATTCAATCAATGAGGAAGGATCAAGAACCAGAGGATACAGTTTACAGTGATTGGCTCAAGAAAACAAAAATGACAGGGGCAAAGTTTTTTTTCAATGTAGTGAGGATCTGGAATGTTCTACCTGGGAGTGTGGTGGAGGCAGATTTAATCCAGGCGTTCCAAAGAGTGTAGGATCATTATCTGAAATGAAAATAAATTGCAAGGCTGCAGGTAAAAGGTGGGGTTGGGGGACTAGATGAGTTGCTGTGAGCTAGCACAGATGAGATGGGCTGAATGGTTTCTCTCTATGCTGTAACCATACTTGGATGATATATTGAGCTGGATAAAGTAGTGATTCTTCTGACCCTGAAGGATAGGTGAGCAGTCAGGGGAATGGTTGGAAGTTAAAGCTAAGAGTGCACACAAGGGGAGCCATGACTGTAAGGGCATCAAGGAACAGTCTGGAGACAAGGGAGGAGATAACTCGAGAGAAAGCAGTGCAGGGACAGAAAACGAAGATATTGCTGGAGATGCTCTCGCTCCATTTCTCGGTAAGTGGGAATGTTTGGTGAATGGGCACAGGGTCTGGACAACGGAGACAGACAGTGGAGGAAGATGGTCACTGCGTCAGGTACTGTGAGGGGAAGATGGACACATCGTCATGGTCACCATCACAGAAAATGGATTCCTCACTCTGATTAATCTCAGTGAGGTGTCAGCTATCGCTCAGCTAGTCACACGGCCCTCTCTGAATTCAAATACTTGATCTGACACTGACCAATGAACCTGGACAGGTGTCAGATCTCTCAGTGGGAGAGCATCTTGGGGATAGCGATCATAACTCTATCTCCTTAAAGAGAGGATCAGGCAAGCTAGGAAAGTGTTTATATGGAGTAAGGGGAAATATGAAGACATAAGGCAGCAAATTAGAGGAGTAAATTGGAAGGAGGTATTCTCGGGGAAATCTACTGAAGAGAGGTGGCAGTTTTTCAAGGAATGTCTGTCTAGGGTTCTACAGGACAATGTTCCGAGCAGACAGGGAGGAGTTGGTAGGTTAAAGGATCCGTGGTGCACGAAAGCTGTGCGGGACCTAGTCGAGAAGAAAAGGAAAGCATACAAAAGGTTCAGAGAGCTTGGCGAAGATAGGGATCTAGATGAGTATATGGCTTGTAGGAAGGGACTAAAGAAGGAAATTAGGAGAGCCAGAAGGGGTCACGAGAAGGCCTTGGCAAGTAAAATTAATGAAAACCCTAAGGCGTTCTATAAATATGTGAAGAGTAAAAGGATGAGACGTGAAGGAATAGGGCCTATGAAAGGTGAAGGCGGGAAAATCAGTATGGTACCAGTAGAAATGGCAGAGGTGCTTAATGAGTATTTTGCCTCGGTTTTCACAGAGGAGAAGGACATGGGTGGATGTACTGTGGGCTTGCGGTGGACTGAAAAGATTGAGTATGTGGACTTTAACAAAGAGGTTGTGCTGGAATCTTTGAATAGCATCAAGATAGATACGTCGCCGGATCCGGATGGGATGTACCCCAGGTTACTGTGGGAGACGAGGGAAGAGATTGCAGAGCCTCTGGCGATGATCTTTGCGTCGTCGATGGAGATGGGACAGGTGTTGGAGGATTGTGGATGTGGTTCCTATTTTCAAGAAGGGAAATAGGGATAGCCCAGGAAATTACCGACCGGTGAGTCTAACCTTAGTGGTTAGTAAGCTGATGGAGAAGATCCTGAGGGACAGGATATATGAGCATTTAGAGAGGTTTAGTATGCTCAAGAATACTCAGCATGGCTTTGTCAAGGGCAGATCGTGCCTTACGAGCCTGGTGGAGTTCTTCGAAAATGTGACTAAACACATTGATGAAGGGAAAGCGGTAGATGTGGTTTATATGGATTTTAGCAAGGAGTTCGATAAGGTCCCCCATGCAGGGCTTCTCGAAAAAGTGAGAGGGCGTGGGATTCAAGGGGCTGCTGCCCTGTGGATCCAGAACTGGCTTGCCCAAAGGAGGCAGAGAGTGTGTATAGATGGGTCTTTTTCTAATTGGAGGTCGGTCACCAGTGGTGTGCCCCAGGGATCTGTTCTGGGACCCTTGCTGTTTGTCATTTTCATAAATGACCTGGATGAGGAAGTGGAGGGATGGGTTGGTAAGTTTGCCGATGACACGAAGGTTGGTGGGGTTGTGGATAGTCTGGAGGGATGTCAGAAGTTATAGAGGGACATAGATGGGATGCAAGACTGGGCGGAGAAGTGGCAGATGGACTTCAACCCAGATAAATGCGTAGTGGTCCATTTTGGCAGGTTCGAATGGGATGAAGGAGTACAATATAAAGGGAAAGACTCTTAGTACCGTAGAGGATCAGAAGGACCTTGGGGTCCGGGTCCATAGGACTCTAAAATCGGCCCTGCAGGTGGAGGAGGTGGTTAAGAAGGCGTATGGTGTGCTGGCCTTTATCAATCGAGGGATTGAGTTTAGGAGTCCGGGGATAATGATGCAGCTATATAAGACCCTCGTCAGATCCCACTTGGAGTACTGTGCTCAGTTCTGGTCGCCTCATTACAGGAAGGATGTGGAAAAGATTGAAAGGGTGCAGAGGAGATTTACAAGGATGTTGCCTGGATTGAGTGGCATGCCTTATGAGGATAGGCTGAGGGAGCTCAGTCTTTTCTCCTTGGAGAGACATAGGATGAGAGGAGACCAAATAGAGGTGTATAAGATGTTGAGAGGCATAGATCGGGTGGGGCCTCAGAGGGTTTTTCCCAGGGTGGAAATGGCTGCTACGAGAGGACACAGGTTTAAGGGGGGGTAGGTACAGGGGAAATATTAGGGGGATGTTTTTCACACAGAGGGTGGTGGGCGAGTGGAATCGGCTGCCGTCAGTGGTGGTGGAGGCAAACTCAATAGGGTCTTTTAAGAGACTCCTGGATGAGTACATGGGACTTAGAACCATAGAACCATAGAAAATTACAGCTCAGAAACAAGCCTTTTGGCCCTTCTTGTCTGTGCCGAACCATTTTATGCCTAGTCCCACTGACCTGCACTTGGACCATATCCCTCCACACCCCTCCCATCCATGAACCCGTCCAAGTTTTTCTTAAATGTTAAAAGTGACCCCGCATTTACCACTTTATCCGGCAGCTCATTCCACACTCCCACCACTCTCTGCGTGAAGAAGCCCCCCTTAATATTCCCTTTAAACTTTTCTCCTTTCACCCTTAACCCATGCCCTCTGGTTTTTTTCTCCCCTAGCCTCAGCGGAAAAAGCCTGCTTGCATTCACTCTATCTATACCCATCAAAAACTTATACACCTCTATCAAATCTCCCCTCAATCTTCTACGCTCCAGGGATTAAAGTCCCAACCTATTCAATCTCTCTCTGTAACTCAGCTTCTCAAGTCCCGGCAACATCCTTGTGAACCTTCTCTGCACTCTTTCAACCTTATTTACATCCTTCCTGTAACTAGGTGACCAAAACTGTACACAATACTCCAAATTCAGCCTCACCAATGCCTTATATAACCTTACCATAACACTCCAACTTTTATACTCGATACTCCGATTTATAAAGGCCAATGTACCAAAGGCACTCTTTACGACCCTACCCACCTGTGACGTCACTTTTAGGGAATTCTGTACCTGTATTCCCAGATCCCTCTGTTCAACTGCACTCTTCAGAGTCCTACCATTTACCCTGTACGTTCTACTTTGGTTTGTCCTTCCAATGTGCAATATCTCACACTTGTCTGCGTTAAATTCCATTTGCCATTTTTCAGCCCATTTTTCAAGTTGGTCCAAATCCCTCTGCAAGCTTTGAAAACCTTCCTCACTGTCCACTACACCTTCAATCTTTGTATCATCAGCAAACTTGCTGATCCAATTTACCACATTATTATCCAGATCATTGATATAGACTTAATAGGATGGAGGGTTATAGGTAGGTCTAAAAGGTAGGGATATGTTCGGCACAACTTGTGGGGCCGAAGGGCCTGCTTTGTGCTGTAGTTTTCTATGTTTCTATGTAAAACTTCAACTCCCATACCTGGACTTGGGTAGCAATCGATGCTCAATTTCTGCTGCCGTACCGAGGGAGTGCTGCACTGTTGGCTGTGCTGTGTTTTGAGAGAAACATCGACCAAGGCCCTGCCTGCCCTCAGGTGGATGTGAAAATCCCATGGAGAAGATCAGAGGAGCATTCTCCTGTTGTCCTGTTGCAATCAGCATCACACAAACCTCCCACCTGAGCATTATCACAGCGCCTGTGGGATCTTGCTGTGTACAAACTGGCTGCTGGGTTTCTGCATTACAACAATAACTACATTGCAAAAGTACTTCATTGGCATTAATGTGCTTTGAGACATCCAGTGGGTCATGGTGCTGCTATATAAATGCAAGTCTTTCCTTTCACTATCACGTCCACTGCTGTTCCCTGACCTTTCCCTGGTACTAGTGCAGGTGGAATGTCTATCCATGAGCCTGTTCCCACACCACCACCCAATGTGTCAAAAACTCGGATGTCCATTTGGTGACTACACTTTGGCCCTGTTATAACCAGGATTAATGATTGGGTTAGTGTCTCTTTAATAATCTTGCTGCTCTGTCATCAATAACACATTGCTTGGTATAGGAATCTTCAATTGTTGGATCATAATCTGTAACAAAGTAAGACTGGGTGAACTGGATGGTGAGAGCGCTCTTGCCCACGCCGCCGCCCCCCACCACCACCAGCTTGTACTTCTCCTGGGCCACTCCAGTTTGACAAAGTCCCTCATGGTAGGCTAGTGAAAAAGGTTGGATCTCATGGGATAAAGGGGGAGGTGGCTAGATGGGTGGAGAACTGGCTTGGTCATAGAAGACAGAGGGTGGTAGTGGAAGGGTCTTTTTCCGGCTAGAGGCCTGTGACTAGTGGTGTGCCGCAGGGCTCTGTATTGGGACCTCTGCTGTTTGTGATTTATATAAATGATCTGGAAGAAGGAGTAACTGGGGTGATCAGTAAGTTTGCGGACGACACAAAACTGGCAGGACTTGCAGATAGTGAGGAACATTGTCAGAGGCTACAGAAGGATATAGATAGGCTGGAAATTTGGGCAAGGAAATGGCAGATGGAGTTCAATCCTGATAAATGCGAAGTGATGCATTTTGGTGGGAATAATGTAGGGAGGAGCTACACGATAAATGGAAGAACCATAAAGGGTGTAGAGACGCAGAGGGACCTGGGTGTGCAAGTCCACAGATCCTTGAAGGTGACGTCACAGGTGGAGATGGTGGTGAAGAAGGCATATGGCATGCTTGCCTTTATAGGACAGGGCATAGAGTATAAAAGTTGGGGTCTGATGTTGCAGATGTATAGAACGTTGGTTCGGCCGCATTTGGAATACTGCGTCCAGTTCTGGTCGCCACACTACCAGAAGGACGTGGAGGCTTTGGAGAGAGTACAGAGGAGGTTTACCAGGATGTTGCCTGGTATGGAGGGGCTTGGTTATGAGGAGAGATTGGGGAAACTGGGGTTGTTCTCCTTGGAAAGACGGAGGATGAGGGGAGACTTAATAGAGGTGTATAAAATTATGAAAGGCATAGATAGGGTGAACGGTGGGAAGCTTTTCCCCGGGTCGGTGGTGACGTTCACGAGGGGTCATAGGTTCAAGGTGAAGGGGGGGAGGTTTAACACAGATATCAGAAGGACATATTTTACACAGAGGGTCGTGGGGGCCTGGAATGTGTTGCCGGGCAAGGTGGTGGAGGCGGACACACTGGGAACGTTTAAGACTTATCTAGACAGCTTTATGAACGGAGTGGGAATGGAGGGATACAAAAGAGTGGTCTAGTTTGGACCAGGGAGCGGCGCGGGCTAATTGTTCTTTATTTCTCGTTTCAAGGCTTCATTCTATGATCATCTTGCTGGTGCCAGTACAGAGCGAGACTGCGGATAGTTGGGAACCTGTCTCGGGGGCAGGGAATTCAGATGGTGTTCGTAAAGCAGAAGTGGAAATGAATAGGGTTGGGAAGCATTTTCTGATCAGGGCCAGTGTGATCTCCTGGACTCGTTTCGATCGCCACAGGGGGTCGGAGAGGAATTTCCCAGATTTTTTTTTCCCCATATTGGCCCTGGGGTTTTCACTCTGGGTTTTCGCCTCTCCCTGGAGATCACATGGTCTGGAATGGGGGGGTGGGGGTGAGTTAATAGGTTGTGATGAACAAAGCATCGTAGCTGTGAGGGACAGCTCGGTGGATAGGATATTAGGATGTAGATAGGCTGGAAAATTGGGCGGGGATCCTGGATTCAGGATTCAATCCTGGACCGGGGAGCGGCGTGGGCTTGGAGGGCCGAAGGGCCTGTTCCTGTGCTGTATTGTTCTTTGTTCTTTGTTGTTCTTTGTTCAGGAGTGAATCTTGGAGCGGGGAGGGCATGGGCCAGTGAGATGTGGAGATGGCGAGGTGATGTCACTGAGAGAAAAGGAAGAAAAGCAAATATTACAAATACAAGCCAGAGTACAAGACCAAACTAACTGAAACAAAGTGCCAACAATGAAATCATCAAAGTATTTTGTCTTTGCAACAGCCGTTAGCTTAGAGTGTTTGATGTTTGAACATATTCAACATCCTGTCCCACACTAACGGTGACAGTTCCTCTGTATCAGAATAAACAGTGAGCTGTATTTATAGGTTTCAGTTTGGGAGTTAAGAAATTAAGGTTTGCCTCTGTGTGTGTGAGTGAGTGTGAGTGCGTGTGTGTGATAGTGTGTGTGTGTGTGTGTGTGTCTGAGTATATCTGTGAGTGTGTGTCTGTGAGTGTGTGTATGTGTGTGAGTGTGTGTATATGTGTGTGTATGTGTGTGTGAGTGTGTGTATGTGTGTAAATGTGTGTGTGTGAGAGTGTGTGTGTGTGTATCTGTGTGTGTGTCTGTGTGAGAGTGTGTGTGTGTATGTGTGTGTGAGTGTGTGTGTGAGAGTGTGCGAGTGTGTGTGTGAGTGTGAGTGTGTGTGTGAGTGTGTGAATGTGTGTGTGTGAGAGTGTGTGTATGTGTGTGTATGTGTGTGTGTGTGAGTGTGTGTGTGAGTGTGTGAATGTGTGTGAGTGTGTGAGTGTGTGTATGTGTGTAAATGTGTGTGTGTGAGAGTGTGTGTGTATGTGTGTGTGTGTGTATCTGTGAGTGTGTGTATGTGTGTGTGTGAGAGTGTGTGTATGTGTGTGTGTGTGTGTGTGTGAGAGTGTGTGAGTGTGTGTGTGAGTGTGTGAATGTGTGTGTGTGAGAGTGTGTGTGTGTGAGTGTGTGTGTGTGAGTGTGTGTGTGTGTGTAAATGTGTGTGTGTGAGAGTGTGTGTGTGTGTGTGTGTGTATCTGTGAGTGTGTGTATGTGTGTGAATGTGTGTGTGTGTGTGTATGTGTGAATGTGTCTGTGTGAGAGTGTGTGTGTATGTGTGTGTGAGAGTGTGTGTGTGTGTGAGTGTGTGTGTGAGAGTGTGTGAGTGTGTGTGTGTGTGTGAATGTGTGTGTGTGAGAGTGTGTGTGAGAGTGTGTGTGTGTGTGTGAGTGTGTAAATGTGTGTGTGAGAGAGTGTGTGTGTGTGAGTGTGTGTATGTGTGTAAATGTGTGTGTGTGAGAGTGTGTGTATGTGTATGTATCTGTGAGTGTGTGTATGTGTGTGAATGTGTGTGTGTGTGTGTGTGTGTGTGTGAATGTGTCTGTGTGAGAGTGTGTGAGAGAGTGTGTGTGTGTGTGTGAATGTGTGTGTGTGAGAGTGTGTGTGAGTGTGAGTGTGTGTGTGAGTGTGTGAATGTGTGTGTGTGAGAGTGTGTGTGTGTGAGAGTGTGTGAGTGTGTGTGAGTGTGTGAATGTGTGTGTGTGAGAGTGTGTGTGTGTGAGTGTGTGTGTGTGTGAGAGTGTGTGTGAGAGTGTGTGAGTGTGTGTGTGTGAGAGTGTGTGTGTGTGAGTGTGTGTGTGTGTGTGTGTGAGAGTGTGTGTGAGAGTGTGTGAGTGTGTGTGAGTGTGTGAATGTGTGTGTGTGAGAGTGTGTGTGTGTGAGTGTGTGTGTGTGTGAGAGTGTGTGTGAGAGTGTGTGTGAGTGTGTGAGTGTGTGTGTGTGAGAGTGTGTGTGTGTGTGAGTGTGTGTGAGTGTGTGAATGTGTGTGTGTGTGAGAGTGTGTGTGTGTGAGTGTCTATCGCACTCTAGCTAATGCCCTCTCTCCACCTCACACAGCTGAAGATGGATTCAGAAACAGGGCATTTTTAAAAAATATTTTTCTTTTAATTCATTCATGGGACACGGGCGTCGTTGGCTGGCCAGCATTTATTGCCTATCCCTAGTTGCCCTTGAGAAGGTGGGGGGTGAGCTGCTGCCTTGAATCGCTGCTGTCCATGTGCTGTGGGTTGACCCACAATGCCGTTAGGGAGGGGATTCCAGGATTTTGACCCAGCGACTGTGAGGGAACGGCAATATATTTCCAAGTCAGGACGGTGAGAGGCTTGGAGGGGAACTTGCAGGTGGTGGCGTTCCCATGTATCTGCTGCCCTTGTCCCTCTAGATGGAAGTGGTTATGGGTTTGGAAGGTGCTGTCTAAGGATCTTTGGTGAATTGCTGCAGTGAATCTTGTAGATAGTACACACTGCTGCTACTGAGCATTGGTGGTGGAGGGAGTGGATGTTTGTGGATGGCACCAACACTGTGTAAAAGAATCATCAACTACCTCCGGCTTGCTGATTGATTGATTTCTATTGGCTGTTGCTAGGTTTTGAAAAGGTGTTGGATACAGTCTCAAGTTGCGAGGCTCTGTGGTGGGAGGGTGAGAGCTCAGGGCCTTTACACTCACTCCAAGGCCTCGACACAACTTCCAGAGGGATTTGAATCATCTTCTCTGGATTATTAGTCCCCTCGTTTAACACTGCTGCACCCAACACTAGAAACTTTTCAACTTTCAACACATGAGAGGTGCCCACATCACTGAGAGAGTTACCAACACACCAAGGAACAGACGCTGGCAGAGTCAGGACTTTGGAAAGATCTGGGGAGACATCTGACCAAAGAGAAAGCATGAAATGTGAAATACACCAATCTTCAGGCAGGAAGCTACCTTACATATCACTGAGGGAGAGGATTCAGCCATTGGCGAGCACAACCGACCATCCTCCATCCCCACCCCGCACCCCCACCCCCAACCCCCACCCCCAACCCCCACCCCCAACACCCAACCCCCACCCCCAACCCCAGTCCCACCCCCAATCCACATTCCCCCACCCCCACTCCCAATCCCCACCCCCAACTCCAGCCCCACCCCCAACCCACACCCCCAACCCCCACCCCCAACCCCAACTCCAGCCCCACCCCCACTCCCAACCCCCACCCCCACCCCCAACCCCCACTCCCAACCCCAACTCCAACCCCACCCCCAACCCACACCCCCAACCCACGCCCCACCCAACCACCACCCTCCACTACACCTCCAGCCCCTAATCCCAGCCCTAACCACACCCCCACCCCTTAACCCCAGCCCCTGAGAAACACGCCACGGGGAGAGCAGAAACCCCCCCCCCCCCCCCCACCCCCCCCCACCACTGACTTCTAGCTGAAATTTTTCAAATCATCAGATGAAGAGAAGGATCCCACAGGACTCTGCAGATAAAGAGCGGGGAGATTTGCACTGTCTCCTGATTCAATATTTATCTCTCTGAACAATATCACCATAGCCCGGCATTATCTCATTGCTGTTTGTGGGATCTTGCTGTGCAGGCATGGGGCAGCCATGTTTCAAACATTACAGCAGTAACTACACCTCATTGGCCGGACAGCGTTTCGGAAGATCCTGAGATCGCAACAGGGGCTGGGGAATCATAGAATTCCTAGCGTGCAGAAGGAGGCCATTCAGCCCATCGAGTCTGCGCTGACTCTCTGAAAGAGCATCTTACCCCTCCCCTCCCCTCCGCCCTCTCTCCATAACCCCGCGTATTTCACCTGCTGACCACTGTAATGCAATATTTCTTTTTTGCACCCAGATAGATATTGGGGTTTGAGATTTCTGTTAAACACCAGAACCAGCTGACAGTGTGAGGAGGTCAGAAAGGTTGGGTAACACAATCACCACTTACAGTGCATTCCAAGCAACTCAGTGGATGAGAAATGTGATTAAAAATGTTCTTATCGTCTCAAAGCAGATACAAACCCTTCCTGTTTCAACACGTCAAAATATTTCTGTCTCTTTCAGACGGGAAGAGATACTCGCTGATTAAGAGCTGCAAACTTCTGTGAATAAAACATGACAAGAGTCAAGGAAATGGTGAAAGCTTTGGACAGAAAGCCCACGGTGAGCTTCGGGAAGTGCCGTCACTGAGGAGTGCTTGTCCACCCACACAGCACAGGACCCGCTCCCCAACTGCAATGGTCCCCCCTCCTCCCCCCTCACTGCACCACGTCAAAGATCTTTTCAACCAGAGCTTGTGGGTGAGTTTGACAACACTCCATTTATTACCCATCCCTCGCTGCCCTAAGGGCATTGAGTCAAACACAGCGTCAGATGGATGTGGTGGACAGGCCCAGACTGGAGAACGGTCCGCCATGGGAAGTTGGAAAGCAGATGCATGGATCTTTGCAGCAGTCCGACTGATTTCCTTGGTGGCCAACCTCCTCCAACGTCACCCAGGAGCCGGGAGCATTCCAGTATCTCTCCTCCCTGTGGGTCCATGCCTTAGATTAATGGAATGCAGGCTTGACATGGGGGAACTTGGACTCACAAAGTCGGATATTCATGGAGTGGCAGAGACACAGCAGAGACTCGGTGAAAACTCAGTGGAGACTCGGTGAAGATTCGGCATAGATTCAGCGTAGATGTGGCAGAGACTCAGCGGAGATTTAGTGAAGATTCGGCAGAGACTCGGTGGAGATTCGGCGGGGACTCAGTGAAGATTCAGCGTAGATTTGGCATAGACGCGGCAGAGAGTCAGTGAAGATTCAGCAGAGATTCAGTGAAGATTCGGCAGAGAGTCGATGAAGATTCGGCAGAGACTCAGTGAAGATTCGGCAGAGACTCGATGAAGATTCGGCAGAGACTCAGTGATGATTCGGCAGAGAGTCGATGAAGATTCGGCAGAGACTCAGTGAAGATTCGGCAGAGACTCGGTGAAGATTTGGCAGAGATTCGGTGAAGATTCAGCAGAGACTCGATGAAGATTCAGCAGAGACTAGGTGAAGATTCGGTAGAGACTCGATGAAGATTCGGCAGAGACTCAGTGAAGATTCAGCAGAGACTCAGTGAAGATTCGGCAGAGACTCGATGAAGATTCGGCAGAGACTCGATGAAGATTCGGCAGAAACTCAGTGATGATTCGGCAGAGACTCGATGAAGATTCGGCAGAGACTCGGTGAAGATTCGGCAGAGACTCAATGAAGATTCGGCAGAGACTTGGTGAAGATTCGGCAGAGACTCAGTGAAGATTCGGCAGAGACTCAGTGAAGATTCAGCAGAGACTCGGTGGAGACTCTGACGGGGATTCTGCAGACCTTTGAAAATGGCAGGGGGATTCAGATTCACCCCATTTTCAATCCTGGGCAGGATTTACCACGCAACACACCACATGTTTCACTACAGCAGGAGGCAGCACGGTAGCACAGTGGTTAGCACTGCTGCCTCCCAGTGCCAGGGACCCGGGTTCGATTCCTGGCTTGGGTCACTGTCTGTGTGGATTTCTCCCTGTGTCTGCGTGGATTTCCTCCGGGTGCTCCGGTTCCCTCCCACAGTCCAAAGATGTGCAGGTTAGGTGGATGGCCGTGTTAAATTTCTTCTTGGTGACCCAGGATGTGTAGATTAGATTATTAGCCTGGGGAAATGCACGAGGTTGTGGGGATGGGATGGGGTTAGGGGGTGGTAGGTTGGGGGAGGTAGGTTGAGGGAGGTGGGGGACGGGGGTTGGGGGGATGGGGGGATGATGTGGGCTTGGGTAAGATACTCTTTCATGTAGAGAGTCGGTGTAGACTCGCTGGGCCGAAAGGCCTCTTCTGTCGGGATTCTATGGATTCTATGGCTCGCCATTGGCCAGTGGCAGGATTTTCTGGTCCTACCATTGTCAACGGGCCTTCCGGTTGGATGCAACCTTCGTCGCCATGAATCCTGCAGCGAGGGTGCACCATCAGTGGGACCGGAAGATCCCACCAGCGTGAACAACCACAACGCTCCGGCCCCTATTTTTGCCGGTCGGGAAAAGGAGGTGGCAACATATGAGGGAAACCCAAACTTAACCCGCGGTATGGGAGTCACAAATGTCCAGTGTAAACAAATGCTCCTGAGGGGTTGATGAGGCATGTGCTCCATAAGTCTCAGGCCAGGATTTTCCTGCTCTGCCGTGGCGGGATTCGCCACGGGGAATGTGGCAGGCCAGCTAAAAGTTTTGAACGGGACTGGATGATCCCAGTGGAAGTGGGGGCAGAAAATGCCATCCTAGGTTGGTGCCCCTGGTCATTCAGCCACTGCTGGCAACTCGCCTGTGTGGACAACATAAGGAGCAGCGCTCCGAAAGCTTATGGTATTTGCTACCAAATAAACCTGTTGGACTTTAACCTGGTGTTGTGAGACTTCTTACTGTGCCCACCCCAGTCCAACGCCGGCATCTCCACATCTGGAGAACAATGAGAACAGGGTTGTCTTTCCCTGATCTGACTCCCACAGTCAAATAGCTTAAACTCCAGACTCGACAAGGAAGGGGGTTTGTCTATGACTACATGACTATCCTGCAGTGGGAGGGGACAAAGAGAATCAGCATCAGGTACAGTGTTTATGTCACTGTTTATTCATCCAGATTTAGTGTCAAATCAAAACTCATTATGACAGTCTGAGAATTTAAATTCTATTTTTAAAATCTGGAAATAAAACGATGCTCTGAGTGAGTTTAAGTTTATTTATTATTGTCACAAGTAGGCTTACATTAACACTGCAATGAAGTTACTGTGAAAATCTCCTAGTCGCCATACTCTAGCTCCTGTTCGGGTACAGGGAGGGAGAATTTAGCTTGGCCAATGCACATAACCAGCGCGTCTTTCAGACTGTGGGAGGAAACCGTGTTAGAATGTAATCGGTGACAACTTTGTATTGGATGTAATGTGACCAATGTGAACAAGATTTAAGGATCAGCTGATCCAGTTAATCATAGAACCAATTACAGAGTGATGTAATAGTCAGCTGACCAGCTGATTCACTATAAATAAGGAACTATGTAGAATTGTGGAGAGCTTGGAGTGGACCAGGGTGAGGCCTCAAGTTTGGAGTAATGATGTTTCTTTATTAAAACTTTTCTTTGATTTGTAAGTTGGAGTAAGTTTTGTTGTATCTTCATTAGCTGCATTTTGAAGAGTTCCTTCTGAAGAAACAGCCGGAGCACCCGGGGGAAACCCACGCAGACACGGGGAGAACGTGCAAACTCCACACAGTGACCCGAGGCCGAGAATCGATGCCAGGTCCCTGGAGCTGTGAGGCAGCAGTGCTAACCACTGTGCCACCGTGCCGCCCAAAGGTGACTGTGAAGATTTTGGAGTGTCCTACAAGCCCAGCTGGTTGACCAGTGTCCTCTGAGGTGAGGGAGCTGCCCTGGGCAAGACGTGAGTGCATTCCCTCAAACCACTGGGTCATAACCGCCCTCTCGAGTTGTCTGGCAACATTCTCAGTTGGAACGATACCTCCGCAGGGAATTTCACATGGACGCCTGTGATTCAAGAAGGTGGCTTTCCCCAAACTGCCTGCGGCAATGAGGGATGGACAATAACAATGACCTTGTCAACAGTGCCCACATCCAGAACCCACTTCATACCAGAGCAAAGAAATGAACAAGTGATGATTATTCCAAGGTCAAAGGGCACTCTGCTTCTCAGTGTCAATGTTGCTGTCGGCAGAAATGGTTGGCAGGAGTTACTCAATCTCTGAGTGAAGTGTTGGTCACTCTGAACAAGGTTTTTAAAGTTTATTTATTTGGTGTCACTTGTAGTCACATGAAGTTACTGTGAAAATCCCCCAGTCGCCACACTCTGGGTACACTGAGGGAGAATTTAGCATGGACAATCCACCTAACCAGCACGTCTTTCAGACTGTGGGAGGAAACCGGAGCACCCGGAGGAAACCCACGCAGACACGGGGAGAGCGTGCAGACTCCGCACAGACAGTGACAGAAGCCAGGAATCGAACTCGGGTCCCTGGTGCTGTGAGGCTGCAGTGCTAACCACTGTGCCACTGTGGTAAAGTTTCAGAGAGGAGCATTTTATTGCTGCAGGAACCCACCTCCCCAACAGTCTATGTCCCAAGAGTCCAGATCTGGGTCAGGGTGGGCCAGGACTCAGGTCAGGGTGGGGCGGTGAGGCCCAGTGGGATGGGCAGAGGGTGATGAGGGTGTTGGTGAAGAGGCCATGGATGGAGAGAGGAGGAAGCCCTGTTTGAAGAGGACACCCAATGTTAGGAGGAGGCCGCTCACTGACGGAGCAGCCCCTCCCCCTCCAGCCTGAGGCCTGAACACCTTTGCCCTGAACTCCTGCCACCATCAAAATTGAGGCTGGGCTGGAAACGGCCTTTACACGGCCAATAATCAGCAACTGGAGCACCTTGTCCCTCCCAGTGGAAAACTGCAGGGAACTCAGGGCAGGCTGGAGCCCAGTGGAAAGTCCATTCGAGAAATGTTACTGTCATGTTCCCCCCCCGACACTGCCTGCCGACAAATCTGCCCACGGGAGGAAGATAAAATTCTGCCCAATGTTTCCCACTCGATGTTAGAGCGGACAAACTCGGAAGTGAATGCGATCGGTTTGCGTTTTTGTAGTAAGCACGTTCGCAGAGCTTTCTGTGATGCAGCTATCTCCAGGGAAGCTCCCTCCCTAACAATGTCACATTGCGATCTTGATGCTTCTGCTAATGACTGTCTGAGTGTTTGGGAGAGGGATTGGTGCTCTTTGTGCCTCAGGTTAGGCCTTTCTCAACAATTCCCTTCGAGCTGACGATTTTTGAACAAAATTGGGGATGTATGGAGACTAGAAGTGAAAGCTGTAGGCGCAGGAGAGGCTGTGTTTTCATCCCCTCTGCCTCTGCTATTCACCTTTAAGTCCATTTTTGTATCCTGATGCACGACCCAGAATGATCTGATCCTGATGTGTGCGGCCTGTGCTCTGTTCCTGGGGGATCCTGGCTGGATTTTGGTGATTGGGAGCCAAGTTGACTCAGGAAAATCTTTGTTTGATCAAGGTGATTGGACATGGCCGGGTGGGGCCCAGCTCACATTGGTGGTTTCGCTGGCGAAGGGGCCTCTGCTTCGGCAATGCCATAGGCATCGAGATGGTGGCTGCCACCGTGAGTGAAGTTGTGGACGAGGATCTCGGCTCCCCGCCACAGGTTTCCGGCGCTCATGTTGATGAAGTGCGAGATACCCTAAAGCGAATGGATGAAGCGCAGTAGAAAATCCTGTCAGTCAAGAGGGCGGTTTCCTCGGTGGAGGCTCACTTCCAGTCCTTGCTGCATGGTGTGTCGCACATCCTGGTCAATTCGGACAGATGGAGTATCCGTGCGCCCGGTCTCCCGAGGGAAGCTGAGGGGAAATTCCCGACCAATTTTCCCGTGCTTTCACAATCTCGATTTGAGGGCTGGGTGTTTCGAGTTCGATGGAGCACATTGTGTCCCGTCTTCGAGGCCTGGGGGTCAGTCAAAGACTCCCACCACTGGTCTTATGTTGTCTTATTATCGGCGTTCATCGAGTAGGGATGGAGGTGGTGGGACAAGATGGCTCTTTGCCACCCGTTGTGACCTATGCTTCTCTTTACCAAGGCTTCAGGACGCCGACACGGGCAAAGGTTTCGGTGAAACTCCGGATGGATCCTGGATGTTGTTCAATGATCCTGTCATGTCTTTGGCCTTTTCAAGCTTCAGGGATGGTTATATTATCCAGCAGTTTATCCTTAATCCTGAACTTTGTTCCTTTGTGATTGTACTCGGGATTTCTCTTTTATCCTGATGTGGTGGATGATATCTGAGCATACAGGCGTTTGCCACCTGTATTCCTGGATAATCAGGACCTTCTCTTTGTGACGCTGTCCATCTCCTGGGCTGTTCTGATGGTGGAAATAAGGGAGGCCGCAGTTAACTGTTTGTGTCTCTCCTTCTCCCCATTGGGAAGTATGGGGAGTTGGTTGTGAGACATGAGGGTTTTGCGGTATTTTAACATGCTGTAATCATTGCATTTACACCAAGGGAGACAACATTTAATGTCCTTCACTTTATTTTTTTGGATAAGATGAGTACTGCCCTGGCAGGGTGGCAGGTGTGTGGTTAGGTGGAGAGGTGGTTGGTGTGGCATTATAATTCCTTGTTGTGGGTGAGCAAAATCCCCCGTTAGAGTTCAAAGTTTATTTATTAGTTTCGTAAGTAGGCTTACATTAACACTGCAATGAAGTTACTGTGAAAATCCTCTAGTCGCCACACTCCGGCGCCTGTTCGGGTACACTGAGGGAGAATTTAGCATAGTCAATCCACCTAACCAGCACGTCTTTCCGACTGTGGGAGGAAACCGGAGCACTCAGAGGAAACCCACGCAGACACGGGGAGAACGTGCGGACTCCACACAGTTAGTGACCCAAGCCAGGAATCGAACCCGGGTCCCTGGCATTGGGAACTAGTGAGGTCGCATGGTGTAATTTTGTTGTTCTGGGATTTTGGAATCTCTGCTTGTTTCCTGGGAAAATGCAGACAGATCCTGTCTCCTGGGAAAGGCTGGGCCTTGTTTGATGTGGCAGTGTCTCTGGTGTTGTTGGAGGGAGGGATTATGTTCTGGTGCATGCCTGAGCGTGATTGGTTAATCCTTGAGCCTTGTTAAGTTGATTGATTTGGGTTTTGCTGTGAGGATAGTGACAGTGGTTACTTGGCTACTTGGCTTATGGGATGTATGGGGGGGGCATATTATCTGGTTGTTAGCGTTTCTCTGATGTGGGGAAATGGGTCCAATTGCATTTGTAACGGGACCTAAATAGTGCCTCTGTGATACCTAGAGACAGGGATAGCTTGCTTTGATCAATGAGTGATGTGAAAAATTTTGGCTTGTTTGGCCCTCATCCTAATGTGTCGTAGAGCAGATTAGGGCATTAGTGGCTGTGATTGTCTGGGTCAGCTGGAAGGTATGTTGGGCAGGGGAGTTGGAGGAGTAGGTTGCCCTCCTCCAAGACGCCCCTTCTGGGGGCTTCTGGACTGCTTTGTCTCTTGAGACTTGTTTCCCCCGGAGATGTAGTGTCCTGTTGGCTGCAGGGCCTGAGTTCGAGTCTGGGCTCTTTGCTTCAGAATTGTTGGAGTTTCTCCTCAGTTGGAGATTGGGCCAGTTGGAAGGAGGTGCTGAAAACGTCCAGTCTGGAAGTGACAGAATGGTGAGGAAAAGTTGAAGCAGTTGGGATAGAGATGGGCAATGCTTTATAGGTGGAGGTAGGCTGTCTTGGGAATGGATGGGATGTAGCTCTTGAATCTCAGTTCAAGAGTCCAATGAGATTTTTAATCATAGAATCCCTATAGTGCAGAATTGGATTTGATTGGATTTATTGTCACATGTATTAACATACAGTGAAAAGTATTGTTTCTTGCACGCTATACCGACAAAGCATACCGTTCATACAGAAGAAAACGAGAGAATGCACTTCTATGTCAGACCTGAGGCAGAATGTCTGAATAATGAGGCCATTCGGCCCATCAAGTCTGCATCGACCACAATCCTACCCAGACCCTATTCCCGTAACCCCACATATTTACTCTGACTAGTCCCCCTGACACTGAGGTTCAATTTATCATGGCCAATCCACCTAACCCACACATCTTTGGACTGTGGGAGGAAACCGGAGCACCCGGAGGAAACCCATGCAGACACGGCAAAAACTGCAGGTTCTGCACAGACAGTGACCCGAGCCAGGAATCGAACCCGGGTCCCTGGAGCTGTGAGGCATCAGTGCTAACCACTGTGCTGCCGTGTCAGCCCATTTGTACCATTGGGTTGAGTTTGAGCATGGAAGGAGATAAGATCACAGTCCGGAAGACATGCTGGTCAGGTGCATTGACCCGAACAGGCGTCGGAATGTTTTGACGAGAGGATTTTCACAGTAACTTCATTGCAGTGTTAATGTAAGCCTACTTGTGACACGAATAAATAAACTTTTAACACGAAAGCTTTAAAAACTTGAATCTTGACTATTTGGTTGGTGTGCCGTGGTACTGGAAGATCCTGCTGGTGGGGGTGGCTGGAAAATCCCGTCCAATGGAAAGTCGATTCACCCTGGATGTAATTTGCATTTGACCCTCCCCATATTTTGCTCTGGTTTAGACAATTACGAGTGAATTGTTCTCAAAAAAAACCCAACACAACCTAGTGGAAACTCCAGGCCACTATGACAATGTGAAACATGTGCCCATTGTTCTTGTCTCATTGTGCACATCATCACCATCTTCTGGTCCATCCCTCTGGATAACAGATGGTGATTCTGATTGTTTGAAGGTCTGATTGGATCAGTGTACAGCTCAGTGTATCTACATTGGCCTTTGTTCCAGTGCACTGTCACTGCCTCATGTCTGACAGAATTGCTGCAAAGCTGGGCGTTGCCTTGCTGCGTGCAGAAGACCACACCTTCCACAGGTTTGGCCAGGTTTAGATGTGCTCGCGTGTGCATCAATAACTGGTGCTTAGAACCGGTAAACGCTGTCAACCTGCGAGGAACGATTTGCATTTACGCCCATCTTGAGTGGCCCTTTGATGTGGTACATTTTGTGCCTGTCTAGCAGATCTTTCTGGAAGGCTTCCATGGGAGTGATGCAATCAGCAACTCAGCAATCCTGTCTGCCATTTTCACAGAAACTTCATCGCTGTGTTAACGTAATCCTACCTGTGACACAAATAAATAAACTTAAAAACTGTAAACTTCCTGAGACTGGATAAAAAGCTGGAGGACTTCTCGTGATCTGATGCTGATTTCCCTTAAAGGCATCTGACAACATCTGGGTACCCGTACCGCCTGCACACCCTGCCCCTGTCACTCATATCATACCCACACCTTGACTCTGTCACCTGTACCACACCTATGCCCCGCGGCCCTGGTCACTTTCACTGGTACACTGCCCACACCCTGACCTTTATCAGTCTTCATGTCCTGACTCTGCTGCGGTCCTGATCTCAGCCAGGTCATTGTTCCTGGCAGGTGTTGGGAGTGGGGTTGTGAGGAGAGGAATTCCCAATGGGATGTGGGGGGGGGGGGGGGATGTGATGGATTTCTCACACGAGGGTCAGTCAGCTCAAAGCAACATTGACTGGGCCTCAGGAAAGCATCATCCATCCAGCTTCACGCTGAGAGTGAATCATTTCATCAGGTTCACGGAAACCAGCAAATTAACCACCCCCTAATGTAATAAAAACACAATCCTGTATCTCCCCCCTCACTGAATAAACAAATCCACTCAGACAGCAACTGACCCTTTAATCCAGAAGGTTCCAGGGTCTACCCCTGCCTAGCTGGTCCTCATGTCCCCCTCACCTCGCTTACCCCTGCCCATCCCCCACTCACCCTCTCTCCTCAATTAACCCCACCCTTCCTCCTCTCCCCCTCACCTCTCCACAATTTACTCCCTCCCTCTCTCTCCCCTCCCCCTCCCCTCCCACTCCTTTCTTTTCCTTCTCCCCTCCTCTGACACTCACTTTCTCCCGTGTTGAAGTGTGAAGCGGGCCTGCCTCAGTGTGCACACTCTCGGAATCGGGGGAAGACCGGGTTCCCAGCCACAGTTTGTCGCAAGGTCACTTCCATTCACTCCAGGGGCTGGACTGAGGGGAGAGGGGATCAGTCCAGCTTGGCATTGGGCAACGGGACTCAGGCGGGAGTGGGACAGAGGGGACGAGAGGTCTGGGGCGCATTAATGTTCGTCAGAAACCACAGGAATGAAACCTTTGACGAGCTCCAACGGTGGAAGGACAATGATTAGTTCAGGGAGGAAAAGGGCAGTCACGTTCCTGGTCCTGATCGCGAGCCAATGACCTGTGACTCGTGTTGAGGAGGGGAGCAGGAGTGAGGACGGAGCTGCACTTTACCCCCCCCAGACCCGCAAACCCCCTCAGCAACAAGAAGGGGACGGTTGGGGCTTCCTGTGGGACAGTAATCCCACAAAAAGGGAATATTTAAGGAAGGGAGTGGGATGAAGGTCAGTATGAAGCAGATATGCCAGTCTCCAATGGATATGAGTGTGGATATGGTGCCGTGTAAGAATGAGCAAGATCTGAAACGTTTCTGGGTGTGATTTTATCACACCGTGGGATCACTGTTGTTTTCTGATCGCACGTAAGGGTGTTAACCGCTTTTTTATCTGACAGCATTTATGAAAACCCAATTTTTACGTTAATAGCACTTGGCACACGGATGTCCTGTGACCCACTGAACTCTGAAAAGTGTGAGAAAATACACACAGGACACTTGCTGCTGCCAAGCTCTATGCGGCAGTGGGCACCAAAAAGTGCTTCTCTGTTCCTCCCCAAAATTATTCCACTGGAAATCTTACCGCCATCTGAGACGTCTTGTCCTAAAATATGAAAATCACCAACCACAGCGGCGCAGTGAGAGCCTGGGCAATGTGCTCCGAACTCCAGAGTGAGACTTCAGTCCACAACCTGTACAGTGAGGGGCAAGAGCGCTATCCATGGAGACACAGCTCACACCATCAATCTCAGCCTGTTAGCAACCCTGTACAAGGAGTATAACCCTATTGACAGATTTCATTGGCTAGCTTGGCTTCATGATTGCAATTGGATTCCAAAGCAGTGATAACGTTTGGATATTTGCAGTGAAGGTGAGGAATGTCAGTACAGCGAGTGGAGTGTTACTATTGTGAACTCAGTATACCAGCTCCAGCCTGCACCATGGACACACAATGTTGTCCATTCGAAACACTCCCAGCTCACCGACTGGTTAGATATAGGTGGCGATTTCCACCACTGCCTTCACCAGCACCGCTGGCCAGCACAGAGACACTCACCTCACTGCAACGGCTTCGTGGCCAGGATTCAGGTTAAACTCTCTGGTGAGCACCACACAGCTGCTGTGGCACATCGAGTGGAGACAGGAACTTCCAAGGAAGCGGCAGGGAACAGCTGCCCTCAAGACAGATGCTGGGCCTCAGGGAAATGTCATCCCATCACTTTCTGTGATGCAAACACAGAGTCAGCCTCCACAGGAGGGGTTCTCACCACAGACGATTATCAGACCATTCATCTCGTGGCTGTGGAATCTTGCTGTGTATAAAATGGCAGCTTACCCCAGTCACACTGTGTGTAGATATTGGGGTCTATACCCCGTCACACTGTGTGTAGATATTGGGGTTCATTCCCCAGTCACACTGTGTGAAGATACTGGGGTCTATACCCCAGTAACACTGTGTGTAGATATTGGGGTCTGTACCCCAGTTACACTGTGTGTAGATATTGGGGTCTATACCCCAGTTACACTGTGTGTAGATATTGGGGTCTATACCCCAATCACGCTGTGTGTAGATATTGGGGTCTATACCCCGTCACACTGTGTGTAGATATTGGGGTTCATTCCCCAGTCACACTGTGTGAAGAAGATACTGGGGTCTATACCCCAGTAACACTGTGTGTAGATATTGGGTATAGACCCCAATATCTACACACACCATCCAGCGACCATCAATGGGAGGGGATTCCTGTTCGGGACAAATCTGAGACAAATTAGTCACAGGTGGGTGGTGAAAAATAAAAAAACATAAAGGTGTTAAAATAATAAGTTCAAACATAAAAACTTGTGAACAGAAAACGTTACGGTTCTTCAAGATCAATCTAACGAGCACAGCCCTTCATCCGTGCTACCTCACTGCAACTATAACTTCTTAACCTTATGTGAACTTACATCTCAGTGTCTCCTCATAATGTACATCGGAGCTGGAGGGGGCCAGCTGCCTACCTTGCCCCATTGCCTATGATACACTTGGCGGGTGTCCTCTGGAGGCCCTGGACCTTGAGGGCCCTGGCCGGCTTCCAGGTGTCTGGGATGTTTCCATGACATCCTCTTCATCGCGCTGCCCCTAAGATGCCCCGGTGTCAGGAAGGGGGGAGTCAGAAGGTGTAGCCACGGCCACAGTCTCCTGGATGGAAGGCCCCGGCATGGACTTGAGCCCTTCCTCCTTTCTCGGGGTTCTTGTGGGCCCCTGGGTCACTCCATGGGACAGCGGTGCTTCTGCAGTGAGCTCTGGCATCACCTGGCACTGCCAGTCCTGGAGGATCACCTTGTCCTACCCAATGTGGTCGTGCTGTCTGTGATGGCCACCTGAGTCGGGGGCCACCTATCAATGGCCGCTACAAGTGCCACCTGAGACTGGCCCACACACTGCAGCCCCTCAGCCATGTCCCTCTGCGACTGGGCCACATTCTCAACCGCTGCTGCCGTAGCCCGCTGTGTCTCAGCGCTGTCCTGCCAGGTCTCGTGCAAGCTCTCGAACCTCTCAGCATTGCCCACAGAACCTCAAGAATCCTGTTGAGTCCCTCCGCTATGGCCTCTGGGACTCGGCCATTGCTTGGAGCCTGCCATTTATGGTGAGGATTCCCTGCCCCAAGTTTTCCATCATGGACGCCACACTTGCAGTGTTGGCCTGGGAACCACACAAGACAGGCAGTAGCTGATCCGTCTGAAAGCTTTGGGACTCCTCCCAACAGCCTCGCAGTCAGTCCAGTGCGACCATCAGCCCCTCCTGCATTCCCTGGCTCTGTTGCTGCATCTCCAGCAGCTGAGGGAGAAGTGATCTCAGAGGCCCAACGTGCAGCCTGGGGCCAGCTGAGTCCTTGCCTCCGGCAGGACCCCACATGCCTGAGGCCTCGGATGTTCCTTCCTCCACCCGATGTACATCAGCAGATATGTTGTGCTCACCAGCGACTGACCCTAAAGCCTCAACACTAACTGGACCCACCGACATCTCAGTATCTGGGATGGTGAGTTGTGAGGTGGAAGCTGATGCCAAAATGGTGCCACTCTCGAAGGTGCCTTCAGCCATATCCTCTGAGGACTTGTCCGAGCTGTCTGGGTGAGGATGGGCAGGAGCCACAGCGGAGGCCGTAATGCCAGAAGGCCTCGGGGCATCTGGATGTGTTCCTGCAACACAGGACACAAGGTTAAGTGCAAGGGAGGGAGAGGAATCCAGGATGCCAAACACGTGATTCACATTTTTCCATTGAACATAGAACAAAGTACTAAGAAAATTGCATCACAGGAACAGGCCCTTTGGCCCTCCAAGCCTGTAGCGACCAGGCTTCCCCCTGCCCTTCCAGGGACCATATCCCTCTATTCCCATCCCATTCACATAGCTATAAAGACGCCCCTTAAAGGTCACTCTCGTATCTGCCTCCATGAACCCCCCAGGCACCCAACATCCTCTCTGTGCAAATAAACATGCCTCGCACATCTCCTTTAAACCTTGCCCCTCGCACCCAAAACCCACGCCCCCTCGAAGTTACCTCAATTGAGTGGAGGATTGACAGGTGCTCACGTCTGGACGGCAGCCTGACCATGCTATCGCTGACAGCCCGCATCTCCCCTTCCCCTGACAGCTCCAGCACCCGCTCCTCAAAGGGGGTGAGGACCAGGAGGTCTGGCTCACCACCCCCTGTCTTCGCCCTCTCACGAGTGTTATTGTCGGTCTTCTCCTGTGGAGACTGAAGGAGCCATGAAAGAAATGATGGCGTGACTCCTGCAGAGTATCAGGTGGTGGCCCTTAGAGGGCAAGCGCAGTGGGGCTCTTGGGGGTTGTGTGGGTAGGAAGCAACTGCTCAGGAGTCAGGAGCTGGAAGCATGCAGGGCGCTGGGGATGGGAGGATCTGGGGGAGATTTGGGGGAAGATGCAAGATGGGGTTCAGCACTCACCCTTGCTGCACGGATGAGGCCCCTTCTGGTGGTGGTGGTGGGGGGGGGGGGGGGGGTGGTGGGGGGGAGGGGGGGAGGGGGGGTGGGAGGGAGGGGGGGAGGGGGAGGGGGGGCGGGGGAGGTGGGGGCGGTGGGGGGGGGCGGGGGGGATGAGGGGGGGGGTGGGGGGGTGCGGTTGGGGGGGGTGGATCAGTGCCTCAATGATTGGGGACAGGGGAGAGAGAGGGAGGTGTTACCCAGCCATCGGGGAGATGGGAGCCTTGTGCGGGAGGGTCCGGGGTGGGGGTGGGGGGATAGGTGGATCTCTCTGCCTGATATCGGTGCGGGGGGAGGAGGTCACAATCAGTCTGGGTGGCGGGGGCTTGTGGATAAGGGGGTCAGTAATGTTGGGGGGGGGGGCAATGCCTGTGGGGGCCAGGGAGAGGCATTATCCAGCCTGGGAGGGATGTGCCAGGGGAGCCGCATTCTATCATGTTTTTTTGCACATGCACAGTTGAAGGCTCTGATTGGAGCTGCAGGATTTTGGGTGCTTTAAGCCCCGCCCACAGGCTCCTGCAGTGCGATTCGAAATCGCTGCTATTTTTCAGGCAGTGTGTTTGGGGCTGCCTCAGAACGGGTCTAAAAGTCTGATCTGAAATACTCCCAGTTTCAAGTCAGCCCAGCACTTAGAATCAAAATGGTAAAATAGGGCCCTTTATATAGATATTGGGGCCTATACCCCAGTCACACTGTGTGTAGATATTGGGGTCTATACCCCGGTCACACTGTGTGTAGATATTGGGGTCTATACCCCGGTCACACTGTGAGTAGATGTTGGGGTTCGTTCCCCAGTCACACTGTGTGTAGATATTGGGGTTCGTTCCCCAGTCACACTGTGTGTAGATATTGGGGTTCATTCCTCAGTCACACTGTGTGTAGATATTGGGGTTTATACCCCAGTCACACTGTGTGTAGATATTGGGGTTCGTTCCCCAGTTACACTGTGTGTAGATATTGGGGTCTATACCCCAGTCACACTGTGTTTATATATTGGGGATCATTCCCAGTCACTGTGTGTGGATATTGGGGCTACACCCCAGCCACACTGTGAGTAGATATTGGGGTTCATTCCCCAGTTACACTGTATGGAGATATTGGGGTTCATTCCCCAGTCACACTGTGTGTAGATATTGGGGTTCATTCCCCAGTCACACTGTGAGTAGATATTGGGGTTCATTCCCCAGTTACACTGTATGGAGATATTGGGGTTCATTCCCCAGTCACACTGTGTGTAGATATTGGGGTTCATTCCCCAGTCACTGTGTGTGGATATTGGGGGCTACACCCCATTCACACTGTGTGTAGATATTGGGGACTACACCCCAGTCACACTGTGGGTAGATATCGGGGTCCATTCCCCAGTCACACCATGTGTAGATATTGGGGTCTATACCCCAGTCACACTGTGTGTAGATATCGGAGTCTATAACTCAGTCACACTCTGTATAGATATTGGGGTTCATTCCCCAGTCACACTGTGTGTAGATATCGGAGTCTATAACCCAGTCACACTCTGTATAGATATTGGGGTTCATTCCCCAGTCACACTGTGTGTCGATATTGGTGTCTATACCCCAGTCACACTGTGTGTCGATATTGCTGTCTATACCCCAGTCACACTGTGTGTAGATATCGGAGTCTATAACCCAGTCACACTCTGTATAGATATTGGGGTTCATTCCCCAGTCACACTGTGTGTCGATATTGGTGTCTATACCCCAGTCACACTGTGTGTAGATATCGGAGTCTATAACCCAGTCACACTGTGTGTTGATATTGGGGTTCATTCCCCAGTCACACTGTGTGTTGATATTGGGGTTCATTCCCCAGTCACACTGTGTGTTGATATTGGGGTTCATTCCGCAGTCATGCTGTGTGTAGATATTGGGGTCTATACCCCAGTCACACTGTGTTTATATATTGGGGTCCATTCCCCAGTCACACTGTGTGTTGATATCGGGGTCCATTCCCCAGTCACACCGTGTGTAGATATTGGGGTCTATACCCCAGTCACACTGTGAGTAGATATTGGGGTTCATTCCCCAGTTACGCTGTGTGCAGACATTGGGGTTCATTCCCCAATAACACTGTGCGTAGATGTTGGGGTCTATACCCCGGTCACACTGTGTGTAGATATTGGGGTTCATTCCTCAGTTACACCGTGTGTAGATATTGGGGGCTACACCCCAGTCACACTGTGTGTAGATATTGGAGTTCGTTCCCCAGTCACACTATGTGTAGATATTGGGGTTTATACCCCAGTCACACTGTGTGTAGATATTAGGGTTCATTCCCAGTCACACTGCGTGTAGATATTGGGGTTCATTCCCGGTCACACGGTGTGTAGATATTGGAGTCTATACCCCAGTCACACTGTGTTTATATATTGGGGTTCATTCCCCAGTCACTGTGTGTGGATTTTGGGATCTATACCCCAGTCACACCGTGTGTAGATATTGGGGTCTATACCCCAGTCACACTGTGTGTAGATATTGGGGTCCATTCCCCAGTCACACTGTGTGTAGAAATTGGGGTCTATACCCCAGTCACACTGTGTGTAGATATCGGAGTCTATAACCCAGTCACACTCTGTATAGATATTGGGGTTCATTCCCCAGTCACACTGTGTGTCGATATTGGTGTCTATACCCCAGTCACACTGTGTGTAGATATCGGAGTCTATAACCCAGTCACACTCTGTATAGATATTGGGGTTCATTCCCCAGTCACACTGTGTGTAGAAATTGGGGTCTATACCCCAGTCACACTGTGTGTAGATATCGGAGTCTATAACCCAGTCACACTCTGTATAGATATTGGGGTTCATTCCCCAGTCACACTGTGTGTCGATATTGGTGTCTATACCCCAGTCACACTGTGTGTAGATATCGGAGTCTATAACCCAGTCACACTGTGTGTTGATATTGGGGTTCATTCCCCAGTCACACTGTGTGTTGATATTGGGGTTCATTCCGCAGTCATGCTGTGTGTAGGTATTGGGGTCTATACCCCAGTCACACTGTGTTTATATATTGGGGTCCATTTCCCAGTCACACTGTGTTGATATTGGAGTCTATACCCAACCTTGAAATCTGCCCAGTTTGATGTGATTAAGATCTTTCCGATCTTTAATTGTCCAAAATGAATTGGGATCAGCCTTAATCCCATTCAATGAAGGTTTGATTTTGATTTGATTTGATTTATTATTGTCACATGTATTAACATACAGTGAAAAGTATTGTTTCTTGCACACTATACAGAGAGAAAAAAACATTAATAGAGAAGGAAACAAGAGAGTGCAGAATGTAGTGTTACAGTCATAGCTAGGGTGTAGAGAAAGATCAACTTAATGCAAGGTAAGTCCTTTCAAAAGTCTGACAGCAGCAGGGAAGAAGCTGTTCTTGAGTCGGTTGGTACGTGACCTCAGACTTTGTATCTTTTTCCGGATGGAAGAAGGTGGAAGAGAGAATGTCCGGGTGTGTGGGGTCCTAAATTATGCCGGCTGCTTTTCCGAGGCAGCGGGAAGTGTAGACAGTGTCAATGGATGGGAGGCCGGTTTGCGTGATGGACTAGGCTACATTCACAACCTTTTGTAGTTCCTTGAGGTCTTGGGCAGAGCAGGAACCATACCAAGCTGTGCTACAACCAGAAAGAATGCTTTCTATGGTGCATCTGTAAACGTTGGTGAGAGTTGTCGCTGACATGCCAAATTTCCTTAGTCTTCTGAGACAGTAGAGGCATTGGTGGGGCTTTCTTAACTAAAGTGTTAACTATAGAAGAGTTTGCAGCACTCCCCCTGTCATGTCTGGTACCATTTTCGCATCCTCTCTGATGCACTTTGATGCTGTGCAAGGTCGGGGCTTATGTTTGCTGGGGGGCTGGGAGGGGTGTGAGCAATGTGCGGGTCAGATGCCATTAGACAATAGAGGCTCAGCACTGTTCATGCGGCTGGGGTACAGTGTGGGGATGTGGCTGTAGTGTCAGAGGGGGTGGTGTAAGGGAGAGCAGAAATTCACACAGTAATGGGAAGCGCTGGGGTGGAAGTCACAGATGCAGGGAACGATGAGGGTCAGGGCTCTGTGCCGACTCCTCAGCGCTCACAGTGATGTTCTCAGTCTCTCAGTGAATGATTCCGGGGAATCATGGAGCCTGTGGAGTTGGCCGTTCCACTGATGGGGATTGGCCAGCAGCAGAGACAATGAGGTGCTGCTGGGAGTGGCCAGGACCAGCGGCCTGCAGCTGCTCAGGGAGCAGGAGCAGACACGGAGGAACAACACCGGAGACGGACAAGAACCTCCAGCGTCAATGTTCCTACCCTCAGTTATCGGAGCTGCAGTGCTGGAGGAGACTGTGTCTGTCCTGGGGGGCAGTGACCACCTCTGCCACATGCTGGCATCCCATGGAACTGGAGGACACCCAATGGCTGTGGCCCTTAAACTGACAGCCGCTCTGACCTTTTACCCCAAAGGTTTGTTCCAGGGCAACACGGGGAACACGGTGGCATCTCCCAGTCTGCCACTCACTGATGTATTGGGGAGGGTGACAGATACCCTTTATGCCAGGACTGATAAGTTTATTAACTTTGACCGGGACCAGGTGAGCCAGGATGCCAGGGCCATGGCTTCACCCACCGAGCAGGGATGCCCCAGGTGCAAGGTCTGATAGACGGCACCCATGTGGCTCTTAAATCACCATGGCGACATGCGGCGCCATTCAGGAACCACAGAGGATTCCACTCCCTCAGTGTCCAACTCATCTGCGACCACATGATGTGCATCATGTAGGTGTGTGCCCGTTTCCCAGGGAGCGCCCATGACAGTTACATCTTGGACTGTTCGCAAATCCCAGCTATCTGGGGAGATGGCTCCTCGGGGACAAGGGGTATCCAATCAGGAGGTGGTTGATGATGCCATTGCGGAGGTCACAAACACCAGCGGAGACTCGATACAATGAGGCTCGCGCTGCAACACGCGTGTTGGTGGAGTAGGCGATTGGACTGTGAAAGATGCGGTTCCCGTGCCTGCACCAGTCAGGGGGCTGCCCCACAGTACAGCCCCCCGAGGGTCTCCACGTTACTATGGTCTGCTGTGCTCTCCCCAACCTAGCGCTGCAGAGGAGAGACAACTGAGATCTGGAGCAAAATCGGAACATGCTGGAAAATCTCAGCGGGTCTGACAGTGTCAGTGGAGAGAGAACAGAGCCAACGTTTCGAGCCTGGATGACCCTTGGTCAGAGCTGCATGTGCCCTGCCAGTGAACAGGCAAATCATGGGCTTGATTAAAGCTGGAATGAATGGTCCCAGGCTGCAGGCCCCTCTGAGTGTTTGGACAGGTTTTCATTTCCATCTGACACCCAAGGTGGGCAGCCAATCAGCACCTCGACAGCCCCTTGGCCACTGCTGCTCAGCTGCAGAGAGGCAAGGTTGAACTGCTCCAATCCGGATGGATGGGCCGGGGGTTGGGGGGGGGGGGCCGGGGGTTGGCGGGGGGGGGAGGGGGGGGGCGAGGGTTTGCTCCTTCCATGAACGGGGACTTGGGAAGGGTGGCTGTGCGTTCGAGGGGGAGGGGGGGATGTGTTTGCCTGCAACAGGGCTCCTTTATCTGCCCTCAGTGTGGGAGAGACATAGCACGGCCATTCTCACACTCGGCAGGGATGTCTCACTGGGGGAGTGTATGAGTGCACCGAGCTTGGCAGCATGAAGTGACAGAGTGGAGGCTCTGAGTGAACGGAGTGATTTATTATCTGTAACTGTATATTGTGGTGACCCCTCTACACTACTGCCTACTTTCATCCGTGCCAACTTGGTGCCATCAGTTCTTAATCTTCCTCACCCTCCCACTACATCTAGGCGCTTCTCCAGATCTGCAGCTGAGGTTGAGGAGGCTTGCTGGCTTCCACACCCTATTGTTTGAGATTACCTTGGTGGGCGCCCCCTGGGGGGCCCTGGGCCTGAGGGGCCCTGGCCTGCTTTCAGGCAGCATGGGTATTGTACTGCTGCCCTCATCAGTGTGTGGGGCTGGTGGAGTGTCGCTCACAGGAAGGGGAGGACTCAGGCTGGACACGCCCAGGGTCTCCTGGGTAGAAGGCCTCAGGCTGTGCACCAGATGATCTTCATCCCTTCGGGTGCCCGATGGACCCTGTGCTCCTCCATGGGATAGAGGGGCAGCTGGAGTGAGGCCCAGAAGCCTCACCGTCCTCTGGCACTGACACTCGTGGACTCCCACCAGTGCCTGCACCATGCAGGTGAAGCACTCAGACATGGAGGCCATGAGGTGAACCATGGTGCGGACTGCCACGTCCTGCGCCAAGGTCTCCACTGCGGATGCCAATCTCGCACCTTGGCCTCGGTGAGCTGGAGTGACTGCACCATTTCCTCGGGCAGAAGGCGATGGGACTCCTCCAATCGGCCTTGCTGTCCGAGGAGGGAGGCTGTCATCCCCTCCTGACGCTCACAACTCTGCCTCTGCAGCTCCGGCAGCTCTGGGACGACCGGGCCCAGGGGTACATTTTCGGGCAGGGGCCCAGCAGAGTCCCAGCCTCCAGCATCCCTCCGAGTGCCGGATCCCTGGGACATTCCTGACTCCACCTGCTGCGGATCTTCAGCTGAGAGGCGCTCACCAGTGAGTGACCCAGACGCCTGCCTGCTGAGCGATCCCACCGTGGTGAGAGTATCTGCGCTGGTGCCGGGTGTGGGTAATGGCTGTGACACCTCTTCCATGATGGGGTCCGAGGAATCTCCCTCGGAGCTGCTGAGTCCAGGGGTCCAGGGGGTGGGAGGATGGTCCGGCCTGTTCCGCTATTTTGCCTGCAAGAGAAGGGAAATGCATTAGAACAACCAGGGATAACGGAGGTAACATTGATTACTCACATTGAGACTTGAGGAGTGACAGTGTGTCTTGAGGATTCACCTGTTTGTCGGCTGCCCACTTCACGAGCAGCGCAGGCATTGCGCTCCCTCCTCCCCGGCCTGCTGGAGGGTTCTCAGCTCCGGCATTGCTCTGGCTGGCCGTGCTTGCTGCCACTTGTTGTGTTGAGTTTGTCCTGCAGCGACACAGATCGGGAGAGTGTAGGTGGCAGTGTTGGCATTTAAGGTGGTGATGAGGTGTGCCAGGCGTGAGTCTCGAGTGGGAGCTGGAGTGTGAGGAGCGTGGCAGCGAGTGGGGGGAGCATGGTGATTGGGGGAGGGGGGAGAGCCTTCATTCAGGTGTTGGCAAAGGCCGAGTTGGCTGGGGGAGGGATGAAGGTGGGGGTGGGAGGGGTGTGCGAAGGGGGGTCCAGATAAAGACAGCACGAGGCTGACTTACCCTGGCTGAGCGAGGAAGATCGTTCATCTACTTGCAGCACTGCTGCCCCGTCCTCCTCTGCAGGAAGCTGGCACTCACAGGGTGGCTCCTGCACCCCAGGCGGGGGCGGTGACCTGGGTGGGAGGCCTTCCCCTGGAAAGGGGTGGGGGGGGGGGGGGGGGGGCTGTAGAATGCACCCCGCTCCGCTCCGCTCCATCCAGCAGTCTGGGTCCGGGCTCCCTCTGGGAATGCCGGTGTGGCCTTCCTGGCTGCTGCCCCCTGCAGTCGCTGTGGAACTAGTGCTGGGAGCTGTTTATACGCAGCTCTCCAGTGACTGGCCGTTTATACGCAGCTCTCCAGTGACTGGCCGTTTATACGCAGCTCTCCAGTGACTGGCCGTTTATACGCAGCTCCCCAGTGACTGGCTGTTTATACGCAGCTCCCCAGTGACTGGCCGTTTATACGCAGCTCCCCAGTGACTGGCCGTTTATACGCAGCTCCCCAGTGACTGGCCGTTTATACGCAGCTCCCCAGTGACTGGCCGTTTATACACAGCTCCCCAGTGACTGGCCGTTTATACGCAGCTCCCCAGTGACTGGCCGTTTATACGCAGCTCCCCAGTGACTGGCCGTTTATACGCAGCTCCCCAGTGACTGGCTGTTTATACGCAGCTCCCCAGGGACTGGCTGTTTATACGCAGCTCCCCAGTGACTGGCCGTTTATACGCAGATCCCCAGTGACTGGCCGTTTATACGCAGATCCCCAGTGACTGGCTGTTTATACGCAGATCCCCAGTGACTGGCTGTTTATACGCAGATCCCCAGGGACTGGTCGTTTATACGCAGCTCCCCAGTGACTGGCCGTTTATACGCAGCTCCCCAGTGACTGGCCGTTTATACGCAGATCCCCAGTGACTGGCTGTTTATACGCAGATCCCCAGGGACTGGCTGTTTATACGCAGATCCCCAGGGACTGGCCGTTTATACGCAGATCCCCAGGGACTGGCCGTTTATACGCAGATCCCCAGTGACTGGCCGTTTATACGCAGATCCCCAGTGACTGGCTGTTTATACGCAGATCCCCAGGGACTGGCTGTTTATACGCAGATCCCCAGGGACTGGCTGTTTATACGCAGATCCCCAGTGACTGGCCGTTTATACGCAGATCCCCAGTGACTGGCTGTTTATACGCAGATCCCCAGTGACTGGCCGTTTATACGCAGATCCCCAGTGACTGGCTGTTTATACGCAGATCCCCAGGGACTGGCTGTTTATACGCAGATCCCCAGGGACTGGCCGTTTATACGCAGATCCCCAGGGACTGGCCGTTTATACGCAGATCCCCAGTGACTGGCCATTTATACGCAGATCCCCAGGGACTGGCCGTTTATACGCAGATCCCCAGGGACTGGCCGTTTATACGCAGATCCCCAGTGACTGGCCGTTTATACGCAGATCCCCAGGGACTGGCCGTTTATACGCAGCTCCCCTGTGACTGGCTGTTTATACACAGCTCCCAGGGACTGGCCGTTTATACGCAGATCCCCAGGGACTGGCCGTTTATACGCAGATCCCCAGGGACTGGCCGTTTATACGCAGCTCCCCAGGGACTGGCCGTTTATACGCAGCTCCCCAGGGACTGGCCGTTTATACGCAGATCCCCAATGACTGGCTGTTTATACGCAGATCCCCAGGGACTGGCCGTTTATACACAGATCCCCAGGGACTGGCCGTTTATACGCAGATCCCCAATGACTGGCTGTTTATACGCAGATCCCCAGGGACTGGCCGTTTATACGCAGATCCCCAATGACTGGCTGTTTATACGCAGATCCCCAGGGACTGGCCGTTTATACGCAGATCCCCAATGACTGGCTGTTTATACGCAGATCCCCAGTGACTGGCGCCATTAAGTGGATCCGCGGCGAGCGAATCAGAGGGATGCCACCACAGGTGCGGCATTATTCCCGTGGTCAGAAAAACTTTGTCAATGAGGCTTAAAATCCGGTCAGAAATTACACCGGTGTCGTCAATGCGATTCACACCATTTTTCTCACCGGAACTCTGCCATATTCCGGTAAGATCACCCACATTGATTCCTGCTCACAGCCAGAAGCTCCTGGAGCTGTCGGTATAACTCAGGTTCTGTCTGATCAGCCAACTCTCCATTCTTCCTCATTCTTCATCCAAGTCGCATGGAGAGAGAAGGAGTTACATTGCTGAAGATCTAAACTTCCTTTTGTTGATCAAGGTGCAATAACTCTTGTTTACCGGTTAAGGGAAAAACAAGAATTATTACAGAAGGGAAAGATAAACAATGAAACATCAGTGGATGGGACAGAACAAACAGGAGAAATGTTCAACAAATGCAGCTTTCAGTTCATCTTTCCAACCCCAGCTTCCTGACTGGCTGTTTTATAAAAATCAGCAATGGATGGGAATGACGTGCAGAACCTGGGCAGTTTGCTCCATGGTACACACTGAGTTGAGATCAGGGTTCGGAGGGCAGGTGATGGTGGATCTAGGGTGCTCTCCACCACTGGGTGTTTTCGTCACGATGTGGAGATGCCGGCGTTGGACTGGGGTAAACACAGTAAGAAGTCTCACAACACCAGGTTAAAGTCCAACAGGTTTATTTGGTAGCAAAAGCCACACTTTTGCTACCAAATAAACCTGTTGGACTTTAACCTGGTGTTGTGAGACTTCTTACTGTGTTTTCATCACCACAGAACCATAGAAAGCATACAGCACAGGGGGCCATTCAGACCATCTTGACCATGCTGGCCCAAAGACATGATGTGGAGATGCCGGCGTTGGACTGGGGTAAACACAGTAAGAAGTTTAACAACACCAGGTTAAAGTCCAACAGGTTTATTTGGTAGCAAATGCCACACTTTTGCTATCAAATAAACCTGTTGGACTTTAACCTGGTGTTGTTAAACTTCTTACTGTGTTTTCATCACCACAGAACCATAGAAATCATACAGCACAGGGGGCCATTCAGACCATCTTGTCCGTGCTGGCCCAAAGACATGATGTGGAGATGCCGGCGTTGGACTGGGGTAAACACAGTAAGAAGTCTCACAACACCAGGTTAAAGTCCAACACGTTTATTTGGTAGCAAATACCATTAGCTTTCGGAGCGAAAGCTCCATCTGACGAAGGAGCAGCGCTCCAAAAGCTAATGGCATTTGCTACCAAATAAACCTGTTGGACTTTAACCAGGTGTTGTTAAAACTCTTACTGGGCCCAAAGACTCCCAGATGCCCTTTCTAATCCCATCATCCTCCACATGGCCCATAACCCTGCAGCCCACAGCACTTAAGACGCAGAACCAGGTACTTTTTAAAGTACCACCAATTTAAGCAACGAATTCCACACACCTACCACCCTCTGCGTAAAACGTTTTTCCCCGTGTTCCCTCTAACCCTTCTGCCACTTAGCTTGAATCTATGACCCCTGGTTTTTGAACACTCTGCCGAGGGAAACAGGTTTCTCCTGTCTACTGTCTCTCTAACCCTCACAATTTTGTATATCTCAATCATGTCACCCCTCAGCTCTCTCTGTTCCAAGGAAAACAACCCAACCTCTCCACATAGTTACAATTCTCCAGCCCTGGCAACATTCTAGTAAATCTCTGCACACTCTCCAGTGCGATCACATCCTTCCTCATTCCTGGGTCTGTGGCAGAGATTAATGATTAGTTAATAATCACAGAATCACAGAATCACAGAAATCCTACAGTGCAGAAGGAGGCCATTCGGCCCATCGAGTCTGCACCGACCACAATCCCACCCAGGCCCTACCCCCACATATTTTTACCCGCGAATCCCTCTAACCTACGTATCTCAGCGGGGCAATTTTTAACCTGGCCAATCAACCTAACCCGCACATCTTTGGACTGTCCATCATTGTATCATGTGACTAGCAGGGTGAAAGATGGGTCATAGAGGTTTACAGCATGGAAACAGGCCCTTCAGCCCAACTTGTCCAAGCCGCCCAGTTTTTACCACTAAGCTAGTCCCAATTGTCCGCATTTGGCCCATATCCCTCTATACCCATCTTACCCATGTAACTGTCTAAATGCTTTTCAAAAGACAAAATTGTACCCGCCTCTACTACTGCCTCTGGCAGCTCGTTCCAGACACTCACCACACGCTGAGTGAAAAAATTGCCCCTCTGGACCCTTTTGTATCTATCCCCTCCCACCTTAAACCTATGCCCTCTAATTTTAGACTCCCCTACCTTTGGGAAAAGATGTTGACTATCTACCTCATCTGTGCCCCTCATTATTTTGTAGACCTCTATAAGATCACCTCTAAGCCTCCAAACCTCCAGGGAAAAAAAGTCCCAGTCTATCCAGCCTCTCCTTACAACTCAAACCATCAAGTCCCGGTAGCATCCGAATAATTGTGGACTTTTTCCATCTAGAGGTTTCCCTCTAATTTGAAGGCTTGAGGCCTGCTGGACAACACAACCTCCATTCACTCACCCATATTTGGCATTGTCCTTGTCGTGCCTGTGACTAATCATGGAAGATGTTTCAGTGAGTGGCCACTTTCTTACTCAATCTTTCATTACACAAAATGGTCCCAAATTGGGAAAAGAAGTTGAAAAATCTAGATCCTCATAACCAGGATTCACTTCATCTGTTGGTATTGTCAACGGTCGGAACACACTGATCTGAATTTACCATTGTGGCATCATCAAAGTAGCTTCAGCTAATGGACAAATCATAATGTAAACATTTGCTCAAACAGAACTCGCCTGCCCTATCCTAACTCTACCCATCATTCTCATTGGCTCCAGCTCGAGAAATGCCTTCATTTTCAAATGTCACCCTTCCGTTCAAATTCCACCTTGGCCTCCCCCCTTCACCCCACGATCCTCTGAGATCTCTGCGCCCCTCTCATTCTGACCCCATGTGAATCCCCAATCTCCATCACCCCACCATTAGTGACTTCAGCGAACTGGGCCCTGGAATTTCCTCCATAAACGTGTCAGTCTCTCTACCGCTCGTTCTCCTCCTTTTACCAAACCCTTGCTCATTTGTCCTAATGTCTCTGTGAAGCCCTTTAGGATGTTTTACTATGTTAGAGGCACTTTTAAAATGCAAAGTTGTTGCTGTAGTTTGCTCTGCTTTTTCTGGGAAATGAAGCTACTCTGGTGTCCACAATAGCACAGGAGAAAGAAAGTTTGCATTTACATAGTGCCGGTCACAACCTCTCCCAAAGCATTCTTCAGCTCATTGAGTCATTTCCATGTGCAATCGCTACTTTAATGATGGAACTACATGAAGAAAGTGCACAGCAAGATCCCACAAATAGCAATTAGATACTGACAAGGTGACCTGTGTTGGCCAGGGAACTCCCCCTGCTCTCCCTCAAAATAGTGAAACAGGTTCTCTTACGCAGAGAGGACAGAGGGTTATTGGTCTGAAATCTCAAGCAGAAACTTTGACACCTCTGACAGTACTGCACTGCCTCCGTACTGCGCTGGGGAGTCAGCCTGGAGTGCGGGCTCATGCCCCTGGAGCAGAGGTGAACCAATGACCTTGTGACTCGGAGGTGACCATGCTGCCACTGAGTTACGGCTGATGCTTCAGCTAACGGGGCAGAAAGGCTGGGATTAGACTTTCCAATCTGTGCGGAAAGAATTCAAACTGTACTTTCATGATTGGAATAGTTTTGTCTGACTCTTGCCAAACCCCTCCGCACCTCCCCCCCCCCCCCCTCCCCAATTAGAGTTGCTTACCTCGCTCTATAATGTGCTCAAATACTATGAAAACAGCCAAGCCAGAAAGTCAGAGCTATAAAACCCTTCAAGTGCAGTTGAAAGAAGCTGTGTGCTGGACTGGCTGACAATATTTTGACAGCTGGCCTTGTTTAGCCAGGCCTGTGTGTATGTTCTCTCTGTGGTTAGTTGGGCCTTCACAGAGGACATTTTGGCTGGTGAATACCAGCGAGGCCCAGCCCAGTGTCTAACTGTGAGTGCCTGCAGTTCAGATTCGACTCTGGACGGGAGATAACTGCTCGCGACGCTCGATGTGATCGTTTGGGGGAACAGTTCAGGGGCGCAAGAAGGTTCACAACACAACAATCGCATTGCCGCGACGCTTCCTCCAACTGCACTCGTCCAGGGGCTAGCGCAGGAGTTTGTTTAAAGTTTTCCCAACAGTGCGTCAGGTGGATTATTCTAACCAGCTTTTAGTGTTAATTATATCAAGAAATTGCCTTGATAATACTTCAGTCATCTCGACAGGGATTGGGAAATTTTCCATCCCTTCAGTAGATTCTCGGGGGGTTTTTTTCATCCTTTTGTCAACTTTGTAAGATTGCCAAGGTTACTTTCCAGGGCTGAGCTGCCTCAGACTGGTGGTTCTCAGAGATTCTTTGAGTCTCTGTTATGAGTGAGCAGGAAACAGGCACAAGTCAGCTTCCTGAGCTGAGGAAAATAGAGGAAAGGCACTAATGAGCAGGGAGCCCTGGGTTAAAAATAACCTAGGTATATAAGGGCTGCAGAGAATCCCCTTTTCACACTCGCTCTCTGCTTGGTGCTGGGTGAACACTGAGCCTCTCGCTGGACACACAGGCAGCTAACTCAATCAGCCACTGTCACACCGCTCCGAGAATTCATATTTCCTCTTCTTCTACTGAAACTCAGCACAAAGAAAACTGCTTTTTGAAGGAAATAATTCAGCAGCCATTAATATGTAAAGGTGTACATTTATATAAACACCATTCACAACTTTATATCGTCTGGTTACATTTTAGTGCCACTATTATAATGTAGCAAAATTGACAGCCAATTAGCACACTGCAAGTTCCCACAAACAGCAACTCAATGATTAGATTTGATTTGATTTATTATTGCCACATGTATCAACATACAGTGAAAAGTATTGTTTCTTGCGCGCTATACAGACAAAGCATACCGTTCATAGAGAAAAAAACGAGAGGGTGCCGAGAGGGGCAGCACGGTAGCAAAGTGGTTAGCACTGCTGCTTCACAGCTCCAGGGACCTGGGTTCGATTCCCGGCTTGGGTCACTGTCTGTGTGGAGTTTGCACATTCTCCTCGTGTCTGCGTGGGTTTCCTCCAGATGCTCCGGTTTCCTCCCACAGTCCAAAGATGTGCGGGTTAGGTTGATTGGCCATGCTAAAATTGCCCCTTAGTGTCCTGAGATGTGTAGGTTAGAGGGATTAGCAGGTAAATGTGTAGAGATATGGGGGTAGGGCCTGGGTGGGATTGTGGTCGGTGCAGACTCAATGGGCCGAATGGCCTGTTTCTGCACTGTAGGGTTTCTATGAATGTAGTGTTACAGTCACAGCTAGGGTATAGAGAAAGATCAACTTAATGCGAGGTAGGTCCATTCAAAAGTCTGATGGCAGCAGGAAAGAAGCTGTTCTTGAGTCGGTTGGTACATGACCTCAGATTTTTGTATCTTTTTCCCAACAGAAAAAGATGAAAGAGAGAATGTCCGGGGTGCATGGGGTCCTTAATTATGCTGGCTGCTTTTTCGAGGCAGCGGGAAGTGTAGACTCAAGGATGAGCGAGAATCTGTTTTAGTGATAGTCACCAGGAGGGCAGGGAGAACCCCCATCTTTGTCAAATAATGTGTGGAATTTTTTTATATCCATCTGAGGGGTCAGAGGGGTCCACAGTTCAATGTCACACCTGAAAGATGGTGCCTCTGACAGTGCAGCACTCCCTCAGTCAGCCTGGTGTATGTGCTCAAACACTCTGGATTGGGACTTGGAGCCCCAAGTGGGCTTCTGCTCGCCAATGGTGTCAGGCCCCTGGGCCTCAGCTGACCCAGGCCAATGCCTTGTGGCCCTGATGGTGCCAGCCCCGTGGAGACATTCACGTTCAACACGCAGTGAAGAGCAGTCCCACAACCCTCGGCTCTCACTCCAACACCCGGAAGCATCACTCCACACAACAATGTGTGATTCCAAATGGTGACTCCTGGATTTGTCCAGTCAGTAATTGAGTTACCCAGTCGAAAGGAAGAGCTTCCCCAACCTACAACCCAAAGAAATATCAGCAATGTGTGAGGAAGTGCATGAGGCCATTCAGCCCCTCCAGACTGCTCTGTTCTTCAATTCAGTCACAGATCCACCTGAGCTCCAGAACCATTTTGTAATCTTTCCTCACAAAGATCTATCACTGTCAATTCATAGAAAAAGAAACATAGAAAAACTACAGCACAAAACAGGCCCTTCGGCCCCACAAGTTGTGCCGAACATACCCCTACCTTCTAGATCTACCTATAACCCTCCATCCTATTAAGTCCCATGTACTCATCCAGGAGTCTCTTAAAAGACCCTATTGAGTTTGCCTCCACCACCACTGACGGCAGCCGATTCCACTCGCCCACCACCCTCTGTGTGAAAAACTTCCCCCTAACATCTCCCCTGTACCTACCCCCCAGCACCCTAAACCTGTGTCCTCTCGTAGCAGACATTTCCACCCTGGGAAAAAGCCTCTGAGAGTCCACCCAATCTATGCCTCTCAACAGCTTATATACCTCTATTAGGTCTCCTCTCATCCTACGTCTCTCCAAGGAGAAAAGACCGAGCTCCTTCAGCCTATCCTCATAATTCTCCCACAGATTTTTACAGAAAGTTCCTTTTGGGTCTGATTTTTTTTTCCCATTTCCGTGTAATCGGTTGGAATCACTGTGCTTTTCCCGGTTCCGGTCGGAGTCTCAGTAAAGCAGCCTGTCATCAAACAAGTGTCCCAAGGATCAGGTTTCAGTTGGAGATAAAGTAATTGGGCTGAACTGGGACTTTGTTACTGGTCCCGAGCCACAGCCTGGTGAATCATAGAGCAATTCAAACACAGCCGTCATATTCAGTCATCAGCTTCAGACCCAACTTCCTTCGCACAAAGAACAACTTGCTCCAGCCTCTGACTTTATCCATTTAACCCCTTCAGTTCCTGGGGCTGCCCTGACCCTAACCCTAACCCTCAGACACTAGCACTGCTATTGGCACTTGGGTGCGGCGATGGAGGAATTAACCCCCCCCCCCCCAACAGCCCTCCACACTGCCCCCTCACCCCTACACCCCCTCTACATGCCCCCCACCTCCACACCCCTTCTACACTCCCCCCACCCCAACACCCCCTCTACACTCCCCCACATCCCCTCCACACTCCCCCCCACATCCCCTTTACACTCCCCCCACATCCCCTCTACACTCCCCCCCACATCCCCTCTACACTCCCCCCTCACATCCCCTCTACACTCCCCCCCACATCCCCTCTACACTCCCCCCCACATCCCCCCTACACTCCCCCCACACCCACCCCCACCCCCCTTACAAATACAGGCCGGCACAGTGGCACAGTAGTTAGCACTGCTGTCTCACAGCGCCAGGGACCCAGGTTCGATTCCTGGCTTGGGTCACTGTCTGTGTGGTGTTTGCACGTTCTCCCCGTGTCTGTGTGGGTTTCCTCTGAGTGCTCTGGTCACCTCCCACAGTCCAAAGATGTGTGGGATAGGTGGATTGGCCATGCTAAATTGCCCCTTAGTGTCAGCGGGATTAGCTAGGGTAAATGCATGGGGTTATGGGGATAGGGCCTGGGTGGGATTGTGGTCGGTGCAGACTCAATGGTCTGAGTGGCCTCTTTCTGCACTGTAGGAGTTCTATGATTCTATGATCTGATCACTACTCCATAAATCACAGCAGAAAGTGCACCGGTGTGGGTTAGGTTAAGATCAGACTGAACCCTTGTCAGAATGGACTTGGCCTGAGATTCCCTATCAAATGAAAGAAAGGACAAACATTTTATATAGAGCCTTTCACAAACTCAGGATGCTCCACCAAACATTTTATAGCCAATCAAAAGCATTGAAGCGAGGCTAGTTGTTTAACCTGAAGCTCCTTGTCTCTGTCTCATGGAGATGGGGCACAAGCTGGGAAATGTCCATTAGGACCCTGCGGAAATCCGGACGCACGGACACACGTGGAAATTTCCTGGGAAGTTTAAGAAGCCCAGCAGCCAATTTGTGCACAAGATCCCACAAACAGCAACAAAACCTGCTTCAGTCATGTTGGCTAAGTGATAAAGTATTGGCCCAAGACACTGGATAAACTATTGGCCCTGCTCTCTGTGAGGGTGTTGTGGGGTTATTTACATCTCAATCCAATGGAAATATACCTCCGACAGGGCAGCACTCGCTCCACACTGCACTGAAGCTTCATCCTCGGTACTGTGTTCAGGACTCTGGACTAACTTTCCACCTGAGTCAGTAACAAGAGTGTTCTCCACTGAAACCTGACCCAACCACATAGTGCAATTCGAGCTGTCCCTACTTTAAATTGCACAAATACGCAGTGACAACATACACAAACACGGAAACACACATAGACATACACACGCAATTAGATACACAGACATATACATCACTGCAGGAGTTCCTCAGGGTAGTGCCCTATGCCCAACCCTCTTTTTTTTAATTTTACTTATCAGTGTCACAAGTAGGCTTACATTAACACTGCAATGAAGTTACTGTGAAAATCCCCTAGTCGCCACACTCCAGCGGGTACACTGAGGGATAATTTAGCATGGCCAATGCATCTAACCAGCACGTCTTTCGTTCTGTAGGAAGAAACCAGAACACCCGGGGGAAACCCATGCAGACACGGGGACAGTGACCCAAGCTGGAATTGAACCCACGTCCCTGGTGCTGTGAGGCAGCAGTGCTAACCACTGTACCACCGTGCCGCCACTGCTTTACCAGTTATCTTCCCTACGTCATAGGGTCAGTAGTGGGGATGTTCACTGATGATTAATTACACAACGTTCATCACCATTCACAATTCCTCAAGCAGGCCCTGTCCATGTGCAGCAAGACCTGGACAACATCAGGATTGGACTGGTAAGTAGCAAGTAACATCTGCACTGCACAAGTGCCAGGCAATTACTATCACCCACAAGAGAGAATTTAATCATTGCCCCTTGACATTCAAAGGTATTATCATCACTAAATCTTCACCATCACCTTCCAAACCCACAACCTCTACCAACTAGAAAGACAAGGACAGCAGACACCAGGGAACACCACAACCTGCAAGTTCCCTTCTAAGTCACACACCATCCTGATTTGGATATATATCGCTGTTCCTTCACTGTCACTGCGTCAAAATCCTAGAACTTCCTCCCTAACAGCACAGTGGCTGTTATTACACCACATGGACTGCAGCGGGTTCAAAAAGGCAGCTCGCCACCACCTTCTCCAGGGCAATTAAGGATGGGCAATAGAAAATGCTGGCCTAGCCAGTGATGCCCACATCCATGAATAAATAAAATAATCCCCCATTCTCAACATCCTGGGGGGTTACCATTGACCAGAAACTGAACTGGACCAGCCATATAAATACTGTGGCTATAGCAGTGGTCATGATGTGGAGATGCCGGCGTTGGACTGGGGTAAACACAGTAAGAAGTCTCACAACACTAGGTTAAAGTCCAACAGGTTTATTTGGTAGCAAAAGCCACAAGCTTTCAGAGCGCTGCTCCTTCGTCACCACTTACCTGACGAAGGAGCAGCGCTCCGAAAACTAGTGGCTTCTGCTGCCAAATAAACCTGTTGGACTTTAACCTGGTGTTGTTAGACTTCTTACTGGGCTATAGCAGTAGTTCAGAGACTAGGGATCCTATGGCGATCACTCTCACCTCCTGACTCCCCAAAGTCTGTCACGATACAAGGCACAAGTCAGAAGTGTGATGGAATACTCTTCACTTGCCTGGATAGGTGCAGTTCCAACAACACTCAAGAAGCTTGACACCATCCAGGACAAAGCAGTCCGTGCACCAATTTAAGTCTTTATTCTCTCCACCACCAACACACAGTGGCTGCCGTGTGTACCATCTACAAGATGCACTGCAGCAACTTGTCAAGCCTCCTTCGTCAACATCTTCCAAACCCATGGCTCTACCATCTAGAAGGACAAGGGCAGCAGATACTTGGGAATACCGCCACCTGCAAGTTCCCCTCCAGACATACACAATCCTGACTTGGAAATATATCGCTATTCCAAGTCCCTCGGATATAATCCTGGAACTCCCTATCAGCACTGTGGGTGTATCTACACTACATGGACTGCAGCGGTTTAAAAGGTGATTATTATCACTACCACCAGCTCAAGGGCAATTAGGGATGAGTAATAAATACTGGGCTTGTCAAAAAAACCCGCATCACATAAAGGAATTTAAAAAACACACACAGATTATACATACTGACACTAACACACACACACTAACACACACACTAACACACACACTAACACACACACACACTTACACACTAATACACACACACTAACACACACACTAATACACTAATATACACACACTAACACACACTTGCACACACACACACACACACACACTAACACACACACCCACACTCTAACACACACACACACACACTTACACACATACACTCTCACACTCACACACACACACACACTCTCACACACACTCACACACACACACACTTACACACACACTCTCACACTCTCACTCACACACACTCACACACACACTCACTCACACACACACTCACACACACTCACACTCTCGCTCATACACACACGCTCACACACACACTCACACACACACACTCACCTTCACACACACTCACCCACACTCTCACACACACGCTCACACACACACACTCTCACACTCACACACACACACACTCTCACACACACACTCTCACACACACACACACACATTCTCTCACACACACACACTCACACACACACTCTCACACACACACTCACACACACTCTCACACACACACACACACACACACACTCACACACACTCTCACACTCACACACACACACTCACACACACACACACTCTCACACACACACACACACTCTCTCACACACGCACTCACACACACTCACACTCTCACACACACACACGCTCACACACACACACACACGCTCACACACACACTCTCACACACACACACACTCACACACACACTCTCACACTCACACACACACACTCTCACTCACTCAGACTCTCACTCACTCACCACACACACATTCTCACACTCTCACTCACTCTGAAATGCCATTTCCAGCACTCTTTGTGGGTCAGGAGGCAAAAGAGTGCTTTTATCTGTGTCATCAAAGAAGCCTTCGGCCTCCTCCAGTGCCAAGGTCACAGAGACCCCCTCCCAACACCCAACGCCTACCTCCCCCTGTCAAACCCTCCCCATCCCTACCTCCCCCTGTCAAACCCTCCCCATCCCTACCCCCCCATCAAACTCACCTGAACCCTATTCCCCCTGTAAATGACCAATCTTCCCCAACCGACTTCCAATTCTCATTGCCGAATATCAATGTCATTTACAATCATTTATATTAATCGAGGAGCAAACACAAATAAAGATCTTATTGGATGCGGGTCTGTGGATGTCCTAATGACGCCTGCACTTTATCAACCGGTCCCATGGTGGGTACATTGCGTTTAAATTGTTGATGTTGTTTTTAATAATGACAGTAGCACAGTGGCACAGTGACACAGTGGTTAGCACTGCTGCCTCAGTGCGCCAAGGACCCAGGTTCAATTCCTGGCTTGGGTCACTGTCTGTGTGGAGTTTGCACATTCTCTCCATATCTGCGTGGGTTTCCTCCGGGTGCTCCGGTTTCCTCTCACAGTCCAAAGATGTGCAGGTTAGGTAGATTGGCCATGCTCATTTGCCCCTTAATGTCCCAAGATGTGTAGGTTAGGAGGATTAGCCATGATAAATGAGTGGGGTTATGGGATGGGGCGGGGGGGGGGGGGTGTTTGTAGATGCCCTTTTGGAGATCCAGTGCAGAGTTGATGGACCAAATGGCCTCTTTCTGTACTGTAGGGATTCTATAGATTCTAATTCATGATAATGGGGCTTATTTTAATTAATTATGTCAGCCTGGTGTTAAGCTGTAATCATTTCTCATGAATACACCTTTGTGGGATTTGGGAGTGGCAGAGAGGCTGGTGTTTCCAACTTCACCAACCCAGCATTGGGAATAGTGAAGCTCCTCTTGGGAAAATGGAGAGTTTTTCGACCATCCTGATGGTGGGTGGAGGTCAAAGAAGAAAGGGAAATCCATGATGGAGCTGGAGTTGTTGAGTTCAAACATCAGGCATGTGTTGAGCAGGAGTGGGCTGAGTTTACCGAGGGGAATGTGGTGGAGAACCTTCCACACACAAATCTGAGACTGAAGACAGGATTTGCAAACCTCAGACTATATTGTTGAGGTGAGCCATTTACCACTGAGAGACCTGAGGTTTTGGTTTAAAACCTTGTGTGTACAAAGGTCTCAATATTATTTCTATTAGCTCAACCACTCAGAGTTTCCCTAACATCAATAAGTAATGAAGATGGGGATTAGAGAGTGAGGTAAATGTACATCTCATTGTCAAACATGTAGCATAGAATGTTCTTTATTGGTGACATTTTTATACCCAGATACAGGCCCTCTATTCACATTGATAATGTAGTATACAGCCCTAATATACACCCTGTATGCACACAGTACTCACCCCAGTATACAGCCCTAATATACATCCTGTATCCACACAGTACTCACCCCAGTATACAGCCCTAATATACACCCTGTATCCACACAGTACTTACCCCAGTACACAGCCCTGATATAATCTCTGTATCCACACAATACTCACCCCAGTATACAGCCCTGATATACACCTGTATCCACACTGTAATGAGGTTTTATGAAGCAGTGGGTAGTGTCTCTGCCTCTGAACCAGAAGCTCTAGGTTCAAGTTCACTCCAGAACCTGACGGCCAAGGAAGCTTATAATGCAGTTTGAGTATCGAACCCATAAATCCGTCTAACACACGCCGATGGCAGGCGGTAAGAGTGGGAGAGATTCCTGGTCAGCCATGTGATGGAAAGAATATTGGAGTGTCTGGCATCACAATCCAGAGCTCCAGGCTACAACAGGGATGAGTGTGTGTTGCCACAACAACTCCGACAAGCTGTGTGAATTGTAACACAATGCCACCACCATCCAGAGTGTACTGATCCCAGTGTACAGAGCAACGTTGGAACATAGGAGCAGAATTAGGCCATTCGGCCCCTCGAGCCTGCTCTGCCATTTAACTCGATCATCAATCCCACCTCAATGCCACCTTCTCAGACTATCCCCCATCCCTTGATGTCATTGGTGCCAAGGAATCTGTCGATTTCTGTCCTGAGCATTCTCAGTGACTGAGTCTCCCCACCCCTCTGTGGGGGAGAATGTCAAAGATTTACCACCCTGTGAGTGAAGAAATTCCTCCTCATCTTGGCCCAAAATGGCCTGCCTCTTATTCTGAGACCCGTGGCCCTGGTCCCGGACCCCCAGCAACGGGAAACATCCCTCCTGATTCTGCCCTGTCGAGCCCTGTCAGAACTGTGAATGTTTCAATGAGATCACCCCTGATTCTTCTAAACTCTAGAGAAGACAGACCTATTCCCCTCAATCTCTCCTCATAGGACAAGCCCACCAGTCCCATTAATCTGGTGAACCTTCACTGCACTGCCTCTATGGAAGGTGTATCCTTTCCTAGGTAAGGAGACAAAAACTGCATGCAATGCTCCAAATACGCTCTCACCAAGGCTCTGTACCAGCAAGACATCTTTACTCCTGTCCTCAAATCCTCTTCTAATAAAGACCCACATACCATTTGCCTTCCTAATTGCTTTTACACCTGCAAGTTAGCATTCAGTGACTCATGAACAAGGACTCCCAAGTCATTTTGGACATCGACACTTCCCATTCTCTCCCCATTTAGGAAATACTCTGCATCTCTGTTTTTTCTATCATAGTGGATAACTTCACATTTTTCCACATTATCATCCATCCGTCATGTTCTTGCCCAGACACTCAAATTTCCTTGAAGTCTCTTTGCATCCTCACCACAACTCACACTCCCGACAAGTTTTATATCATCAGCAAACTTGGAAATATTACATTCCTGGCCTTGCCAAGTCCTTACCCTGAGCTCCCCCACACCATTTCCCAAATCACTTCCCCATGAAAATCAAAGCCATTTTGTCAGTATTTCTAGATTAGTGCTAATATTAGTCTGATTCAATAATTCATTAGAGCACAGCACAGGGTACTGCAGTGATTAACTGTGGCCTTTCCATTCAGTCTGTGATGGGTGTGAGTGTTAATTAGAGCAGGATCTGGGTAAAGCAGGATTGGTACTGAATATTCCAACCATTATCTTGTAATTGAGTTTGTGTCTATATATGCCCTGTTTGTGAACTGAACTCTTCACTCATCTGATGAAGGGGCAGCGCTCCGAAAGCTCGTGTTACCAAATATACCTGTTGGACTTTAACCTGGTGTTATGAGACTACTTACTGTGCCTACCCCAGTCCAACGCCAGCAACTCCACATCATTAAAGCAGGATTAACAGATCTGGAGCCTCTCCCCAGCATTGCACAAACCTTTCACCATTAATTAATAAAATTGTTCAAATGAATTTTAACGCTGCTACGCTCTTTCCCATTGGTCATTTGCTCCGAGATCCAGGCGACTAATCTCTAACTCCTGGATTGGTTGGTGCTCCCGAAATGCCAGCTGTGTACCTCTGGGTTTTCATGATCTGTTAACAAATGGGTCCTAAAACTCACAACAGCTTTACCAGGGAAAGGAACCGAATGATTTAACAGAACACTCAGTCTCCAGCCTCTGCACCAATCGTAAGCGTTTCTTGGGGTTGGCAGAGGGTGGGTGTGAGCACTGAGATCAGCATGACTGTTAAAGAATCACTTGAAACAATCAAGCTGCAGCTCTAAAGCATCTTGAGCACTGAGCAGAGTAAGAGACACCTCCTTCAATAGACAGGTGGAAGATTAGCAGCTAGAAAGGTGAGTCCTGCCAGGAAAGCCATTAGCACAATGGCAGCCAACAACTCTGTTGTTACACAAAACAGGCCAGGCTCCCCCAGCAGTGATGGGAGCTCCGCTATGTCTGTCCCGAGGCATGGTACATTGGGGAGACTATGCAGACGCTATGGCAACGGATGAATGAACACCACTCGACAATCACCAGGCAAGACTGTTCTCTTCCTGTTGGGGAGCACTTCAGCGGTCACAGGCAATCAGCCTCTGATCTTCGGGTAAGCGTTCTCCAAGGTGGCCTTCACGACACACGACAACGCAGAGCCGCTGAGCAGAGACTGATAGCCAATTTCCCGCACATGAGGACGGCCTCAACCGGGATCTTGGGTTCATGTCACACTATCTGTAACCCCCATGACTTGCCTGGACTTGCAAAGTCTCACTAACTGTCCTGGCTGGAGACAATACACATCTCTTTAACCTGTGCTTAACGCTCTCTCCACTCACATTGTCTGTACCTTTAAGACTTGATTACCTGTAAAGACTCGCATTCCAACCATTATTTTGTAAATTGAGTTTGTGTCTTTATATGCCCTGTTTGTGAACAGAACTCCCACAGCAGCGCTCCGAAAGCTTGTGGCTTTTGCTACCAAATAAACCTGTTGGACTTTAACCTGGTGTTGTGAGACTTCTTACTGTGCAATTGTACAGAAGGCCCTCAGGGCACTGGGTTCACAAAGAGTGAGAAACCTCCTCTTTAAAAAGCTCAGAACCAAAACAAGTGTTCACCACGTGATATCAGAAAACACCTTTGCCTGAAAGCCCTGTTCATAGAATCATAGAATCCCTACAGTTCAGAAGGAGGCCATTCGGCCCATCAAGTCTGTACCGACCACAATCCCATCCAAACCTTATTGCCGTAACCCCACACATTTACCCTGCTAGTGCCCTGACACTAAGGGGCAATTTACCTGGCCAATCCACCTAACCTGCACATCTTTGGACTGTGGGAGGAAACCGGAGCACCCAAAGGAAACCCACGCAGACATGGGGAGAAAGTGCAAACTCCACACAGACAGTGACCCAAGTCGGGAATTGAACTTGGGTCCCTGGAGCTATGAGGCAGCAGTGCTAACCACTGTGCCGCCGTGCCACCAGTTCTCGGAGACCTACAGTGTTTTCAAACCCCTCCAGAATCTCACCCGTCCCTACCTGTGTAATCTCCTGCAGGGCTCCAAAACCCTCTGCGATATGTGCTCCTCTATTTCTCACCCCTTCAGCACCCCTGATTTCAATCACTCAACCATCAGCAATTTGCCACAACCTAAACTCTAGAGCATCCTCCCACAGCAACAACTCATTGTGTTTATGTGTAATATCAATATTAATGTAATAAAACATCCCCAGGCTCCTCACAGAGACATTAATCCACAAAATCTGACACAGAACCACATGCTAATGCAGGTGACCAAAGGCTTGGTCAAAGATGTGTATTTAAAAAGTCTTAAAGAAGGAAAGCGAGACATAGGTCTAGGGACGAAATTTCACAGCTTAATGTCCAGGCAGCTAAAGGCACGGCTGCCAATGGTGGAGCGATTAATAGTGGAGAATTAAAGGAGCACAGATATCTCTGCTCATTGTGTGGCTGGAGGAGATTACAGAGAGAGGGAGAGGCAAGAATATCAAAACAAGGATGGGAATTTGAAAATCAAAATGTTGCTTGTCCGGGAATCAATGAAGGTCAGTGAGCAGAGGTGCACATCTTTGAACTGGGGGAGGAAACCGGAGCACCCAGAGGAAACCCACGCAGACACGGGGAGAATGTGTAAGCTCCGCACAGACAGTGACCCAAGCCAGGAATCCAACCCAGGTCTCTGGTGCTGTGAGGCAGCAGTGCTAACCACTGTGCCACCACTAATATTCCATTGACAGGAATTCCCGCTCATCCAGAGCCAGATATCAGACAGGAAGTGTGACAATTTCGAGGTAATGGAGGAGTCGGGGGTTGGGGGGGTGGGAGGGGGGAGGTTGGAGGAGATGGTGGGGGTGGGGAGGGCGGTTGGCAGGGTGGGGGAGAGGTTGGAGGGGGTGGGGGGGAGGGTGAGCTGGGTGTGGTCAGCGTATGTGTAAGAACTGACTCTGTGTTTTCAGATATTACCAAGGTCCTGCATCATCATAGATACCCTACAGTGCAGAAAGAGGCCATTTGGCCAATCGAGTCTGCACCGACCACAATCCCACCCAGGCCCCACCCCGATATCCCTACATATTTACCCACTAATCCCTCTAACCTACGCATCCCAGGACACTAGGGGCAATTTTTTAGCATGGCCAATCAACCTAACCCGCACATCTTTGGACTGTGGGAGGAAACCGGAGCTCCCGGAGGAAACCCACGCAGACACGAGGAGAATGTGCAAACTGCACACAGACAGTGACCCGAGCCGGGAATCGAACCCAGGTCCTTGGAGCTGTGAAGCAGCAGTGCTAACCACTGTGCTACCGTGCCGCCCACATGTAGATCAGAAATGGCAGGGAGAGTGGCCAAGGATAGACCACAGGGGATATCAGGGGTAATGGTGGGTGCTGGGAAAAGAAGGTATTGTAGCCAATTCTCTGGCTGTGGTCAGCTGGCTGAGAATGGAATTGGGTGGGAGCAATCTCACTCAGCCAGCCTTCTGGCAGTGGAGAGAGGAGGTGAATGGTGTGGTCGATTCCACCGATGGCTGAAGACAGGCTGAGGATGTTGATGAAGAAGAATTTACCTTCAGCACAGTCACACAGAAAAAGATTTGTGATTTTAATAAGAGATGTTTCCGTACAATGGCAAGGCAAAATTTTGATTGGGGGATTCAAATTTGGTGCCCCAGGAATGATAGGCAGAAATTTGAGATCTCCTAAACTTCAAAAGTTCCTCCTTTAATTGTCTCTGTAAAACTCACCTTTCTGAGCAAAATCCTGCCCTCAGATCTCCATGTGTCGGATTCTGTTTGATTATGCTGCTGTGAATGTGCCTTGAGGTGCCTCGAGGGGGTTTTCACAGTGACTTCATTGCAGTGTGAATGTAAGCCTACTTTAAGGTGTTTTGACATTACTCCTGTCATAGCTCAGAGATAGCCCTGCTAGGCAACCTCGGAATGGATATGGTGAGATAGATGTTCATCTTCAGTGACAACGTTACGGGGAGAAGGCAGGAGAATAGGGATGAGAATCCCTATGGCGGAGCAGACTCGATGGGCTGAGTGGCCTCATTCTGCTCCTATATCTTCTGGACAGAGTGTTAAATGTCACACAGACAGGGACCAGGTCTCACTGGGAGGTTTCACAGGTAATGACATTGACAGAATCCAGCAGACATTATTTCAGTTCAGACGCAGAAGGAGAGTGTGTGGATGATGTTTAACACTCAACATGAAGACTGTTACAGTCTGGAAGTTTCCGGGTTTAACCCTCAGTCCATGTGATGTTTTTCCTGTGTTTAAACCCAGGCCATGTGGGGTTTTTCCTGGGTTTAACCCCTAGTCCATGTGGGGTTTTTCCTGGGTTTAACCCCTAGTCCATGTGGGGGTTTTCCTCGGTTTAACCCCTAGTCCATGTGGCGTTTTTCCTGGGTTTAAACCCAGTCCATGTGGGGTTTTTCCTGGATTTAACCCCCAGTCCATGTGGCGTTTTTCCTGGGTTTAAACCCAGTCCATGTGGGGTTTTTCCTGGATTTAACCCCCAGTCCATGTGGGGTTTTTCCTGGGTTTTACCCCCAAGCCATGTGGGGTTTTTCCTGGGTTTTACCCCCAGTCCATGTGGGGGTTTTCCTGGGTTTTACCCCCAGTCCATGTGGGGGTTTTCCTGGGTTTTACCCCCAGTCCATGTGGGGGTTTTCCTGGGTTTTACCCCCAAGCCATGTGGGGTTTTTCCTGGGTTTTACCCCCAGTCCATGTGGGGGTTTTCCTCGGTTTAACCCCCAGCCCATGTGGTGTTTTTCCTGGGTTTAAACCCCAGTCCATGTGGGGGTTTTCCTGGATTTAACCCCCAGTCCATGTGGGGTTTTTCCTGGGTTTTACCCCCAAGCCATGTGGGGTTTTTCCTGGGTTTTACCCCCAGTCCATGTGGGGGTTTTCCTCGGTTTAACCCCCAGCCCATGTGGTGTTTTTCCTGGGTTTAACCCCCAGTCCATGTGGCGTTTTTCCTGGGTTTAAACCCAGTCCATGTGGGGTTTTTCCTGGATTTAACCCCCAGTCCATGTGGGGTTTTTCCTGGGTTTTACCCCCAAGCCATGTGGGGTTTTTCCTGGGTTTTACCCCCAGTCCATGTGGGGGTTTTCCTGGGTTTTACCCCCAGTCCATGTGGGGGTTTTCCTGGGTTTTACCCCCAGTCCATGTGGGGGTTTTCCTGGATTTAACCCCCAGTCCATGTGGGGTTTTTCCTGGGTTTTACCCCCAAGCCATGTGGGGTTTTTCCTGGGTTTTACCCCCAGTCCATGTGGGGGTTTTCCTCGGTTTAACCCCCAGCCCATGTGGTGTTTTTCCTGGGTTTAAACCCCAGTCCATGTGGTGTTTTTCCTGGGTTTAAACCCCAGTCCATGTGGTGTTTTTCCTGGGTTTAAACCCAGGCCATGTGGGGTTTTTCCTGGGTTTTACCCCCAGTCCATGTGGTGTTTTTCCTGGGTTTAAACCCAGGCCATGTGGGGGTTTTCCTCGGTTTAACCCCCAGCCCATGTGGTGTTTTTCCTGGGTTTAAACCCCAGTCCATGTGGTGTTTTTCCTGGGTTTAAACCCAGGCCATGTGGGGTTTTTCCTGGGTTTAACCCCCAGTCCATTCTGTGAGCTGCTCTCAGCCAGACTGCTTGTTTAATACTTTGTACAGCGATAGCGGATGGTTACACAGATCTTGATGGGGGTTATCCAACTGATTCCACACTGAATGCTGAACACATGAGTGCAGGAGACTGAAACTTCAGTGGTATTGTTCTCGTGGCACCTCAGTCAGTATTCCTGCTCCTCCCTTCCCAATAATCAAAGACTCATCGTTTTATGCTCCCTGACATATATTGACTCTCAGTTTTAAAATGATCATCCTTTTCAAATGTCTCCAGGCCTAATCCCTCCCTATCATAGAATAAAAGGGAGTCACTTTAGAACAGAGATGAGGAGAAATTTCTTCAGCCAGAGAGTGGTGGGTCTGTGGAATTCATTGCCACAGAGGGCTGTGGAGGCCGAGACGTTGAACGTCTTCAAGACAGGAATTGATAAATTCTTGATTTCTCGAGGAATTAAGGGCTATGGGGAGAGAGCGGGTAAATGGAGTTGAAATCAACCATGATTGAATGGTGGAGTGGACTCGATGGGCCGAATGGCCTTACTTCCGCTCCTATGTCTTATGGTCTTATGGTCTTCCCTGCTGCCATCAGACTTTTGAATGGACCTACCTCCATTAGATCTTTCTTTACATGCTAGCTATGACTGTAACACTACATTCTGCACTCTCTCCTTTCCTTCTCCCTTATGTACTCTATGGAAGATATGTTTTGACTGTATCACGCGCAAGAAACAATACTTTTCACTGTATTCCAATACATGTGACAATAATAAATCAAAATCAAAATGAAATCCATATAAACTACATCAACTGCACAACCTTCACCTACACACCAGGTCACCTCTTCAAAAAAAATCAGTCAAATTTGTTACGCATAACCTCCCTCTGATGAAGCAATGCTGACTTATCTCTGATCAAACCTTGCCTCTCCAAGTGAAGATTAATTCTCTCCTGAATTTTCTCCAATAGTTTCCCTACCACTGATGTGAGACTCACTGGTCTGTGGTTCCCTGGCTTATCTATATAACCCTTCTTAAATAGCAGAACCATATTAGTTGTTCTCCAGTTGCCTGGCATCTCCCCCGTGGCCAGAGAAGAATTAAACACTGGATCAGAGCCCCTGCAATCTCCTCCCTTGCCTCCCACAGCTGCCTACAGCACATTTCATCCAATCTGGAGATTAGTCCAATTTTAAGTCTACCAACACCTCCAATCACTTCCTATGTGGGGCAGCAGGGTAGCACTGCTGCCTCACAGCGCCAGGGACCTGGGTTCCATTCCAGCTTTGGTTGACTATCTGTGTGGAGTTTGCACATTCTCCCCATGTCTGCGTGGGTTTCCTCCGGGTGCTCCGGTTTCTTCCCACAGTCCAAAAATTGCAAGTTAGGTTTGGCCACAGTAATATTGCCCCTTTGTGTCCCAGGATGTTAAGTATTTTTTTATTTCAAAAATATACTTTATTCATTAAAAAAACTCTCAAATAAGCCATTGCAAAACGACCTATCCGATAATTACAAACAGTGCAAAAAAAAGTCATTTTTACAATATTATAGGATGCTTATTTACAAGACATTACGTTCATTACATTTCAGTTCTTTAAACTATATACATTCATCAGATTTCACTGTGCACTGTTGTTATGTCAGTTTAGCAGCCAGTTACGCAGTCCGTGGGTGTTCTACAGTTACCGGGCCCTCGGTCTGCCTCGGTTGAAAGGCTTCACATGGTGGCCTTTCCCCATTGTGCCTTTGTGGCGGCTGCCCCAAGCTTGAGCGCGTCCCTGAGCACGTAGTCCTGGACCTTGGAATGTGCCAGTCTGCAACACCTCGGTCGAGGACAAATCTTTACACTGGAAGATCAGCAAGTTTCGGGCGGACCAAAGTGCGTCCTTCACCGAGTTGATGACCCTCCAGCAGCAGTTGATATTTGTCTCGGTGTGCGTCCCTGGAAACAGGATGTTAAGTTAGATGATTTAGCCATGGCAGTATGAAGATAGGGTGGGGGGCAGGAGGGGAAGGGCCTGGATAAGATACACACACACTCCACACTCATACTTGTACATGCACTGGCACATAGACTCGTACACATGCACTGACAAGCTCACATCTACAGCAATGTATATTTTCCAAGGCTGTGTGTACCTACATCTCAGGGACTGCAGCGGGTCCCAGAAGGCAGCTCACCACCACCTTCTCAAGGGCAATTAGGGATGGACAATAAATGCTGGCCTAGCCAGCAACACAGTAAGAGTTTTAACAACACCAGGTTAAAGTTCAACAGGTTTATTTGGTAGCAAATGCCATTAGCTTTCGGAGCGCTGCTCCTTCGTCAGATGGAGTGGATATCTGCCATCTTCCATCTGACGAAGGAGCAGCGCTCCGAAAGCTAATGGCATTTGCTACCAAATAAACCTGTTGAACTTTAACCTGGTGTTGTTAAAACTCTTACTGTGTTTACCCCAGTCCAACGCCCGGCATCTCCACATCATGACTAGCCAGCAACACCCACATCCCATGAACAGATATTTTAAAACACTAGAAATGGAATTGTTTTCTAAAGGCTGAGTTAATGGGGTTGAAACAGTTACAGAGAGGATTGCAGCCTGGGAGAGTCACAATGTGATTTGGGTTTATGGAACATCTCACTGAGGCCGAACAATCTGCAGGAAAGCACGTTCGGAATGTGGAATGTGCCAGTGGCATTGTGAACACAATGGTGTGAGGTCAGACAGGAGCTCAGGAGCTGCTGAGTGCTGTGTGTGTGTGAACATTAACGCTTTAATGATCCTTGATGGCCTATTGCTGTCATTGTCTCAATGCTGACACTGGCGCCTGCAATCTAGCACCCAGGGGGAGAGCTCATAATGAATAAAATATATAGTTTCCAATCTGTAAAAACCCCCCTAATGTTTCACCCAGCGGATTCTGAACCCGCTCTCTCCCCGATTTATGTGATTTCATTTGCGAAAAGTTAAACAACCGAAACTTTGATTGTGAGAAAATCGGAAGTAACCGTTTGCACTGGGCCGGGTGAGAAGCATTTTTACTGATCAGTTTATCGGAAATGTCCCAGAAATGGAGCAAGAGGTTTTGCTGCCGGATTCATTCAGCAGAGTGGAGGCTCACTCCCCCGCGACACTCTCCTGTAATCTGGCACCCTGACCAACCACTGCAGCCTTTGCCAAACGGAACTCCAAACTCATTGCAGGAGATTGCCTCAGCCGCAGCTGATTGCTCGCTAGCTACCAGTGTTTAGACCCAAACACTGCCCTTCCCTGTTTGCCCAGAGCTGACGTCAAGGAAAAGTCTTACTTGGCTGAGAGCCAAAAGCGGCTGATTGCTCTATGGGAAATGTAGTTCCGAGAGGCAGCCCCATTGCAAAGAGAACTGTCCTCACACACATACACACACACACACAGAGTCACATACACACACACACAGTCACATACACACACACACACAGAGTCACATACACACACAGAGATAGAGACACACACACACAGAGTCACATACACACACAGAGATAGAGACACACACACACAGAGTCACATACACACACAGAGTCACATACACACACAGAGGTAGAGACACACACACACACAGAGTCACATACACACACACAGAGTCACACACACACAGAGGTAGAGACACACACACACACAGAGTCACATACACACACACAGTCACATACACACACAGAGATAGAGACACACACACACACACAGAGAGTCACATACACACACAGAGATAGAGACACACACACACACAGTCACATACACACACAGAGATAGAGACACACACACACAGAGTCACATACACACACACACAGAGTCACATACACACACAGAGATAGAGACACACACACACACAGAGTCACATACACACACAGAGATAGAGACACACACACACACAGAGTCACATACACACACAGAGATAGAGACACACACACACACAGAGTCACATACACATACAGAGATAGAGACACACACACACACACAGAGAGTCACATACACACACAGAGATAGAGACACACACACACACAGTCACATACACACACAGAGATAGAGACACACACACACAGAGTCACATACACACACACACAGAGTCACATACACACACAGAGATAGAGACACACACACACACAGAGTCACATACACACACAGAGATAGAGACACACACACACACAGAGTCACATACACACACAGAGATAGAGACACACACACACAGAGAGTCACATACACACACACAGTCACATACACACACAGAGATAGACACACACACAGATAGAGACACACACAGTCACATACACACACAGAGATAGACACACACACACACACAGAGTCACATACACACACACAGAGTCACATACACACACAGAGATAGAGACACACACACACACAGTCACATACACACACAGAGATAGACACACACACACACAGAGTCACATACACACACACACACAGAGTCACATACACACACAGAGATAGAGACACACACACACAGAGTCACATACACACACACAGATAGAGAGAGACACACACAGAGTCACATACACACAGAGATAGAGACACACACACACACACAAAGTCACATACACACAGAGATAGAGAGACACACACACATACACACAGAGTCACATATATTCACACACAGAGACACATATACACACACACACACAGACACATATACACACACACACACAGAGACAGACACAGATAGAGACACACTCAGACACACACAGAGGCACACACAGAAACACACACACAGGCACATATACAGACACACATACACAGAGACACACAGAGGCACAAAGACACAGATACATAGACACACAAACACATACAGAGAAACACACATACACAGGCGCGCACACACAGAGGCACATACACACACACTGACACAGGAGAGAGGACTGCCCTCACACAGACACAGATAGACACGCACAGTAACACAAGGAAGGGAGGACATTATATTTATCCTATTTATAGAGACAGAGACACACACACAGAAACACAGGAGATAGGACACTATCTGTCCTCAGAGAGAGAAACAGCAAAACATTTACAACCAGATACATTTATACACTATCTTGAATACTGAATTATTACAGCACAGGAGGCAATTCAGTCCATCATGTCTGTATCGGCTCTCCGAGTGAGCAATTCCCATAAGTGCCATCTCCCTGCTTTCTCCCTATAACCCAGCACATTCTTCTCTTCAAATAACTGTCTCATTCCCTTTTGAAAGCTTCAATTAAAGCTGCCTCCACTACATTCTCAGGCAGTGCAGTCCAGATCCTAACAGATTTTCCTCAGGTCACCTTTGCTTCTTTTACTAGAACCTCGCAAGTCATTTCCTAGATGTGTTATTGAACAAGATTTCACCCTGAGCCATGTGAAAATATATTAAGGCAGAAAATGTTTAAAGTTTATTTATTAGTCACAAGTAGGCTTACAATGAAATTACTGTGAAAATCCCCTACACGCCACACTCTGGCGCCTGTTCGGGTACACTGAGGGAGAATTTAGCATGGCCAATGCACCTAACCAGCACATCTTTCGGACTGCCGGAGGAAACCGGCACCCGGAGGAAACCCATGCAGACACAGGGAGAACATGCAAACTCCACACAGACTGTGACCCAAGTGTGGTCAAAGGGGTAGGTTTGAAAAAGGACCTGAAAGGGAGAAAGTGATGGAGAGAGGTAGAGATGTTGAGCAAGACTATTCCAGAGTTTGGGGCCCAGGCAGCGGGTACAGCAATGGAAATCAGGGATATTCCAGGGACCCAGATAGAAGGAGCCTGGAGATTGCATCCAGGGGAGGAGTGAGGCCATGGGGACAGGATTTTCTGGCAATGCTCACCCCGAAACTGGAAAATCCCACCCGAGTTCACCGGACCGTTCCATGGTCCACCCCTCACCTGCTCCGATTCCTGTGGCGGATGAAGCGGGAAAATTCACCCCCAAGTCTAACAAATGTGATTGAATCTTTTGAGGACGTTACGTGGTGTATGGATGAGGGCAGTACAGTTGGTGTAAGTTTTTGACAAGGTCCCGCATGGGAGGCTGATCACGAAGGTAAAAGCCCTTGGGATCCAGGGCAATTTGACGAATTGGATCCAAAATTGTCTTAGTGGCAGGAGGCAGAGGGTGATGGTCCAAGGTTGTTTTTGTGCCTGTGTTCTGCTCCCTTGCTGTTTGTAGTGTACACTAATGATCCAGATGTGAATGTGGGGGGGGTATGACCAGTAAGTTTGTAGGTGACATGGTGTGGTAAATATTAAGGAGGAAAGGTTTGTATTACAGTAGGGTATAAACGGGCAGGTCAGATGGGCAGAACAGTGACAAATAGAATTTAACCCTGAACCTGGAACTCACTGCCTGAAAGGGTGGTAGAGGCGGAAACCCTCACAACATTTAAGAAGTATTTAGATGAGCTCTTGAGATGCCACAGCATACAAGACTATGGATCAAGGGCTGGAAAATGGGATTAGAATAGATAGGTGTTTGATGGCCAGCACAGACACTGGTAAGGATGGCACGGTGGCACAATGGTTAGCACTGCTGCCTCATGGCACCAGGGACCCGGGTTTGATTCTCAGCTTGGATCACTGTCTGTTTGGAGTTTGCACGTTCTCCCTGTGTCTGTGTGGGTTTCCTCAGGGAGCTCCAGTTTCCTCCCATAGTCCGAAAGACATGCAGGTTAGATGCATTGGCCATGCTAAAGTCCCCCTCAGTGTACCTGAACAGACGCTGGAGTGTGGCAACTAGGAGATTTTCACAGTAACTTCATTGCGATGTTAATGTAAGCCTGCTTGGGACACTAATAAATAAACTTAACTTAAACTTCATAGAATCCCTGCAGTGTAGAAGGAGGCCATTTGGCCCATCAAGCCTGCACCCACAATAATCCTACCCAGGCCCTATCATGTAACCCCACGTATTTACCCTGCTAATCTCCCTGACACCAAAGGTCAATTTAACATGGCCAATTCACCCTCTGACACGAAGGGGCAATTTAACATATCCAATCCACCTAACCTGCACATCTTTGGACTGTGGGAGGAAACCGGAGCACCCGGAGGAAACCCATGCAGACACAGGGAGAATGTGCAAACTCCACACAGACAGTGAACTGAGGCCAGAATTGAACCTGTGTCCCTGGCGCTAACCACTGGGCCACTGTGCCACCCACTCCTAGATGTAGCAGCAGGTAATTAAGAAGGCAAATGGAATTTTGTCCTTCATTGCTAGAGGGATGGAGTTTAAAAACAGTGAGATTATGTTGCAGCTGTAAAAGGTGCAGGTGAGGCCACACCTGGAGTACTGTGTACAGTTTTGGTCTCCTTACTTGAGAAAGGATATACTGGCACTGAAGGGGGTGCAGAGGAGATTCACTAGGTTGATTCCAGAGTTGAGAGGGTTGGCTTATGAGGAGAGACTGAGTAGACTGGGGCTATACTCATTGGAATTCAGAAGAATGAGGGGAGATCTTATAGAAATATATAAGATTATGAAGGGAATAGTTAAGATAGAAGCAGGGAAGTTGTTTCCACTGGCGCATGAAACTAGAACTAGGGGGCATAGCCTCAAAATAAGGGGAAGCAGATTTAGGACTGAGTTGAGGAGGAACTTCTTCACACAAAGGGCTGTGAATCTGTGGAATTCCCTGCCCAGTGAAGCAGTTGAGGCTACCACATTGAATGTTTTTAAGACAAGGGTAGATAAATTTTTGAACAGTAAAGGAATTAAGGGTTATGGTGAGTGGGCAGGTAAGTGGAGCTGAGTCCACAAAAAGATCAGCCATGATCTTATTGAATGGCGGAGCAGGCTCGAGGGGCCAGATGGCCTACTCCTGCTCCTAGTTCTTATGTTCTTATGTAGCCCAGATGTACACACACACATATATATATATATATCTCAGATACACAGACTCTCCCAGCTTTGGGAAGTTGTGAAACAGCCTGTGCAGAATCCTGTGTCTGTGGTATTGACATATTACATGTTACTATGACTGGAATAGACAAGGGCTGGAGGTATAACTGAGTGTAAGCGTGTCTCCTGGATGTGGAATGCATTGCCTGAGAATGCAGAGGAGAAAATACAATCAGAACTTGCGAAAGGGAGCTGGATTAACACCTGAAGGGAAAAAGAGAGAAAGGTGGAGGTTGTGGCACTCACTGAACTGCTCTGACTGGGAGCTAGAATGGACACAGTGGGCCAGATGGCTACATCTTGTGCTATAATCATTCTCTATGATTCTGATTCAGGGCAATGTGAAGTTAATAATGTGTTAGCGTGTGTGTGAGAGGGAAAGTGTGTGTGTGAATGTGTGCGTTTATGTTTGAGAAGTGTGTGAGACAACCTTGATATCTGTGTATATGTGTGTACTAAAGTGCATAAATGCAAGTATATGTGTATATGTGTGTGTGGTATGCATGTGAGAGAAGATGTACCTGTATGTAACCTCGCATTAAGTTGATCTTTCTCTACACCCTAGCTATGACTATAACACTACATTCTGCACTCTCTCGTTTCCTTCTCTATGAACGGTATGTTTTGTCTGTATAGCGCGCAAGAAACAATACTTTTCACTGTATACTAATACATGTGACAATAATAAATCAAATCAAATAATGTTTGTGAGATAATATGTGAGGGTGTGTGTGTATGTGAAAATGTGCATTTGATAATGTATATGTGAGAATGTATGTGTGTGAGAATGTATGCATGAGTGTTTGAGAATCTATGTGAGATACAGAATGTGTGTGTGTGTGTGTGTGTGTGACTGTGGCACAGTGGCACAGTGGTTAGCTCTGCTGCCTCACAGCGCCAGGGACCCGAGTTCAAACCGACCTTGGGTCACTGTCTGTGTGGAGTTTGCACATTCTCCCCGTGTCTGTGTGGGTTTCCTCCGGGTGCTCCAGTTTCCTCCCACAGTCCAAAGATGTGCGGGTTAGGTGGATTGGCCATGCTAAAATTGACCCTTAGTGTCTTAGCTAAGGTAAATACGTAAGGTTATGGAGATAGGGCCTGGGTGGGACTGTGGTCGATGTAGACTTGATGGGCCAAATGGCCTTTTTCTGCACTGTAGGATTCTGTGACAATGTATGTGTGTGCATGTATGTAAATGAGAACATATGTATGTATGAAAGTGTGTGTTTGTGTGAGAGAATGTGTGTGAGTGTGAGAATGTGAGAATAGGTGTATAAGAATATGAATGTGTGAGAATGAGGAAGCTGGTTTGCCGCAGTCAGTGGGCGGGTGGTGCCCTCTGCCGATTGTACTCAGTGCGATCCTGGCTGATTTAGGTGTTCCACACAGCGGGGTGCAGTCAGAGCAATGGACAGAAAGGCACCAACATTTTCAGAACTGTTAATTATCTCTATGTTTCTACAGATCCGCAATTATATAAAAAAAAACACCCGCACACATTGGTGCATGTTAATGTGAAGCTCGGTTGATTCAAGACACAGGGTTTGGAAGCAAGTTGCAGGAAGAATGTGAAAGGTGTTGGGGAGATTTGAAGCGGCTGTTCTTGCTGGCTGGGAGTTGGGGGCTGAGAGACTGGAATCCCCTGTGCAACTTGTACCAAAGTTGTTTTGTACATGTTCAATAGATTATTTGTAAACAATGTTGACCAGGTTTACGGAGAGATTTATTTCTCTGTTATCTGACACTGGCTGTGGGAGGAGGATCTGGGCTGTCCTGGCGAAGTTCCTGCGTCACTCTGGCATGTGTCCAGTTTTCAGTGTTGTTTTGTAGCGTCCCTATGGAGACAGAGCCAGCCTGACAGTTTTTAAGAAGAGGGGAAGGCGCCTGGAGATGCCTCACTCAGCCTCTCGCTCCTGAGACCAGTGCTCGCTTTATATACGCCTGCTATATTTAGGACATTTACTCGCGGCCGATTCTCATCCTGAACGTGTTTCCTGAGCCAACTGCAATTGGTTCAAGTTGTCGGCTAACTCGTTGCTGTCCTACCAATCGCAGCCTCTGGCTGTACAACTTGAAGCCAGTACTTAACCCGGACTCAGAGAGCTGCTGCTAAAACTCTGCCGGAGATTCTCTCCTACTCTCCCTCGCTCTCTCTGCCTTGAGACAAGTGCTGGGGAGTCCCAAAACTCCATGCAAACTTTCTGCTGAAGACTAGCAACGTTTCGGTGCAGTTTGAGGGGCAGAGATGTCTTTGGGCGGCACGATTTTGCCGTCTTTTTCCACATTTGCAGCCTCCAAGAGCTGGGACAAGCAGGAATATTGCAATGTAAGAAAACTTTTCTCCAACTTTATCCTCACCAGACGCTGCCTGCAGTGATGTAAACACACACTCTCACACACACTCTCACACACACACACACTGTCACACTCACTGTCACACACACATTGTCACACTCACTCTCACACACTGTCTGACACACTGTCACACACTCTCACACACACTCTCACACACACACTGTCACACTCACTGTCACACACACATTGTCACACTCACTCTCACACACTGTCTGACACACTGTCACACACTCTCACACATTGTCACACACACTGACACACACGCTCAAATACACTCACGCTGTCACACTCACTCTCACACTTCCACACTCACTCACACACACACACACTGTCACACTCACTCTGACACTGACACTGTCACATACACACAATGCCACACTCATTCTCACACTGTGACACTCACACACACTGTCACACACTCTGACACACACACAGTCACACTCACACACTCAAATACACTCACACACACTCTGACACTTTCACACTCACTCACCTGATTCATGCTATTAACTGCTGTGATTTCTAGCAATGTTTTAAAGATGTGTTGAACTTTTTGCAGCAAGTTTATTTTTGGACCAGTTTAAAATTGAGTCTAATGTTGTTTGTTTTTGGATTGTTTTTTACAGAAGTGGAAAATGGAGCCCCGGCTGAAGCAGCCTCAGGGTGACTGCTCAGTGACGGACTTTATGCAATATTTGGAGCATTTCTCGCGGGTCAGTGATGTCGATGACCTGGGCTTATTGGATGTGGATTTTATTCTGTCCAACACCATGTGCGGCGATTCAGCCGGCTCCGTGGACTATCCCCTGCCCGAGGAGGGAGCCGCCGCCCCGTTTTACCAGAAGAGCGACCCCCTCGCCTACACCGTGCCCGAGGCGGGGGAGCCGCCCGCCTACAGCATGATGGCTGAATTGCTGCGCTCCGACTCGGACTATTGCCCCCCCGGCGGGCTCCAGGGGCGCTTCCTCCTCACCCCTGCCTTCCCCACCGAGAACATCAGCAAGGTTCCCAAGACAGAGCCGCCTCTGGAGGGCTACGGCCAGGGGGTGGGCATGGTGCCCAGCCCGCCCTGTTTCCGGATCAAACGGGAGGACATGGTGCCATCCTGTATGGTGGCTTACAGCGAGCAGCAGCAGCGGCTGAGCAGCTCCCCGCATGCGGGCGGCGGCGGCGGCACGGTCACTCCCCCACTCAGCCCCGGGGACCTGATGAACTCCGAGTCCCAGCTGATGTGCCAGGCGGCCGGGGTGCCCTACCCGCCCGGGTACTCCTACCCCCACCACCAGCTGCACTACCCCAACCAGTACGGCCTCTTCGAAGAGCCGGTGGCCCTGCAGCCCTCCCCGGGCCAGCGGCTCCTGCTCACTCCCCCCTCGTCCCCTCTGGAGCTCCTGGACAGCAAACCCAAGCGGGGCCGGAGATCCTGGCCCAGGAAGAGGACAGCCACCCACACCTGCAGCTACGCCGGCTGTGGCAAGACCTACACCAAGAGCTCTCACCTGAAAGCTCACCTGCGGACACACACAGGTAAGCCCCAGAATATCACGCAGCCTTTGGGAATTCAGACAGAAAATGCTGCAAAATCTCAGCAGCATCTGTAGAGAGAGAATAGATTCATGTTTCCAAAAGAGAAAATGCTGGAAAATCTCAGCAGGTCTGGCAGCATCTGTACGGAGAGAAAAGAGCTGATGTTTCGAGTCCAGATGACCCTTTGTCAAAGCTTCACGTTTCTGGATAACTCCAAAAGATTCGAGCCTTTTAGACTTTAGACTCATCCAGATTGGAAACATTCTGCACAGATACTGTCAAACCTGCTGCGATTTTCCAGCATTTTCTGGTTTAGATTTCCAGCATCCGCGGTTCATTTGCTTTCATCTTTGGAAACTTGGGCAACTTGCATTTTTATAGCGCCCGAATCCTGCCAGCCTATTAAAGTCATTTTTGGAAGTGTATCACTCATTTTAACGGTGACTGCACCATGCCATCGCTTTCTCTGTTGTTTGGATGAGGTTTTAACAGATTGTCTCCCTCTCTCTCTCTCTGCAGGTGAGAAGCCCTACCACTGCACCTGGGAAGGTTGCGGCTGGAAATTCGCCCGTTCGGACGAGTTAACCCGTCACTACCGCAAACACACGGGCCACCGACCCTTCCAGTGTCACATGTGCGAGAGAGCCTTCTCCAGATCCGACCATCTCGCCCTGCACATGAAAAGACACATCTGAAAAGACGGCCCCTCTCCCCCCCTAGAGACATCCTAGACATTCAGAAAAACAGATTTTAAAAAATATTTGCCAAAGAACAAGGTGTTTCTCACAACCAAAGACAATTATTTAATAACAGACCAAGGATGACAATCTGATTGGTGAGATGTAGCTGGTACTACTGCCCTGGGGAAGCCGCTCACACACAAGGTGGATCAATTGGAGGAGGGAATCTGGACAAAAGAATACTAACAGGGATATTGTGGGCACATTCCACAGAGACTGAGCAACAAGACTTTAAAAGGTGTCCCTGGACTCAGTGCTAAATGAATGATTCCAGAGACAGGGTCAAATGTAAACGGCAGTTTACATGACTGCTATAGTATAGTGTTCATTCCAGAGCAGACAGGTCCTGCCAGTTGTTTGAAGGGGACGAGGTTACTCGGGAGAAAGTTAGCGACTCGAAGAAGTGACTTTCCAGTAACCGAGAATTGAGCTGATTTGTGGCACCGCGGTGAAGTCTCACTGCCCTCAGCTGTAGCTTTGTAATAAGCTTCGAGTCGAATTAATATTCTTTGTTTTTTTTTAAATATTATTGTGTCCGGTTTCTCTTTTGACTTGAGTTGACCCCCGTCCCGCCGATGGGTCCGAGCGAATGTTGCCTTTCCCTGTCCGACGACAACCGGCTGGAGTTAACCCCTCCAGCGCCGGCCGGTATAGAGCACAGTATGCGAGGTGCAATAATGAAATGTAATGTCGCAGTTACACTATACAGGGCTAGATGTCTTGTCCTTAATAATTGTATGTTACTTGACTTGAATTTGAATATATGTATATATTATTTTGTAATAAAAATTTATTGTATTATGTAAATATAAAGGAACTGGACGAATTTCAACTCACTGTCTATTTTGTTTATTTTATTAAAAACACGTTTTCAATACTTCACTTGACGTTAAATGTGGTTACCATCTCTTCAGAAATGCAGGAACACAAGAAACTCCATCAATGCAAAGAAATATCCGCTCTTATTTAATCAAATTCGATATATATAAAGATTAGAATCAAATCCGGGGGCGGGCAAGCATTTGAGACTATTTGGGGCAAATAAGTGATGGGCCGAATGTCCCCCTCCCTCGTGCTGCGCGGTGTCATTCTCTGCAAGCTGCAGCGAGAGATATATTCGAATGGTTATTTGGTACAAATGGGACATCAAGAAGTGTTTTAAAGTTATTTATTCGTGTCACAAGTAGAGGGAACGAGGGTGTCAGGAACTCGGTTCCTACTGAAGATGAAAGAAAAACTTTCTCTTCAAAGCTACTGCTTTGCATTTGAGATAAGATGTCCGGAGTTGGGATGGGGGGTGCTGCACATTTAAATATAAACTGAAACGGGCTAATTATACAGAATAGGAAATGAGAATTCTCCCACCATTTCACTCAGCAATCACTAAACTTGGATTCGAAAACAGAAAATCAGATTTGTAAATTGTAAAGAGTTTCACATTAGCGCCGGGACTTCCTCAACTCCATTGCCCCAAACAGATACTAACCAGTCGTTATTCTCCGTGCAAATCCACTGCAAACACAGGTTCAGGCGACAGGACAAGATGGACTCGGACCTGGATTCAGGAATTTCTTCATAGAAATTGTGGGATCAGGTTCAAATTAGAAAGTTAATTTTCCCCTATCAAAATTCACTGAAATTCTAAATCTCCCATATTTGTTTTAAAGATTGATAGAAACAGTGTGTTTGTGGGAACGGCTCAGTAACCTCTTAAAAAGCTGTTCTCAAATCACAACCCCCCGCCCCCGACCTGGCCCCGCAATATTTCAGTTCAAATCTAACTTTCTTCTCTGAATCTTTGCACTGATGTGAAAGTGTGGGGGTTGTTGTTGTGAATCTTTCACCCCCAGCGCCCCCGCCATTATTACAGTCCCTATCTGCAGGTGGTGCCAACGCCCTTCTGAGAGCAAACTCCACATCCCAGAAGTCAAATAAGGATCACTCTCACAGAATGATGCAGCACATTCGGCCCATCGTGCACATACTATGGCCGTGTGTGGTTGGCTCCACTCCCCCCACGCACACCCCCCACGGCCCTGTTTTAATTTCCACGTCTAACGCCCATACCCATTTGAAAGTTGTGGTTAGATTTGCTTCCACTAGCCACTCAGGCAGGACATTCCATTGGGAAGGCATTGTGTGAAGGGGAAATGAAGAAACATACCTTACGTTTAAAACAACACGATTTTGCAATATTTAAATTTGGACAAAATTGCAACCATTTCAACCAATAAGAAATTGTGTGCTTTTCCTAGGAACTTTACTCAAACTCAGAATCCTACAAGGATGCTGCCTCCCCTGTGAGTTTTCCTGGGAGTATCCATTCCAATACTCTTGTTTCTCTGAGTCTCTTTCACTTTCTCTGTGGGTTGTGTGTTTGTACATATTGGGCTATGGTTAATTAGCTGTCAGCTCGTTCTCAGCTGAGGGTTAGAAGGTGCAGTAACCTGGACTGAGATGTAAACAGGAGCCTCCTGACCTCTTTCCACACCAGGAGGAGTGGAACTTGTCCCAAAGCTTTAAGAAACAAAGTAAACCCCGAGTTCAAGTTGCACCAGCACGGTGTAAATCACAACAACAAGCCAGAACAAAAAGAATGTTCCATGAAAGATGTCAAAAGTTTAACAGAAAGAATGATAAGATGTTGAAGAAGCTTTGCCATTAGCTTAGGGTTGGTCTGGACCTCCTGGGACTCAGTGAAACTGTTCATCAAATGATAGAATGAAACGTTAGCAAAGGAAGACATCCTGCGCACATGCCTCTGTCCGATTAATCCCAGGTTGCTGCTGTTTTCCACAGCCCGACAACACTTTCTGGTTAGGGTGCATTGGCCATGCTAAATTCTCCCTCAGTGTACCTGAACAGGTGCTGGAGTGTGGCAACAGTGACTTCATTGCAGTGTTAATGTAAGCCTACTTGTGACACTAATAAATAAACTTAAACTTTAACTTTTAACTTTTCCCTTCAAATTTTTATCTGATTCTATTTTGAATTTATTATCAAATCTGCTTCCACTGTCCTTTTAAACAGCACATTTCAGACATGACAATTTTTAAAAATCCTCATATCGTCTCTGGTACTTTTGCTGATCAGATTAAATCTGTATCCTCTGGTTACCAACCCCTCCACCACTGGATACAGCTTCTCCTTCTTTACTCCATCAAAACCATCCATTCAAAGTTAGTGTGCAAATGCAGTAAGTAGTTGAGAAGGCAAATGGCATGTTGGCCTTTATTGAAAGGTATTTGGAGTTTGGAATAATGATATCTCGCTAAAATTTCCATCAATAGCACCTTCCAACACCATGGCCACTTCCATCTAGCAGGACAAGGGTAGCAGATAGCTGGGAACACCACCACCAGGAGGTTCCCTTCCAAGCCACTCACCTGCCTGACTTGGAAATATATCGCCATTTCTTCACTGTTGCTGTCAAAATCCTGAAATTCCTTCCTTACACTTGTGTGAACAAAGAACAAAAAAAAATGCACGGAAACAGGCCCTTCGGCCCTCCAAGCCTGCACCGACCATGCTGCCCATCTGAACTAGAACCCCCTGCCCTTCCAGGGACCATATCCCTCCATTCCTATCCTATTCATGTATTTGTCAAGACGCCTCTTAAAAGCCACTATCGTATCCGCTTCCACTACCTCCCCTGGCAACGAGTTCCAGGCACCCACCACCCTCTGTGTAAAAAAAACTTGCCTCGTACATCTCCTTTAAACCTTGCCCCTCACACCTTAAACCTAGGCCCCCTAATAATTGACTCTTCCACCCTGGGAAAAAGCTTCTGACTATCTACTCTGTCCATGCCCCTCATGAGTAGCTCAAGAAGGCAGCGCACCACCTGAAAGGGTTAATAATTACCCAAATTTTAAAATCACAAAAGCTGCTATGAAAAAAAAACAGAGATCTTTATAAAAGTCATCACAGATAAGCACCAAACCCATTCATCAGAAAGAATTCATTAAATCAGACATCTGGAATTGGGAGAAGGGGGTGGTATTTACAGACACAAACTGGGACATCAATGATAACTTGTAACAATGGCTAACATGATTAAGTCTTCGCGCTGATTGGATATTATAATAAAGCAGGTTGATAATGAGTGGAGTTTGTGGAATGTGGAGTTTGCACGTTCTCCCCGTGTCTGCATGGGTTTCCTCCGGGTGCTCCAGTTTCCTCCCGCAGTCCAAAGACGTGCAAATTAGGTGGATTGGACATGCTAAATTGTCCTTTAGTGTCAGGGGGATTAGCAGGGTAAATACGTGGGGTTATGGGCATAGAACTTGGGTGGAATTGTTGTCAGTGTAGGCTCAATAGGCCGAATGGCCTCCTTCTGCACTGTAAGGATTCTAGGATTCTATGATTGTGATTGGTTTTAATATCTGTACTTTATGAATGATGCAACCTTAATCAATAACTATGTACGGATAGATAACCCCTGTTAATTAATAATTAATGTTAATTATTTGCAGTTAAATTTGAAACTATAACTGCTTGTGTATTCCTGAATTCTGGATTCTGGCAAGTTACTGGCTCTGACCTGTGACTTTCCTCGTCAAAACTTGCATCAAAACAGTTGTTTAAGACAACTCCGTGATCTGGTCTGGTTACTTGAAGAATAAAGTTGTGATCAATTAAAAGGCTGAACATCACCACCTTCTCGAGGGCAATTAGGAATGGGCAATAAATGCTGGCCTAGCCAGCGACATCCACATCCCTTGAAAGAATTTTTTAAAAATCATACTGTGATTTGGTGAGGCCACGTCAGGAATAGTGTAGGAAACTTTGGTCTCCATATTTAAGGACTCATTTGCATTGGAGGCGATACAGCGAAGGTTCATAAATTGGTCCCTGGGATGAGAGATTGTCCTTGATAAGCGGCTGAGTAAATTAGGTTTCTATCCTCTGGAATTTAGATGAATGAGGGGCAATCTCATTGAAACATACAAAATTCTAAGGGACCTGTTGTACAGACACTGAGAGGTTGTTTCCACTGATCCGGGAATCTAAAACACAGAGACACAGTCTCAGGAAAATGGGGTCAGTCTTTTAGGACAGAGATGAGGAGAGATTACTGCACTCAAAGGGTTGTGAATCTTTGGAATTCTCTACCCTGGAGGGTTGTGGGTGCTCCATTGTTGAATATATTTAAGGCTGGGATCGACAGATCTTTGGTCTCTGAGGGAATTAAGGGATTTGGGGAGTGGGCGGGAAAATGGAGTTGAAGCTCAGGATCAGCCATGATGGTATTGAATGGCAGAGCAGACTCAATGGGTCGAGTGGTCTACACTGATCCTATTTCTTGTGTTCTTACAATTTTCAATTCTCCTTTGAAGCTTTCTACTGGAAGGAGAACATCCACAGCTTTGTCCAGTCTCTGCACATAACTGAAGTCCTTCATCCATGATTCCATCCTGATTGTCCAAGGTCTTACCATCGTTCTCGAAGTGTGGTACCCAAGATTGACATAATTCTTCAGTTGAAGCCAAAGCAGAGTTGTATAAATTCTGGCCTGGTCACGACCAGTTGGGATATTGAGGGAAGTACATGGGGTCCGGCCTCTCCTGATGGGTTAGGCCAATAGTTGATGCTGAGAACTGAAGCAGGAAGCTGCTTGGAACTCTTGTCGAAGTGGATGTTAACCCAGTCCCCATCTGCCCCTCAGGTGGATGAAAAAGTTCCCATGGCACTACTCGAAGGAGAGTAGGGAGGTGTCTGTGTTTTCCTGGACTATTTTTAGTGTGCAAACAACATTACTGAAACAAGTCAACTTTTCACTTGTATCATTACTGTTTCTTGGATCTTGCTGTGCTCCCATGTTTGGCTAGGAAACAACAGTGGCTGCACTTCAATGGTTTTTGATTGAACAAAGTGCTTCGGACCATACTGAAGATGTGAAAGATGTTTAGGAAATGTGCCTTTTGGTGCCATTCACTGTGTTAACCTGGCACTAGATCCAAACAAGAGTGAGCCAAAAACTGAGAACAATCTATCAATGTTTCTCATCAAAAAGCTTCATTTGTGGGATTATTTAGGATTTAACTTTGGGGTAGATAAGTTGATCATCTGAGCCCAGACACGAGCCCAGTGTACATTGCCAATCTCTCCAAACACATTCATAATACTTAAATTCAATTTGAATTCATTTTTCTAATAGTCTACTTTCCTCACATGATTTGTAAAAGTTTGTTACATAACATTTGTAGTACGCTATTAAATAAAGTGTAATAAAGAGCGGCTTCTTTCAATAGAGTACATGAGGTGCCTCACTATGCTTAACACCACAGGTTATTTTTACAATGTGCATTTACAGAGCATGTCAAACATTCTCATCCGGACAGCCCGAGGGATTTCACACAGGTCCCAGCTCCTCGGTGTATGCTGACAGAGGGGCCTGGGACACTGGCCTTTCTCCATTGTGACAGCTGCCCCAATCTCTGGTGTTCTCCTCAGCCCTAGTCCTGGACCTTGGAATGTATCAACCTGCAGCCAATAGTCATCAACAACTCTTTGCATTAAGACTAATGAGCTTTGGGCAGTTCAAAGAGCATCTTTCACCCAGTGGATGGTCCTACAGCAGCAAACGATGTTTATCTCAGTGTGTGAACATGAGAACAGCCAGTGGAGCAGAGTCCTGAGTCACACAGCTGTACAGGAAGAACCTCGACAAAAACCACTGGGATTCCTTCCAGACACAGAAGGAGATGAGTGATTGGCTCTTCCACCACAGCAGCCGCCTCGGGAGCAATGTGCAGAGGGGGTGAGACTCCGGGAGTGAAGGAAGGGTTTGATGGCGTGCGTCCATCACACCAACTGCAAAGTTACATCTTGGGGCGGCACAGTGACACAGTGGTTAGCACTGCTGCCTCACAGTGCCAGGGACTCAGGTTCAATTCCAGGCTCGGGTCACTGTCTGTGTGGAGTTTGCACATTCTCCCCTGTGTCTGTGTGGGTTTATTCCGGGTGCTCCAATTTCCTCCCACAGTCCAAAGATTGCGGGTTAAGTGGATTGGCCATGCTGAATTGCTCCTAGCATCAGGGGGATTAGCAGGGTAAACATGTGGGGTTAGGAATAAGGCCTGGGTGGGATTGTGGTTGGCGCAGACTCGATGGGCTGAATGGCCTCCTTCTGTATTGTAGGGATTCTATGCTTTCATGATCTTGGTTGAATATTTCGGCAATGAGGCATTCTGCTCATCATAGAAATCATAGAAACCCTACAGTACAGAAAGAGGCCATTCGGCCCATCGAGTCTGCACCAATCACAATCCCACCCAGGCCCGACCCTCATATCCCTACATATTTTACCCACTAATCCACGCATCCCAGGACACTAAGGGGCAATTTTAACCTGGCCAATCAACCTAACCCACACATCTTTGGACTGTGGGAGGAAACCGGAGCACCCGGAGGAAACCCACGCAAACACGAGGAGAATGTGCAAACTCCACACAGACAGTGACCCGAGCCGGGAATCGAACCCAGGTCCCTGGAGCTGTGAAGCAGCAGTGCTAACCACTGTGCTACCGTGCCACCCCTGCTAAATAACTTTGACAGGCTGCTCCGTGAACCATCCAACAGGATCCACCATTTCCTTTTCCCGTGGGGCCTGGAGGATGTTCCGGCCTGAGGAATGTATTGGCCTGAGGCGCATCCTTCCAGGAGGAACGGTGATCCAGCACAGTCCAACTGAACAGAGCGCTCTGATAGGCTGACAGCTCTTCAACCCGGCCAGTCACAGCACAGCAGTGGCCAGAAGCGGTACTGCAATGGCGCGCCTGGGCTGAGTCCCAGGGCTGCTAGACAGTTAACGCCCGGGGGATGGGAGGGTAGGGGACTGGGTGGGGAGGGGGGAGCAATCGTGGCATCATGGGAGAGGCCGGGGGTGAGGGGGTCCTGATGCTCCAATGTTCTTGGGGGAGGGGAGAGGATGGGCACTCTAACGCTGAGGGGTCTACAGGGTGAGGTCATAGAATAGAAAGGATCATAGAAACCCTACAGTGCAGAAGGAGGCCATTCGGCACATCAAGTCTGCACCGACCACAATCCCACCCAGGCCCTACCCCCATATCCCTACATATTTACCCACTAATCTCTCTAACCTACACATCTCAGGACACTAAGGGGCAATTTTAGCATGGCCAATCAACCTAACCCGCACATCTTTGGACTGTGGGAGGAAACCGGAGCACCCGGAGGAAACCCACGCAGACGCGAGGAGAATGTGCAAACTCCACACAGACAGTGACCCAAGCCGGGAATCGAACCCAGGTCCCTGGAGCTGTGAAGCAGCAGTGCTAACCACTGTGCTACCGTGCCGCCCGCCCTACAGTGCAGTCCCCCCGCCCCGCACCTCACCCTTTCCTGCCCAAGATAGGGAGAAGTTTTTTTGTCAGTTTCCCATCCTGCCTGTTCCCACTAGCCTAAAAATCGAGGCTGGGTGGGAAAAGAACACTCAGTGGCCACTTAAGGGTTTTAATAGGTGAATGGGGGGCATTCCCTCCTGAGACCCTTCCCTGCCTAAACGTGAAATTGCGTCTGGGTTCGAGTGGGTGGGATCCGGGGAGAAATCCCGTCTATTCAATATTGCACCCCACTCCTTCCCACCACCCCCTCCCCCCCCACCACCCCTCCCGCCACCCCCAAAGGAACCGGCCTTGGGGTGGAGAGGTGCTGCCCCAATGAATCATTCTGTTCCAATGAAATCAATTCTCATTATTTTAAAATCGAGGGAATCTGGGCTTTTCAAATCTCCTCATAAGATTACGTTCCCACCCCAGGAGTCAGTCTGGTCAATCTCAATTACACCCTCTCTCAGGCAAGTTTATCCTGCCTTAGCCAAGGAGACCAAAACTCCACACGGATTCCAGGTATTGTCTCACCAAAGCCCTGCACAATTGTAGCAAGATTGATTTACTCTTGTATTGCAAGTTCTTTATAACAAAGGCCAAGTGTTTTTCTCATTGCCTTATGTCCCTGCAGGTTCATTTTCTGTGATTTGTGTACAAGGACACACAGGTCCTTCTATTTTCAAGTCTCTTGCCACTTAAAAAATATTCTGCTTTCCTATTTTTCCTATTAAATTTGATAACCTTCCATTTTCCCTCATTATGCTCCATTGGCCTAATTTTCCCACTCACTCCTTGCAGTTCAGTTATCTAACTTTGTATCATCAGCAAACTTGGAAACCTTACACTCAATCCCCATAGATAATTGAAAATTAGTTTAGACCCAAGCACTGAACCTTGTGCTACCCCCGTAGTTACAGACTGTCAAACCGAGATATACCATTTATTCTCACCCTCTACTCTGTTGTCCATTGACCATTTCTCAAACTGCGCCAATGTATGACCCCAATCCCATGATTCCAATTACCCCAATCCGTTAAAACCTAATTTCCTGCAACAACCTCCTTATGCAGAATCTTATCGAATGGATCACTGAATCTTAGAGACTCGCAGAAGGAGTCCATTCCACATTTTGATTTGTAAGTTATTGCAATCCAAATGTTTTTGAAATAAGATGAGGGTCTCTGCCTCTCTGACAGTCAGTGAGTTCCAGCTTACCACCATCCTCTGGTGAAAAAATACTATTCCTCAAATCACCCCTAATTCTTCTGCCAATATACCCCCTGGTTATTGACCTCTCTGCCAAGTGAAATAACTCCTTCCTATCCACTCTATTTAGATGCCTCATATACACATTGATTAAATATTCTGCGGCCTCCAACCACTCTTCCAGATTAAACAATTTCAGTCTATCCAATCTCTCCTCATTACTAATATTCTTCATTTCTAGCGGCATGCTGTGTAAACCATAGAATCCTACAGTGCAGAAGGAGGCCATTCGGCCCATCGAGTCTGCACTGACCACAATCCCACCCAGGCCCTATCCCCATAACCCTAGCTAGTCTCCCTGACACTAAGGGGCAATTTAGCATGGCCAATCCACCTAACCCGCACATCATCGAACTGTGGGAGGAAACTGGAGCACCCGGAGGAAACCCACACAGTCACGGGGAGAATGTGCAAACTCCACACAGACTGTGACCCAAGCCAGGAATCGAACCCGGGTCCCCGGCGCTGTGAGGCAGCAGTGCTAACCACTGTGCCGCTCTCTCCGATATAATCTCTCATAACCTCAAGTACAATTATATCCATCCTGTAATGTGTTGACATCCTGTAATGCACAGTATTCTACCTGTGATCTAATTAGTGCTTTTTACAGTTCTAACATAATCACCCCATTCTCTTTAACTAATAAACAGAGGTATCCTGGATGGCTGCATCAACATTTTATCTACTTGCCTTGCTACTTTCAGAGGTTTGTGGATAAGAACAGCAAGTTCCCCGTATTCCTCTACACTACTCAGTGCCCCACTATCTATTTTGTATTCCTTACTTAATTTGCATTTTCCAAATGCGTTATCTTAAACTTCTCCAGACTTGTCAATCATCAGCAAAGTGATGGAAGGTGTCATTGAGAGGTAGATTCTTTCTTGTTGGTGACGGTTATTTCCTGGCATTTGTGTGGCATGAATGTCACTTGTCACCTATTAGCCCAAGCCTGGATATTGTCCGGGTCTTGCTGCATGTGGGCGCAGATTGTTTCAGTATCTGAGGAGTCGTGAATGGTGCTGAATTTTGTGCAATCATCGCCGAACATCCCCACTTCAAATTTTACACTGGAGGGAAGCAGCTGAGGATTGTTGGGTCTAGGACACTACCCTGAGGGACTCCTGCAGAGATGTCCTGGAGCTGAGATGGTTGACCTCCAACCACCACAACCATCTTCCTTTGTGCCGGGTATGACTCCAAACAGCGGAGAGTTTTCCCCCTGATTCCCATTGATTCCAGTTTTGTTCGGGCTTCTTGATGCCACACTCAGTCAAATGCTGTTTTGATGTCAAGGGCAGTGACTCTCACCTCACCTCTTGAGGTGAGATCTTTAGTCCATGTTTGAACCAAGGATGTGCAGGAGCTGAGTGACCCTGGCAGAACCTGAACTGAGCATCGCTGAGCAGGTTATTGCTGAGTTGGTGCCAATTGGCAGCACTGTTTACAACAGCTTCCATCACTTTACTGCCGATCAGGAATTGGCTGATGGAGCACTAATTGTTCTGTTTAGGTTTGTCCTGCTTTTTGTGGACAGCACATAGCTGAGGAACGTTTGGTATTGTCAGGTAGATGCCAGTGTTGTGTCTGTATGTGAACAGTTTGACTAGGGGCACAGCCAGTTCTGGAGCACAAGTCTTCAACCGGAATATTGTCAGGAGTCATCGCCTTCACAGCATCCAGTGAATTCAGCTGTTTCTTGATATTATATGTTGTGAATCGAATTGACTAGAGACTGACATCTGTGATGCTATTATAGAAAGGTACAGACCCTATTATAGACCCTACATAGGTATAGACCCTATTATAGAAAAGATATTATTAAACAAGAAAGAGTGCAGAAAAGATTTACTGGGATGCTACCCAGACTTGATGGTTTGAGTTATGAGAGGCTGGATAGACTGGGACTTTTTTCTCTGGAGCGTAGAAGGCTGAAAGGTGATCTTATAGAGGTCTATAAAATAATGAGGGGCACAGATCAGCTAGATAGTCAATATCTTTTCCCAAAGGTAGGGGAGTCTAAAACTAGAGGACATAGGTTTAAGGTGAGAGGGGAGAGATACAAAAGTGTCCAGAGGGGCAATTTTTTCACACAGAGGGTGGTGAGTGTCTGGAACAAGCTGCCAGAGGTAGTAGTAGAGGCGGGTACAATTTTGTCTTTTAAAAAGCCTTTAGACAGTTACATGGATAAGATGGATATAGAGGTATGTGGGCCAAATGCAGGCAATTGGGATTAGCTTAGGGGTTTGAAAAAAAAGGGCGGCAAGAACAAGTTGGGCCAAAGGGCCTGTTTCCATGCTGTAAACCTCTATGACTCTATGCTGGGGACCTCTGGAGGAGGCTGAGATGGATCATCCACTCGTCTCTTCTGGCTGAAGGTGGTTGCAAATGTTTCAGCCTGATCTTTTGCGCTGATGTTCTAGGCTGTACCAACATTGATGATGGGGATATTTATGAACCTCCCTCCTCCAGTGAGCTGCCTAATCACCCACCATCATTCACAACTGGATGTAACAGAACTGCAGAATTTTCACCCGATTGTTTATGGGATTGCTTAAGTTTGCCTATTGATGTTTCCCATGTCTGCAGTCCTGTTATCATAATAATTAAGAAAAAAACACCAAATTATGTCCAGAAATATTGAACTTTAACTAAGACCTGAGTCTTTTTTTTAAAAAATGGACACAAAAACCTTCTAAAAGCATTCAGAAGCTAATTCTCATCTTTGGTAGATTGGCCTTTCCAGTTGGAATATGCAAAGAATGAGTTAAAAGCTGCCCCAAGCTGTGTGTGTGCTCTGTTACAACAAGTGGTGGAAGTAAAAGCCAGAACCCCTGGCACCATACCCCTGCAAACACCAGTTTTTGCAGGAATATCTCCCTCTCTCTGACTGCGAAACTCAGCCAAGTCCCTGAAAAGGGAACTGGGAATCTTTTCCGCCAAACTATAGAATCCTGGAATCAACTAATCGCCTGCTGAAGTCAACTCTACTGGATTCTCGAATTACAATGTCCAATCATCTACTCCTGATGAGTCAGGGGCTGTTCCATATATCTTTTATTCATATTTACTTACCTTCAACGTAATTCTCCTTTCTAATCAGTCTGTATGTATGTGTGTGTGTGTGTGTTTGACCATTTTCTTGCCTTTAGTAATTAATAAACTCACTCTATCTTGAACTCAAGAAAGCCTGCTTCATTTGGTTCCTTTCAAAACAGAAGCATTGGGTCTAGGGACAAGGATCTTTTTTGATTAAATTCTGACCAACAGAGGGAGTTGAATAAAGACAGGAAGCCAGTCCTTCCCTCCTCACCCGGGGTTGTAACAATCCGGGGGCATTGCAGCTGGACAGTGACAAATTGGGGGGGGTCTCACCCAGAAAAACAACTTTAGTGAACCTCACCTGGGGAGGGTGTCACACTGTTATAGCTGCTGTTGTTCTTGTCGCTGTGGTGATCTTAGCTGATGTCACTACTGGACATTCCAGTCCCAGAACGAAACCCCAGCTCGATAGATTGCCAAGTTCATATTTTGTTTAGAGACCTGGATGAAGAGAGTTACAGGACTGCTGATGAACTTTTAACAAAAGAATAAAGCATTTATTAAACAAGAAAAGATAAACTATAATACACTACTCCTTCACCCTGGCTATATCATTACATCTGTACAGATTTGTAGGGAATAACACAAGTTACAAAGTCTATCTTATACTGTAATGTTCACAGTAAGTACACAGTCCATTTAATTGGCAAACTGTGGTCAAACACCTACACTCTGAAACAAAGTGGCAGATATCACCCAAAACAACTCCTACGGATTTCTCATCAAATCCCCTCAGATGCTCAATCCAGTGGAATGCTGACTTCCACACAAGTGTTTCCAAACTCCACTCTCAAAGAACATGCTTAAATCTTCCCCCAAATAGCACAATCTCGCAAACACTTTTACCAAGGATTCACTTAGAACATAACATAAGAACTAGGAGCAGGAGTAGGCCATCTGGCCCCTCGAGCCTGCTCCGCCATTCAATAAGATCATGGCTGATCTTTTTGTGGACTCAGCTCCACTTACCCGCCCGCGCACCATAACCCTTAATTTCCTTACTGTTCAAAAATTTATCTATCCTTGCCTTAAAAACATTCAATGAGGTAGCCTCAACTGCTTCACTGGGCAGGGAATTCCACAGATTCACAACCCTTTTGTGTGAAGAAGTTCCTCCTCAACTCAGTCCTAAATCTGCTTCCCCTTATTTTGAGGCTATGCCCCCTAGTTCTAGTTTCACCCGCCAGTGGAAACAACTTCCCTGTTTCTATCTTCCATTTGCCTTCTTAATTACCTGCTGCACCTGCAAACCAACTCCTTGAGATTCCTGCACAAGGACACCCAGGTCCCTCTGCACAGCAGCATGCTGCAATTATTTACCATTTAAATAATAGTCCATTTTGCTGTTATTCCTACCAAAATGGATGACCTCACATTTACCAACATTGTACTCCATCTGCTAGACCCTTGCCCACTCGCTTAGATTATCTATATCCCTTTGCAGACTTTCAGCATCCTCTGCACACTTTGCTCTGCCACTCATTTTAGTGTCATCTGCGAATTTTGACACACTACACTTGGTCCCCAACTCCAAATCATCTATGTAAATCGTAAACTTCCAGGATTTCAATTTTTCCTTTCAGTATTCCTCTGCTTTGGATCGCCTCATGCATTCAAGCTTCTACACAATCTCTCAGGTACCCAGCCATGCCAACAGAACACTACTGCTTCAAACGTTATATTAAGGCATCACCAAACTTTTGATTTACCTTGGATATCTGACTTCTCATCTAAACCTGGTTCTTGTAAGCCATCTCTTTAACTCAGAACACTTTCTCTGCTTTTTACTTGACTTCTCCTGAACAAGGAGGCGCTAACTTGCACCTTAGTGTCCAAAGGTGGATACTCTAAAGTTCAGAGGGTGGATTAGTCTTGTTAAATGTGCAGGGCTATGGGATGGGGAATGGGGTGAATAAGATGCTCTTTCGGAGAGTGGGTGCAGACCTGATGGGCCGAATGGCTTCCTTCTGCACTGTAGGGATTCTATGAAGACTTTGTTCAACTTCCTGTTGTTTGTTCCTTTAAAATAATTGTCTTCCAGATACACTTTGTCCCCACTCGCTGGTTTTTGGGATTTTCTTTTTTTTTGGGAAAGCAAGCTCTCTGTAGCTCCTTTGTAGCTCCCTTGTCCTGTTCAGCTGCTGCGGGTTCGAGCTTACAACTAACTCAAAAGTTCTTTCTATCCTAAGCAACAAGCTGATTTCCCTTTAAGCCCTGTTTTCCTTCACATTGTAAACCCTCATTATGATGCATTCATCTCAACAAATCTGAAATCATCAACCCTTTCAAATACTGAAACACAACATTAAAGTTACAGTTAAAGTTTTCTAATACCCATGAATACAAATATAAATTATTCAAAACTTCCTCGAAAACTAAAAAAAAAGGGGATAATAGTCAGGGACCTTAACTTTCCCAACATTGACTGGGACAGCGATAGCATTAGGGGCTTGAATGGAGAGAAATTTGTTGAGTGTATTCAGGAGGAATTTCTCATTCAGTATGTGGATGGCCCGACTAGAGAGGGAGCAAAACTTGACCTCCTCTTGGGAAATAAGGAAGAGCAGGTAACAGAAGTGTTAGTGAGGGATCTCTTTGGGACCAGTGACCATAATTCTATTAGTTTTAAGATAGCTACGGAGAATGATAGGTCTGGCCCAAAAGTTAAAATTCTAAATTGGGACAATTTTGATGATATTGGACAGGAACTTTCAAAAGTTGATTGGGGGAGTCTGTTGGCAGGCAAAGGGATGGCTGGTAAGTGAGAGGCTTTCAAAAGTGTGTTAACCAGGGTTCAGGGTAAGCACATTCCTCTTAGAGTGAAGGGCAAGGCTGGTAGAAGTAGGGAACCCTGGATGACTCGGGATATTGAGGCCCTTGTCAAGAAGAAGAAGGAGGCACATGACATGCATAGGCAGCTGGGATCAAGTGGATCTCTTGAAGACTATAGGGGGTGTGGGAGTAGAGTTAAGAGAGAAATCAGAAGGGCAAAAAGGGGACACAAGATTGCTTTGGCAGATAAGGCAAAGGAGAATCCAAAGAGCTTCTTCAAATACATAAAGGGCAAAAGAGTAACGAGGGAGAGAGTAGGGTCTCTTAAGGAATAACAAGGTCATCTCTGTGCGGTTCCACAAGAGATGGGTGAGACCTTAAATGAATATTTCTCATCAGTATTTACTGTTGAGAAAGGCATGGATGTTAGGGAACTTGGGGAAATAAATAGTGATATCTATTTATTCATGGGATTGATTGACTCATGGGATTGAGGGTGATTTAGTGGTTTGGATCAGGAATTGGCTAGCTGTAAGAAAACAGAGGGTGGTGGTTGATGGGAAATATTCATCCTGGAGTTCAGTTACTAGTGGTGTACCGCAAGGATCTGTTTTAGGGCCATTGCTGTTTGTCATTTTTATTAATGACCTGGATGAGGGCATAGAAGGATGGGTTAGTAAATTTGCGGATGACACTAAAGTCGGTGGAGTTGTAGACAGTGCGGAAGGCTGTGGCAGGTTACAGAGGGACATAGATAAGCTGCAGAGCTGGGCTGAGAGGTGGCAAATGGAGTTTAATGCGGAAAAGTGCGAAGTGATTCACTTTGGAAGGAGTAACAGGAATACAGAGTACTGGGCTAATGGTAAGATACTTGGTAGTGTGGATGAACAGAGGGATCTGGGTGTCCATGTGCATAGATCCCTGAAAGTTGGCACCCAGGTTGATAGGGTTGTTAAGAAGGCGTACGGTGTGTTAGCTTTTATTGGTAGAAGGATTGAGTTTCGGAGCCAGGAGGTCATGTTGCAACTGTACAAAACTCTGGTGCGGCTGCACTTGGAATATTGCGTACAGTTCTGGTCGCCGCATTATAGGAAGGATGTGGAAGTGTTGGAAAGGGTGCAGAGGAGATTTACCAGGATGTTGCCTGGTATGGTGGGAAAATCGTATGAGGAAAGGCTGAGGGGCTTGAGGTTGTTTTCGTTAGAGAGAAGAAGGTTAAGAGGTGACTTAATAGAGGCATACAAGATGATCAGAGGATTAGATAGGGTGGATAGTGAGAGCCTTTTTCCTTGGATGGTGATGGCTAACACTCGGGGACATAGCTTTAAATTGAGGTGTGATAGATATAGGACAGATGTTAGAGGTAGGTTCTTTACTCAGAGAGTAATAAGGGTGTGGAATGCCCTGCCTGCAGCAGGAGTGGACTCGTCAACATTAAGAGCATTCAAATGGTTATTGGATAAACATATGGATGATATTGGAATAGTGTAGGTTAGATGGGCTTTAGATTGGTTTCACTGGTCGGTGCAACATCGAGGACCGAAGGGCCTGTACTGCGCTGTAATGTTCTATGTTCTATCTTGGGGAGTGTACAAATTACAGAGAAGGAGGTGCTGGAAGTCTTAAAGCGCATCAAGGTAGATAAATCCCCGGGGCCTGATGAAGTGTAATCCAGGACATTGTGGGGGGCTAGGGAGGAAATTGCGGGTCCCCTAGCAGAGATATTTGAATCATCGACAGCCACACATGAGGTGCCTGAAGATTGGAGAGTGGCAAATTGTTGTGCCTTTGTTTAAAAAGGACTGCAGGGAAAAGCTTGGGAACTACAGGCCAGTGAGCCTCACGTCTGTGGTGGGTAAGTTGTTAGAAGGTATTCTGAGAGACAGGATCTCCAGGCATTTAGAGAGTCAAGGACTGATTAGGGACAGCAGCATGGCTTTGTGAGTGGAAAATCATGTCTCACAAATTTGATTGAGTTTTTTAAAGGTAACCAAGAAAGTAGATGAGGGCAGTTCAGTTGATGTTGTCTACATGGACTTTAGCAAGGGCTTTGACAAGGTACTGCATGGTAGGTTGTTGCATAAGGTTAAATCTCACGGGACCCAGGGAGAGGTAGCCAATTGGATACAAAATTGGCTTGATGACAGAAGACAGGTGGTTGTAGAGGGTTGTTTTTCAAACTGGAGGCCTGTGACCAGCAGTGTGCTTCAGGGATCAGTGCTGGGTCCACTGTTATTTGTCATTTGTATTAATGATTTGGATAAGAATATAGGAGGCACGGTTAGTAAGTTTGCGGATAACACCAAGATTGGTGGCATTGTGGACAGTGAAGAAGGTTACTAAGGGGCACAGGTTTAAGGTGCGAGGGGCAAGGTTTAAAGGAGATGTATGAGGCAGATTTTTTACACAGTGTAGTGGGTGCCTGGAACTCATTGCCAGGGAGGTAGTGAAAGCGGATACGGCAGTGACTTTTAAGGGGCGTCTTGACAAATACATGAATAGGATGGGAATAGAGGGATATGGTGCCCGGAAGGATAGTGGGTTTTAGTTAAGTCGGGCAACATGGAGGGTTTGAGGGCTTGGAGGGCCAAAGGGCCTGTTTCCATGCTGTAAACCTCTGTGACTTTATTTCCCAAGATCACACTTTACTCTTCATTGACCCAGGGTTGATCCCCTGGCTTTGATGCTAATGATAGAGTGAGGAAATGCTGGGCTCTGAGGTTACACGTTGTGGTTGTGTACTAATCTGCTGGATGGCCCACAGTGCCTGATCAATGAGTTTTGAGTTGTCAGATCTGTCCTGAATTATCCCATTTAGCAGGATGGTAGTGCAACACCACACGATGGAGGATGTCTCGAGTGTAATTCGGGACCTAGTCTCTACAAGGACTGTGTGATTGTCACTCCTGCCAATACTGTCATGGACTGATGCATGATGGGTAGATTGGTAAGGAGAAAGTCAAATAAATTTTCCACTCTTCTGTCACCTGCTTCCCACAGGGCTGGGCCGGCAGAAATGTGTGTCACAACTGAACCAGCTCTTAGTGACGGACATTATAGTCCCCACCCAAGTTTGTTCTGTGCCCTTGCCACCCTCAGTGCTTTCTCCGAGTGGTGTTGCAGGGGCATGATGGGTATTGTTGTACCTATAATTCTCATATACTTTCGATCAGTTTGCTTACTCCAAGGTTTTACCCCGGTGCCCTTATTTGCAAGATGGACAAAGGACAAACACAAGTAAAGGTTCAATAAGTTTATTAATAAAGACACTATTAACCCTTAAATTACCCACATAAAACAAAAGGATACCCCAGATTCAAGTATACTACCCGCAAAGATGGTTTGGTTAAACTGCAGGCTCGATTCTCTGAGTCCCTCTGGTCTGTCTCGATGCAGCTTCTTCCTTCCTTTCTTCTCTGGTCAGTCTTCCGTCGTGCCTCACAAATTTGATAGAATTTTTTGAGGAGGTAACTAAGTGTGTTGATGAAGGTAGGGCAGTTGATGTCATATACATGGATTTTAGTAAGGCGTTTGATAAGGTCCCCCATGGTCGGCTTATGATGAAAGTGAGGAGGTGTGGGATAGAGGGAAAGTTGGCCGATTGGATAGGTAACTGGCTGTCTGATCGAAGACAGAGGGTGGTGGTCGATGGAAAATTTTTGGACTGGAGGCAGGTGGCTAGCGGAGTGCCACAGGGATCAGTGCTTGGTCCTCTGCTCTTTGTGATTTTTATTAATGACTTAGAGGAGGGGGCTGAAGGGTGGATCAGTAAATTTGTTGATGACACCAAGATTGGTGGAGTAGTGGATGAGGTGGAGGGCTGTTGTAGGCTGCAAAGAGACATAGATAGGATGCAAAGCTGGGCTGAAAAATGGCAAATGGAGTTTAACCCTGATAAATGTGAGGTGATTCATTTTGGTAGGACTAATTTAAATGTGGATTACAGGGTCAAAGGTAGGGTTCTGAAGACAGTGGAGGAACAGAGAGATCTTGGGGTCCATATCCACAGATCTCTAAAGGTTGCCACTCAAGTGGATAGAGCTGTGAAGAAGGCCTATAGTGTGTTAGCTTTTATTAACAGGGGGTTGGAGTTTAAGAGCCGTGGGGTTATGCTGCAACTGTACAGGACCTTGGTGAGACCACATTTGGAATATTGTGTGCAGTTCTGGTCACCTCACTATAAGAAGGATGTGGAAGCGCTGGAAAGAGTGCAGAGGAGATTTACCAGGATGCTGCCTGGTTTGGAGGGTAGGTCTTATGAGGAAAGGTTGAGGGAGCTAGGGCTGTTCTCTCTGGAGCGGAGGAGGCTGAGGGGAGACTTAATAGAGGTTTATAAAATGATGAAGGGGATAGATAGAGTGAACGTTCAAAGACTATTTCCTCGGGTGGATGGAGCTATTACAAGGGGGCATAACTATAGGGTTCGTGGTGGGAGATATAGGAAGGATATCAGAGGTAGGTTCTTTACGCAGAGAGTGGTTGGGGTGTGGAATGGACTGCCTGCAGTGATAGTGGAGTCAGACACTTTAGGAAAATTTAAGCGGTTATTGGATAGGCACATGGAGCACACCAGGATGATAGGGAGTGGGATAGCTTGACCTTGGTTTCAGATAAAGCTCGGCACAACATCGTGGGCCGAAGGGCCTGTTCTGTGCTGTACTGTTCTATGTTCTATGAGTCTTCGCTGCTGGTGTGTCTGAAATGTGTACCTTTATCCCCCTGCCTTTCCAGAAACTTCTCTGGTTTCCGGCCAATGAGCCCCCAACAGAGGTGTCCCAATACCCAGTGGGCTTCTTGATGTCTGCCTGACAGGACACTGGGGCCTGCCCCCAGGTGTCCATCTCCATGCTGTTGCTTACATGTAACCTGTTGCCAGATAAGGTAACTGCAGGAACTCTAGGTGACAGAAAGCCTCTCCTCTAGATCCAGTGAGCGTCAGCGAATTGGATCACACAATCCTTACCAAACCATCTCAACAAGCAAGTACCCTGAATCCGGGGTTGATAGTATCATCCCTGAGCCACAATAGTACCAACAAATTTAAATGAAGTAAAATAATAAACGAAGCTTTACATCAATAAGGTGTATACAAAACAAAGCAATAAACAGTACAAAATGACAAGTGACTGTACATATTGAATACAGATGGGAGAGTATCAAGGCTCTTTATTGTAGAGCCTCTCCCGATGTCGGATGGTCCTTGCCGAGTCCAAGTTTTGCAGAAATTCCTTCTTCCATTGGGGGAATTTAAAGGTGAGGATGGTTAGGTACACTGCCATAAGTAGGATTCCTATTACGGCCAGGTGTGACAGAATGCGGACCCATGGGTGGATTTGGACATTTTGAACCCCAGTCCCAGAGGTCCTCCCACCATGTAGTGACTCTAATTTCACTAATGTTCTTTTCTATTTCCCTTGTCTGTTGCCCCACTTTGACAAAGGTCTTGTGTGCTGTGATCAATTGTGTCCGAATTTGTTGAAGTTTCTCGGGGAGAAGTGTTATCCCAGTATCAAATTTTTCAAAATAGTCTCCCAGGCTTTGTCTCAATTTCTCGCTGGCGTTTATTAGTGTTTTCTCTGTTCTGTGTATGTCTACCATCTCGATTAATCCTATCCTAGCGGGAATCTGTGCTTTAATGCAAAAGGTAGTGTTGTGGATGTTACAAATGGCTGCCCCATACTGGTAATTTTCTAGCGAGGTTGTAATACAATATTCTCCCTCCCCGCTGTAAACCACCCGGGTGACATCCCGTTCCAAATTTGGAATTTCCAGTGTACAATTTAGGTTAGTGGTTGTTCTGAATCCACACAGGGCATGTTCATTTTCATACACCGGATATGGGCACTCGACCATTTTGTCTGTGTTCATATTTCTCCAGACTGGTGCCGATGATCTTCCCTCCTTTCTCAACCACATACGGTAGCGTCCCCTGGTACCCCATCCACATCCCTCCTTTAATTATCCCTATATTTTCGGCTTCAAAAAGTCTCACCCCGACCTTATCTTTTAAAATTACTGGGATCCCCAACACCATTCCTAGTGCGGTCCCCGGGGTTCCTCTACGACTATCGTTAGACCAGACCTTGGTCAGTTGCGGTAATTGGCAGTTAGTGACATTGGGGTGAGTTTTTCCCCGGTACAGGTGTTCAATCTGTTCCTCACTGATCCAGGACGGAACTTTCCCCCTGCTAACCTGGTCGAGATTCTCTCTTCACTGCTCGACCATCCATTGCCCATAGATGCTACAGAGGGTTCGGTTCTGTTGCCTGGCATCATCTTCCACCCTCTCTCGGGTGATCTGATTAATAGTTTGGGCATGTCCTTCTAGTACAGTAACCATAAGGCTACTCGCCCTGTTCTCAGCCAAATCTCCCTCGGCATCTTGCCGAGCATTTTCATTTAAGCTGTCCAAGGTCTGTTTAACTTGTCGGGTTAGGACTCTGAGTTTATTATCCAAATCAGCCAGATCCAGTGCGTTAGTGGTGGATGCCCCTGCTCCGTATGCAGTCGCCAGATCATTCAGGATTTCCTTCTTGCGCCCCTTTGACCTGGGCGTCTCTTCCCCCTCGTGTGTCCCAGTCTTTCGGCTTAGCAGCCTCTGGGTCAAGTGGAGGTACAATTTTCTAAGTGGGGAGGGACACCAGTCTGGTAATTGTGTTCTGGCTAAATCTATCACTACTGGTACCAATTCGTAGTGTGTGTTGTCGAATAATATTTTCCCTGTATGTTTTAGTATCAACTCATTTTTGGCCCTGGGGTGGTTTTGGGACAAGTGGGGATGAGTGTGCCAACAGTTGGTCTTAACCCATTCTTAATTTCGTAGTATATATATTTGTTCTGAATAACCTTACCGGGGCACTTCTTTCCTAATTCCAGCCCTTTTTCTGGGCCATGGGCTAGACAGGCTAGCTCCATGCACCCGTGGTTAGTGTACGCCCACCAATCACTAGTGAGGGTTGTCCTTAGGGAGCAGTAATCAGAGCTCCCATTATCTTTCCTGTACACCACTCTTTGGTTATTACACCCACAGGTGATACTCTTATTGGGGTGTACCCATAGGATGCCATCCTTACATTTGCCTGAATCTGGTGGGGTGAACTACATATATCCGGGGTATCGGAGGCTGATCTTCTGGTCTTTGGTTGATGTGGTGTCTGTGGTTCGGTCTGAGATGAGGAGTCCCGGATAGCAGAGAAGTATGTAGTTCATTCTGGGGGAGATCAAGGTAGCACCTGTTAATTCTTATTAACACCTGATTCTCTTTTCCATTTCTTTACTAGAATGTCACATGACTCCCCTCTTTTATATAAAAAAACAAAGAAATAAGTAAATGAATAGTAAAGGCCCAATAGTGTCATACGAAGGGTTGGTCGGCAATCAGTGTTTAATGGGGTTGAGTGGGGTAAGGAGTTTGCAGAGCGTGAAAATAAAATGTTGGGTATGTGGCCTGTGTCCTTGTTGTCAGAGGACTATGACACAGTGTAACAATAGATCCTTCATCCCACAACCAAACTCTGGTGTGTGGGAAGATTATCATGCAGTATAATATGGGCGGAGAAGAAGCCTTTTACAATTGGGCGATGTGTGGAGTGGGCGGATAAAGCTATTTACAATTTGGACTGTGATGTCCTGATTCCTCCTTTGTGGAGGGAACCTACGTGGGCGGGCTTTGGCTGCCGGGTACCCACTGCATTACCACCTCTGGTAGTGAGCGCTGGGTCAAGCAGTTCTGGGAGTCCCAGTACCAGGGGCACCATAGGGGGTAAGGTTGGCGGGTGTCCTGGAGTCCTTTTGGTCAAAGTTCCCTTAGATGGGGCCTTCCTCTGATCGTCTGGTGAATCGGACCTGGGACTGGGCAGGCCTGAATCGATTCCGGAGGCATAGGGTGGAGATTTGGGGCCTGGAGTACAGGGTGTGGGTTATATTGGCTTGTTGGGCCGGTCCTTCAAGGGGCATGGGTCGGGGTCCATCATCGGGGAACCGCTGAGACGGTCGTGTGGGGTAGTTGGATGGTGCCCTTCAGTCCTGGGCGTAATGGTTGTGTTGCCCGCAGGTATAACACTGTGCTTGTGGGGGTGAACCTCTGGGCTCAGCTCTGTATCATTCTTGGTGTCGGGGGTTGGGCCTATGTCCTGTGGGCCTTGTGGTTTCCTCTGTCGGTAATCAGCAAGAGTGTGTGTTCGGGGTTTGCTGGTCCCCTGAAATTTGGTGGTGCCCTACAGTCCCGGGCAAAATGGTCAATCTGGCCACAGTTGTAATACTGCGCTTGTGGGGGTGTAGATCTGGGAGTGGTTTTGTCTTGTTCCCTGTACCTGGGGTTGGGAATATATCGGGGTTCTGCGCGGGGCTGCTGTTTTCTGTATCGGTGATTGGCAGGGGTATATGGGGGTGAGTTTCCCAGTCCCCTGTTTCCACCTCCCCCTTCGTTACACCAAACTGGGGCCGGGTCTGTGTGGATCGGGTTCATCTTTCCGTGTTTTGTGGGCTTGGGGGTGTCTGTTTGTCTGACTTCCCGTTCCCACACGCGAGTCATTTTGCGGATGGCCCAGGCTTCAGTGTGTGTATTATCATCAGGGTCAAAATTCTCACAGGCTTTCCGACTCTCCTCGGTGGCGTGTGCTATCAGGATCCGGATCCATGTGGACCAGTGGTGTCCATTTAATTGGACTCAATTTAATTGGCCGAAAACCACAACAAATTGGTTCCATAGTCGGCCAGCATAGGCTGTCGGGTGTTCCCTTCACTTTTGTTGGCAGTTGTTTAAGCCTTATACCGGGTCATCCCTATTGTAGCCTATGGTGGCCAGAACGGCCGCCTTCATTTCTGGTAGGGTTCCCCCGGCCACATTCTGGGGTTCGGGTAGGGCGGAACTGTCTGTGTGGAGTTTGCACATTCTCTTTGTGTCTGCGTGGGTTTCCTCCGGGTGCTCCGGTTTCCTCCCACAGTCCAAAGATGTGCGGGTTAGGTTGATTGGCCAGGTTAAAAATTGCCCCTTAGAGTCCTGAGATGTGTAGGTTAGAGGGATTAGTGGGTAAAATATGTGGGGGGTAGGGCCTGGGTGGGATTGTGGTCGGTGTAGACTCGATGGGCCGAATGGCCTCCTTCTGCACTGTAGGGTTTCTATGATTCTATGAGATGGCAGGACTTAAACATAACAGAATAAGTTTAACCTCTTCTGCCTCGTCTAGGCCATTTAAAACACGATATTGGGTGATCTGGTCAACGACAGCATGTGGATCCCCGGAGGTTTCGAATACTCCAATCGCTTTAGCTATGCCAGTGAGCTGGGTCATGGTGTATGGAGTTACATAAGTCACATTGTGGTTCTGTCCGTCCTGTCATCGGGTGGTGACCGGATTCATCGGTACGGGAACCGGATTAGTGACTGGGCTTATTGGGATGGGAATAGGACTAGGAGCTGAGACTAAGTTTTCCGGGTGTCTGAAATGTATACCTTTATCCCCTTGCCTACCTGCCTTTCCAGAAACTTCTCTGGTTTCCGGCCAATGAGGTCCCAGAAGGGGGATCCCAATATCCAGTGGGTTTCTTGCTGTCTGCCTGACAGGACACTGGGGCCCGCCCCACAGGCGTCCATCTCCATGCTGTTGCTTACATGTAACCTGTTGCCAGATGAGGTAACTACAGGAACTCTAGGTGACAAAGTCTGGTCTGATCTGGGCTTCTAACAACAGGCCAGTGCATTTCAATGGGGTGCGATGCTCTCCTGCTGGGTCTCAGTAGAGTGCAATGTCTCTGGTGGGTGGTTGATGGATCAGGCCCAGACATGTTTGTGTATTTGTACAATTGGCCTGCCCGAGGTTTGATTGTGTTTGATTTCAATATGCCCAATTCTTTAATTTAGAATATCCAATTTAATCAGCCTTAAAACTAGGCCCTGATTATATTACCACACTACTAATCCATCGGCTAAGGGTGGATGGTAGGCGGGAATTTGCACCTGGTCTCTATGTCTGCTCAATGCCAGTGCCATTGAGCTCATGCCTCCAGATATCTGGATTGCTACCTCAGTGACATTCCCACTGTGCCATTGTCCTGTGTCATTGCCCTGTCTATGTTTTCAGCTCAAACAACATGTCCTCATGTGGTGACTCTGTGATGGATCTGCCCTCCTCACAGCGGTGAGGGGTTCTTGGTCACTAACACTAACTGCCCCTTCCTCCCCGTTTCTATCTTGTCTGAACACTCAGAATGTTGAGCTGCCATTCTTGCTCTTTAAGTCATATTGCTGTCATAATTTTTATTTCTTATTACTGAGCATATCTACCTGTGTCCTTGGCCTGTCTATCTCTTTCACAGGACTCTTTTCATTGGATTATATATTATTAAGCTCTGCTAAACTACGTTGTTGCCCAATTTGCAAGCTTTTTCCCTCAGATTTACACACACACTTACTCATTTTCTGCCTTCTACTTTCAGTTTCTCACATTTTTGAATCTATGCTCAGGTTCCCATTCCCCTGCCGAGCTTGTTAAAACCGACAGCACCAGAAAACCACACTGTCTCCTTCCTCGCCTTGTTAAGATGCAATCTCTGGAACTGGTTTCACCTACCTCAGAACCAGTCCCACTCCCCCAGAAATCTTAAACTCTCCTTCAGCAGTCATTGACTTCTCATTCCTCCAATTTCTATATCCCTCACCTGAGGTCCTATTTTTAAATTTATTTTCTAACTCCCTGAAATCTGCCTGCGGGACCTCATCCCTCTGTCTGCCTATGTCATTGATACCAATATAAACACACCCTCTTCCATCAGAATGTTCCTCAGCCACTCAGTGACACCTTTGACCCTGGCACCAGAGAGGTACATTTTTTAAAAATTCATTCATGGGACTTGGGTGTTGCTGGCTGGTCAGTATTTATTGCCCATCCCTAGTTGCCCTTGAGAAGGTGGAAGTGAGCTGCCTTCTTGAATCGCTGCAGTCCATGTGCTGTGGGTTGACCCACAATGCTGTTAGGAAGGTGATGCGCATCAATTGAACACGAGGCACGAAGCTTCGGTAACAGAAGGCTTTTATTGTCTAACAATGGAACTAATAGAACGTAAACACACTATCCCAGACTGACGAGGTCCCGCCCGAGCAGGGGGTCTTATACCTCTCCCAGGAGGTGGAGCCCGACTGGGATGTGCCACAACAGTAACAACCACAGGTGTATTAATCCCACCCTAGCCCAACAACAACATTAGAACAATCCCACAGTGGGAACACCCTAGCCCAACAACAACATTAGAACAATCCCACAGTGGGAACCAATGATGGTTCACCACAGAAGGGAATTCTAGGATTTGACCTAACGAATGCGAAGGAATGGTGATATATTTCCAAGTTAGGATGGTTGAGAACATAAACATAGAAACATAGAAGATAGGAGCAGGAGGAGGCCATTTGGCTCTTCGAGCCTGTTCTGTCATTCATCACGATCATGGCTGATCGTCCAACTCAATAGCCTAATCCTGCTTTCTCCCCATAACCTTTGATCCCGTTCGCCCCAAGTGCTATATCCAGCCGCCTCTTGTATAAATACAATATTTTGGCATCAACTACTTCCTGTGGTAATGAATTCCACAGGCTCACCACTCTTTGGGTAAAGAAATGTCTCCTCATCTCTGTCCTAAATGGTCTACCCAAATCCTCAGACTGTGACCCCTGGTTCTGGACTCCCCCACCATCGGGAACATCCTCCCTGCATCCACCCTGTCTCGTCCTGTTAGAATTTTATAAGTCTCTATGAGATCCCCCCTCATTCGTCTGAACTCCAGCGAAAACAATCCTAACCTAGTCAATCTCTCCTCATACATCAGTCCCGCCATCCCCGGAATCAGCCTGGTAAACCTTCGCTCACTCCCTCAAGAGCAAGAGCATCCTTCCTCAGAAAAGGAGACCAAAACTGCAGACAATACTGGAAGGGAACTTGCAAGTGATAGTGTTTGCTGCCCTTGTCCTTCTAGATGAGAGTGGTAGTGGGTTTGGAAGGTGCTATCTTAGGCTCTTTGGTGAATTTCAGCAGTGCACCTTGTAGATAGTATATCACATACACGGCCACAGAAAGACTTGTCTGTTACCCTGACTGTGCAATCTCCTTTCACTATCCTGACCTCCTTTCCCTCTGTGTCCAGCTGAACCACACATGGTGCCTGAATATCAGCTGAAACACGAGAGGCACTCAGGCAACTACAGCACTCCCTGCCTTCTTCTTCTTGTAGCCTGGCAGTCACCCATTCCATTACTGCCGGCACACTCTTAAACCATGGGGTGACCATCTCCAGAAACGTACCATCCACAGGACTGTTATCCTGGCCAGCTGCACTGCAATGATGCCAGCTGTTACTCTAACTCGAAAATCCATAGCTAAAGTTCCTCCAACATTTGTGCCATCCGTTGACAGGATGTGGACATTGCTGGCTGGACCATTGTCAACCCAAGTGCTCTCCACTTCAGAGGGCAGTTAACAGTCAATCATATTGTTGTGGCTCTGGAGTCACATGTAGACCAGATCAGGTGAGGACAGCAGATTTCCTTCCCTAAAGGATATTAGTGAACCAGATGGGCTTTTACAACAATCGACTGTGGCTTCACGGTCACCAGTAGATTTCTTAATGGAATTCAAATTTCACATTTGCCATGGTGGGATTTGAACCTGGGTCCCCGGATCTTGCCCTGAGTCACATGGCCACATGTGGTTGTCCAGGAAATGAGAACTATCCTGCAAGTTGCCACCTGGAACAGAATGTGCATTGGATGGGACGAATGTACCATGTCCTGCCTCTATTCATTAGGTGCTATCGAAAATCACCAGAAATAAACTTAAGACTTATCCCTGACCCGGACGAACAAAATCTCATGTGTGTATGTGTCTGTGTGCTTGCGCGTGTGCATGTACGTGTGTGTGTGCGTGTCTGTGTGCCTGTGTGCGTGTGTCTGTGTGCGTGTGTCTGTGTGCATGTGTGCGTGTGCGTGTGCATGTGTGCGCGTGTGTGCATGTGTCTGTGTGCCTGTGTGCGTGTGTGTCTGTGTGCATGTGTGTGCACGGGTGTGTGTGTGTGTGTGTGTGTGTGGGTGGGTGTGTGTGCGGGTGTGTGTCTGTGTGTGTGCGTGTGTGTGTGGGGTGTGTGCGCGGGTGTGTGTGTGTGGGTGGGTGTGTGTGCGGGTGTGTGTGTGTGTGTGCGGGTGCGTGTGTGTGTGTGTGTGTGGGGTGTGTGCGCGGGTGTGTGTGTGTGGGTGGGTGTGTGTGCGGGTGTGTGTGTGTGCGGGTGCGTGTGTGTGTGTGTGTGGGGGGTGTGTGTGCGTGTGTGCGCGGGTGTGTGTGTGTGGGTGGGTGTGTGTGCGGGTGTGTGTGTGTGCGGGTGCGTGTGTGTGTGGGGGGGGTGTGTGCGTGTGTGCGCGGGTGTGTGTGTGTGGGTGGGTGTGTGTGCGGGTGTGTGTGTGTGCGGGTGCGTGTGTGTGTGTGTGTGTGGGGGGGGTGTGTGCGTGTGTGTGTGGATGAGTGTGTGGGGGGGGGGTGTGTGTTCGGGTGTGTGTGTGTGTGCGGGTGCGTGTGTGTGGGGGGGGGTGTGTGTGCGTGTGTGTGTGTGTGTGTGGGTGAGTGTGTGGGTGTAGTTTAGGGGGTGTTGAATGTTAAACATTTCTCTGTTTATCTGAAAATTGTTCATTTGTCTGCTCCGGACAGTTACAGCGCTCGGGGACAAAGCACTTTCTCTGTGAAAACACATCTGTCTTCAGTTAGTTGAGATGTGAGAACAAAGAGGTTCCATCCCTATCATCTCTGTCTGTCCATAACACTCTGTTCTCAGTCAGATAATGGAGCCAGTTTTGGTGCAGCCTAATCAAGGATTTTTAGTTTGCTGCACATTAGCCACACAATATAGAGAGAATACCGGTTACAATCTCAAAAAACTCAAACTGATTTTCAAACACTAATCTTCTTTCATAAATCTGTGCTGCCTCTGCCAATCACATTGAGATTTTCCTGGTGCCCGATTATTGTGCTCTAATTGTAGACCCTATATGGGCGGCACGGTGGCACAGTGGTTAGCGCTGCTGCCTCACAGCGCCAAGTACGTGCGTTCGATTCCAGCCTCGGGTCTCTGTCTGTGTGAAGTTTGCACGTTCTCCCCATGTCTGCATGGGTTTCCTCCAGGTGCTCTGGTTTCCTCCCACAGTCCGAAAATGTACGGGTTAGGTTGATTGGCTATGCTAAATTGACAATGGTGTCAGGGAAACTAGCTAGGGTAAATACGTGAGGTTATGGAGATAAGGCCTGGGTGGGATTGTTGTTGGTACAGACTCGATGGGCTGAATGGTCCCCTCCAGCACTGCAGGATTCTGTGATTTTCCTTACAACTGATGTCATTCCTTATCGTCTCTTTTCCTCCTTTCGTCAATGGCAGGATTCTATCTGCTACTTCTACTTCTACTTAAATCTATGGAATTCTGGAAGTTCAAAGTTGTTGCATCCGATGATTCTGTAAATACCGTTTTTTTAAACCCCCAGAGCATCAGGCCCAGGATATTTATTGGCTTTTGGTCTCCTCACCTTCTCCAGAATATTTCTTTATTAATATCCTGAAATTGGTGAATATCATGGCCCCTTGGCTCCCCATTACTTTTGGAATGTTTTTCTATCTTCCATAATGAAGACAGACAAAATTTTTGTTTAATGTCTCTGCCATTTCCTTATTCCCCATGTTAATTGCACCTGTTCCTGTCTCTAAGGGAGCCGCAATTACTCTAGCGAATCTCTTCCTTTTCATATATCATTTCTCGTAGAAACTTTCCCAATCTGTTTTTATGTCTCCAGTGAGTTTTTTCTCATCCTAGTCTCTTTTCCCTTTTCAATTTCTGAATCAGCCTTTACCCCATTGTAAAATTCTCCCAATCCTCAGGCTTACTATTCTTTTTGGCAACTTTAATCTAATGCTATCTTCAACTCCTCGTGTTGGCTAAAGTTTTTAAATCCTATCAGGAATTTATAATCAGTGTGAATTATGAACCAAGTTTCTAAATGATTACCCTTTCCTATCTTTGCATCTCATTGTCTGCTTTGCCTTGGCTAACTTGTGATGTGCCAACCCTGTGACTGCTTTCATCCTCTTTGGAGGTTACATGGCTGCAGAGGGAGAGGGGGAGTGGAGGGGGAGGGGGAGTGGAGGGGGAGGGGGAGTGGAGGGGGAGGGGGAGTGGAGGGGGAGGGGGGAGTGGATGGGGAAGGGGAGTGGAGGGGAAGTGGAGGGGGAGGGGGAGTGGAGGGGACGTGGAGGGGGAGTGGAGGGGGAGTGGAGGGGGAGGGGGAGTGGAGGGGGAGGGGTGTGAAGGGGGAGGGGGAGTGGAGGGGGAGGGGGAGTGGAGGGGGAGGGGGAGGGGAGTGGAGGAGGGTGGATTGGAGGAGGGGGGAGTAGAGGAGGGGGGAATGGAGGGGGAGGGGGGAGTGGATGGGGAGGGAAGATTCGTAGCTGCTAAGCTTTGGCCTTTATGAGTTTAGCAAAGGCTCAGTGAACCAACCAGTCTGTTCTTTCCCGTCAATCTCCTCTTTATAGAGATTATTAAGTGAAAAAAAATCTCAACTCCAGCATCTCCAGTCTCATCACAACCAGAATTCCTCATTCCTGGCAACTGAATAGGAAAAGTTCAGAGGCAAACTGGCCACGGATATTGATTTGATTTATTATTCTCACATGTATTAACATACAGTGAAAAGTATTGTTTTTTGCATGCTATACAGACAAAACATACCGTTCATAGAGAAGGAAAGCAGAGAGTGCAGAGTGCCGTGTTACAGTCGTAGCTAGTGTGCAGAGAAAGATCAACTTAAGTTTTAAGCATTATTGATAAACCATAGAAAGGACAAAAAGCTCACAAGAGAGGACTTGTAGAACAGGAAGCTGATCACCTTAAGAACATCTGTGGAGAGAGAATAGAGCCAACATTTCAAATCTGGATGACCCTTGGTCAGTTCTGATGAAGGATCATCCACTCTCGAAACATTGGCTCTATTCTCTCTCCGCAGAAGCTGCCAGACCTGCTGGGATTTTCCAGCATTTTGTGTTTTTGTTTCAGATTCCAGCATCCGCAGTAATTTGCGTTTATCTTATTTCGAGCCTTGGACACACATCACAAGCTGTCATTATTTACTCAGTCCTGCTCAATAATATCAATCAGCTACTTGCACTGGAGGTCATTCATTGCACTCCCAAAAAGGAAGCAATACACAATGTCTGCCTTAAAGATATGTTATTACATATGACACCACCCACCCCCCCCCCCCCTACCCCAGGATGAAGCTGGTAGATGGTGTCAGGGGTAAAATTGGGTGGCATGGCAGAGTATGCCGTGTGCCATGCCTGTTCCTCACACATCTCCAGTGGAAATTTAACAGCAGCGGGATAAATATTCAGGGCCTCTTTCCATCACAGCTGGATTTTACTGGTTGTCCCATTGTGGGGTACGACGTTCCCTCACGCTCAGGCACACTGGGCCCAATGAAGGCCACAGGACTCCCCACCCCCAATGGGTTCTTCACCCCTCCACCCCCCACAAACTTTCACCAGAGCCTGGCAGATAGGCCTGACGAAAGCCCCCACACCACTGACCCTGTTATCAGGCTCCAATGATGACCATTGGAGACTGGCTGCAGTACCAGCTGTGGCCACTACTCGAGATGGTGCTGCTGAGCCTGGAGAGCTGTCGGCCAGTCAAAAGGTTGGCAGCTCTCAAGGCAGGACTTCCTCCTGGGTGGTAGGGTGGGGTGGTGGGGGTGGTTTGGTGGTGGAGTGGTAGGGTGGAGTGGGGGGAGAGTAGTGGGCAGACTAATACCCCTGCTGAAGGTATTCTATATCCCAATTTCCAACCCCTTTGTGTATTAGACACTTGAACTGATTTTAGACTGACAAGGAAGTCAAAGGGTTATGGGAGATATGATGTGGAGATGCCGGCGTTGGACTGGGGTAAGCACTGTAAGAAGTCTTACAACACCAGGTTAAAGCCCAACAGGTTTATTTGGTAGCAAAAGCCACACAAGCTTTCGGAGCGCTGCTCCTTCATCAGGTGAGTGGGAATTCTGTTCACAAACAGGGAATATCACTCACATTGTCTGTACCTTTAAGACTTGATCACCTGTAAAGACTCGCATTCCAACCATTATTTTGTAAATTGAGTTTGTGTCTTTATATGCTCTGTTTGTGAACAGAACTCCCACTCCATCTGACGAAGGAGCAGCGCTCCGAAAGCTTGTGGCTTTTGCTACCAAATAAACCTGTTGGACTTTAACCTGGTGTTGTGAGACTTCTAATTATGGGGGATAGGCAGGAAAGTGGAGGTAAGGCTTCAGGCAGATCAGCCGTGATCCTATTTGATGGGCCGCAAGGGCCCGTCCTGCTCCTCATCCTTATGTTCTGATGTATCCCGATCCCCAATCTATCATGTGAGTTCAAAATGAAAATGGAGAATGTTGGAAATATCCAGCTGGTCAGACAGCATCAAGGCAGAGAACAACCTTTCCGGACACTGACCTTTCCGGACACTGACCTTTCCGGGCAATGACCTTTCTTCAGAAGTTTGAGAAGGAAAGGGTTTTAGTGAATAGACAGGCGGGAATAAGGGGACAGGAGAGAGATCTGTGATATAATGGAAGACTGGAGTGAGTGAATAAGCAAAATGGACGATGTGTAAGTTGGGTAAAGTTAAACTGGGTCTAGCGGGGAAAGACTCTTGTTAACAAGAGCAGCAAAGGGGAGGGTGATGAGGCGGCGCTGACCTTGCCATCGTGACCCACCTCTGCCTCCAGACTGCCCGAAGATGGGATCCTCCTGGCTCCAGGTTCAAAGTGGTCTGAAGACATCCGAGGCCAGAGTGAAAGTGGCTGAATCCCAGAGTAGGCAGCTTCCTTTCCCAAAAATCCCCAGCCAGATTCTTCCACAGCAACCAATGGCTCATCTATATATAGCTAAAACTTCTGTTTTTAAATGCCCCAACTCACCCAGCCCCCTCAACCCCTTTAACCTGACTCCCCTCAGTGCACTCACCTCACCTTCACCCCCTCCTCACCCTCCCCTCTCATACCTTATTCACCCTCAACCCCTTCCCCTCACCCCATCTGTCCTCCAGCCCATTGTCCACTCATGAACAGAGCCCAGAAGCTCAATTATGGAAGCCATTGAATAGCCCATAAAACTCACTGAGTAAACAAACAAACTCTTCAAAGTAACTGTGCAAGCAATGTGAAGCATTTGTAAAAGGATTAGGCGGCAGGATTGCAGCCAAGAGTCCATAAAA